>NC_088253.1:22941500-23245000 GCF_036013445.1 Caloenas nicobarica
CTTGTCCCACTCTATGGGGTCCTAGTGCCCATGAGGGTCCTGCACCACCACCAGGGGTGTCCTGGACCACGGCATCTCCCCCCAGCACAGCCTCAGCTGCTCCTGTCCCAGCCTGGGGACCATCCTAGTGACTGGGGGTCCTGTCCCAGCCATGGAGGGTTCGTGGAGGGTCAGGGCTTCCCAAAGCAGTCCCAGTGTTGGGGGTTGGATCCCATCCTAAAGGATCCCAGCAGGTCCCACTGCCTGGGGGTTCCATCCAGTCCATCCCCCAAGGGGTCCCATCCCGGGGGGGTCCCATCCCCATGTCCCCAGGTGTCCCAGCCCCGGGACGGGAGTGGGTGCCCACCGGCAGTGGATGAAGTTGGGGGTGGGGTTGTGGGGGTCCCGCTCCAGGTCCAGCCGGTCGGTGTTCTTGCCAGCCGCCCGCAGCCACTCCTCGCAGCGCTCGGCCTCGAACACCCGCCACTGCTGGGATGCACACAGCAGCAGCACGAAGTCGTCTGCGGGCACATGGCTCAGACTGGGGGGCGGGGCTCTGGCAGACCACACCCCTCCAGAAGAGGGCGTGGCACCCACAAGCCCCTCCCCAAGGGGCGGGACTCTCCAGCCCCCTCCTCCGCCCAGTGTGGTTTTCATTGAGCTCCACACAAGGAGGTGTGGCCCCCCAGCCCCCTCCTCCTCTGGGGGTGTGGCCTTGACCAAGCCCCGCCCCGTGGGTGTGGCTCCCCAGGCTCCACCTCCTCCCCAAAGGAGGTGGGGCTTCAACCAAGCTCCTCCCCAAAGGGGGCAGGGCTTTTCTGCAGCCCCTCCCCAAAAGGGGAGGGCACTCGTCAAGCTCCACCCCAAAAGGGTGGGGCTGTTCTAGCTCCTCCCACCCGTCCTGCCCACCCTCCCCTTCCCTCTGCTCACCTTCCCGGGGGCAGGATGGGACCCCCACCACAGCTGGGGTTGGGGGTGTCCCATGGGCAGGGGGGACAGGGCACCTCCTGGGCAGGGTGGCGACAGGGGCTGGGGCGTCCCATGGGCAAGGGGATGCCATGGTCGGGGGGTTACTCACTGATGAGGTTAGTAGATTTGGGGGGAACGAAGAAGTCGGGCAGGTAGAGCCACTTGATGAGCGCTGAGTTGATGGGGAGGGTCCGGCTCCATCGCCACGGATAGTCTGGGATGGGGGACAGTGGGCTTGCCTGAAACCAGCCCCCTCAAACCCCTTACGCAGGGTGGGCACCCTGCCCACGCACAGACCTCCCTCTCCCTGACCCACCCAAAGGCTGGGTGCCCCCAGCCCAGCCCTTACCCACGCAGAGGCCGGGCGGGATGCCCACGCACAGCAGGTACTGGTAGATGAGGAAGATGACGAGGAAGAGGCAGTACTTGGGCCAGAGGCGGGCGATGGCCGCTCGCCGCCGCCGCGTCAGGATGACGACCAGCCAGCAGCCGTGCAGGATCACCATGAAGTTCATCCGCTGCCCGATCACGTTCACCGTCATCAGGAAGCAGATCTGGCGGTGAGGGGATGCAGAGGCTCAGCCCTGGCGTGCTGCGAGCAGCAGGACCCCCCCCCGCAGGACCCGCTCCCCACCTCCAAGCCAAATTTGTAGTAGAAGTAGTTGAGGAAGTATTTGGCGCAGCTGCCCAGGCCGTGATCGAGGTGCTCACGGGAGATGTCATCGAAGATGGTCTCGGTGACGGGGGCCACCAGCTGGTGCTGCTTGCGGTAATACTCCTGGCGCCGGTACACCACCGCCTCGAACACCAGCAGCAGCAGCACCAGCAGGTGGTTCTGGGGGGGTGAGGGGGTGCTCAGGACCACGACATGTCACCGAGCAACCCCCCAGGTGACCCCCACAGACAAGGGTGTCCCCGCACCCACCTGGATGTAGCCCAGGTTGGGGTAACCCTTGCGGATGCCGAACCAGTTGGCGGGGTCCACGGGGCCACGGTACAACGTGGAGTTGCCGAGTTCCTCTGGGTTCAAGTTGGTGGCGTTGAGCTGGGGCTGCAGAGGGGACGCCACAAGGTGTCAGCACCCTTCACCCCACCTCCAGACCCCACCTTCAGCTGGGGAACCCCCCACAAACACCCCAAGAACGGGGCTGCCTGGGCACCTGGGTGCAGTTGCTGGAGTACTCGCTGGGGTTGACAATCTTGAGCTGGTAGAGCATCTTGCAGACGATGATGATGCAGGTCCAGATGGTGGAGAGGCAGGAGGCCATGTGGCGGAAGCGGCAGTAGGGCATGGCAAAGGTCCACAGCAGCACCAGCAAGAAGTTCATCACCGATACCTGCGGAAGCGGCTGGGTCAGCACCCCGGGGTGCCCAGCTGAGCCCCCCCACCCCAGCACCCCAAGGCTGTTACCTCCTGCAGGGCCACCCAGATGGTGTAGAGAGCCACCAGCTTGAGGACGTGGAGCTCCAGCAGCCGCCCCACAAAGACCTGCCCGCGGGTCAGCATGTCCGAGAAGGTCCAGCCCAGCACGATCAGGCGCTCCAGCACCAGCCCCCACTTGGTGGGCACTGTAGGGACACAGACTGTCAGAGACACCCCCACACAGGACACCCCAACCCTGCCCTGTATCCTCCCGTGCTTGGAAGACACCCCAATCCACATCCACACCCTTCCTGGCTCAGAGGACATCCCAACCCTTCCCCATACCCTTTCTGACTTGACCCATCCCTGTAGCCTCTGAACTCCTTCCATGCTTGGAGAACACCCCTATCTACCCCTGCACCCCCCTGACCCACCCTGGTTTGAAGGACACCCCAATGCATCCCTGTGGCCTCCCACCCCCTTCCTGGCTCAGAGGACACCCCAATCTATCTCCATACCCTCTTGGAAGACACCCCAAATCAATCTCCCCACCCTGCCATACCCTTCCTTGCTTGGAGGATGCCCCAATCCATTCCTGAATCCCCCGCCAGCCCCTTCCTGGCTCAGCAGACACCCCGATCCATCCCCATACCCTCCCAGGCTTGGAGGACACTCCAATCCACCCCTGCAGTCCCCAGCCCACTCCTGGCTTAGAGGATGCCCCAATCCATTCCTGGAGCCTCCCACACTTGGAGAACACCCCCAAATCCATCTCCCCACTGTCCCAGCCTCTTCCTCGCTGGGAGGACACCCCAATCCATCCCTGTCCCCCGGTACCCTGTGACACAGTGTCGGAGTCGCTCATCCCGGCGCTCTCGGCAGCGGCCGCATCCCGCAGCAGCCGGCTCCCGTGCAGCTCCTCAGGCCTGCAGGGAGGAGTCCTCAGCATGGGCATGGGGGTTTTGGGGTGCAAGGGGTGTCACCCTGGCTCAGGGCCCTACCTGGGGATGTGGCAGGGTGGCGAGGTGGCAGCAGGGACATGCTCCAGGTCAGTGATGTGCATGAAGGGACGGTGGAAGTAATGGAGCTGGAGGATGCAGGCCAGGAGGAAGAAGCCCGGGATGAGGGTGCTGGAGAAGAGCTCGGAGACGCTGAACTGCTCCAGGCCCAGGTCACCCAGCCTGGGAAGGGAAGCGGGGGTCAGCACTGGGCCGCATCCAGCCCCCCCGCACAGCAACCGAGCCGTCACACTGGGCTTCAACCCCAACTCCACCTGTGCCTCAGTTTCCCCACGTGCAATGCATCCCTTGGCCATGCCCTGGTGTCACCACAAGGCTGGCGGTGGCAGGGACCCCTTGGGGACACTCACTGCTCGTTGGTGAGACCCGTCAGGTTCCTCCAGTACATGGGGAAGTCCTCAAACTGGAAGGTGTAGATGGCGATGAGCACCAGCATGGTGTACGCCACCACCAGCCACCAAAAGCCCTTCAGCACCTTGCGCCACAGGCTGTAGTACACCTGTGGGGACAGGGACATCAGCGGGGACACACCAGGGAGCAGGATGGGTCCCCAGCCCCAGGAGGGGTCCCCAGCCACCCCACCTGGAAGAGGGTGAGGCAGAGAAGGAAGAGCAACATGTAGACAATCTTGTAGACGACGAGGCGGCCGGCGAAGCTCACCACGATGAACATGCCGGCACAGACGCAGATCCAGTATTTGGCGTAAAAATCCCGCACCAGGACCCCCAGCGCCTTCAGCACGTCCCGGTGCCGGCTGGGCTCTGTGGGGCAGGGAGGGGGCTGCAGGGGGGGCACACGGGTCCCCCCCTCCCCAGCACCCACATCCCGGGGATGCTCAGCCCGACGCAGGGTCCCTCTGGGTGGGTGACACCAGGAGCCCTCACCTGAATCTGAGATGGTCACCTCCAGGAGCGGGGTGGCCGGGCACCTCCTTGTTAGCAGCTTCTCCTTAACGAATTGCCGCAGCAGCAGCCAGAAGGTGAGGGTGAGCAGGAGCTGCAGGGACAGGCGGTGAGTGGGGACAGCCAGGTACTGGCGGGGACAGGGACGGGGACACCGGCCTTACCTTCGCCCCCAGGTCCAAGCAGGGATATTTAGGGTGCACCAGCCCCAGCTGCTCGAGGCTGAGGAAGCCAAGGCGGGTGGGCAGCTCGGGGGTCAGGTCCATGGCCCAGACGTACTGCAGGCTGCAGAGCGCGACGCCGTAGAGCAGGAGGAAGGGCGAGCAGAGCATGGCGAAGTGCTGCCGGCTCCGCACCGTCCAAATCAGACATGCCCAGAGCAGCAGCACGAAGGTCAGCCAGCTGTGGTACGTGATGCTCCACACCTGGGGACAGGCAGGATGCAGCCGCTCACATGTGTGACCCCCTCTGTGTCCATCTGTCCCCCTGCGTCCATCTGTCCCCTCCTTACCATCATGGCGATGAGGGCGCAGACGTAGCTCTGCTTCATGACGACGTGGCTCAGGGTGTGCAGGGGCAGCCGCTCTGCCGGACGCCTCCTGCCTGGCATGGGGAGGGGAACCGTGAGCCGCCACCCCCGCCACCGGCAGGCCTTGGGGAGGGGGAGGTGATGGGGATGGGCTTACCCAGCTGCGGTGAGTTACCCATGACGTGGACAGTGCAGTTTTCGGCATCTGGCTTCCCGGTGCTGGCAGACAGCATGGGCTGGGGGGGCAGAGAGGGCTCAGAGCCCACCCTGGCACCCCTAGAACACCCCACACCCATCCTCCCCCCAGCTCGGGCATTGCTTTGGGGGGTAGAACCCCCAAACCCACCTTGGTGTCCTCAGCCACGCCATCCGTGTCCTTGGGCCAGCTCTCCATCTCCACCAACTCCCTCTCCGGGCGCCTGGCCGGCGGCTGTGCCGGTGCCGCGGTTCTCTGCGAGGGGCAGGAGCCGGCTCAGGGCACCCGCTGCAGCCGCCGGGGGAGCAGGGTCATCCCCCATCCCCTTCTGAGGGTCCCCCCAGCCACAGCCACCCCCTGCCCCCCACCTCCCCTCCAGCGGGTACCCCCCATGCCAGCACCGGGGCAGGCAGAGCAGCGGGGTGCACCGGGCATGGGGTCCAGCTCGGCCCCGCAGCCTCTCACCCTGGCATCCCGGCGGCGCAGCTTCACCAGGGTGGCCACAGTGTAGTAGAGCAGGAGCAGGATGCCAGGGTTGGCATAGACGGGCCAGGGGTGGTGGGTGTTGAGCACCAGGGCGTTGGGCCGCGAGCAGTTGCGGTACAGGATGATGTCCTTGAAGCCAAACACCCTGCAGGGACAGAGCAGGTGGCATTACCCCCAAACTGGGTCCGCCACCATGAGCCAGGGTCCCGCTTTGGTGCTGGCCAGGTACATCGTGTCACCAGGCACCCTCTGGCTTCCCTCTCTGGGGACCCATTGCAGGTGGCAGTGGGATGGATGGGGACACAGTGCGGTGACAGGCTGGCTGCTCAACCAGGGTGATACAGGGACCCGTGGCACAACCCTCTCCCTGGAGACTCACCGTGCCCAGATGGTGGGGGGCGGGAAGACCCCCTGGACGAAGGGTGCCTGGTAGGCATAGAGGCAGAGGAGGTGACAGGCGGCGTAGACACCAACCAGGACACAGAGGGTGTCGAAGGCCAGGCGGCTGGCGGGGAGGTGACAGGCCCACCATGTGCACAGCCCCACGAAGAGCAGGTAGTAGATGCTGGAGGAGGCGGAGGGCAGGGTGATCCCTGGGGAGCAGTGCCCCGCGGGCGGTCAGTGCGCGGCCGAGCAGCCCCCGGCTGAGCATCCCCCTGGACCGAGCATCACCTGAACCGAGCATCCCCGCTGTGGACCAAGCATCCCCTGGACCGAGCATCCTCCATCTGGACTGAGTATCACCTGGACCAAGCCTCTCCCCCTGGACTGAGCATCTTCTCCCCCAGACTGATCATCCCTTCCAACATCCTGGCCACCAAGACCCCCCCAGCTCCCCACATCCCATACCCACCAGCCAAGGCCAGCAGCAGGACAGCCAGGCCCTTCCCAGCCGCCCAGAGCAGCCAGTGTGCCGTCACCCGCAGCCTGGCGCTGAGCGGCGTGTCCCCGTCAGCCGTGCCACTGTGCTGTTCCACATCCTCCTCTTTCCCCTGCCAAGCGAAGAGAGTGCGGTGTGAGCCCCATGGTGGCCTCAGGCTGCTGCTCCCCGTGCCTCAGTTTCCCCACTGGAGGGAGAACACGGTGAATGGCCGGGGCGTCCTGCCCGGCGCTGGGCAGGCGTGCAGCCCGGCACCTGGCCGTGTTTATCTCATTAACCGCTTGGAAAGTGCCTCTGAAAGGCGGCTGTTTTTCTTGGCGCCAGGACCCGGGTTCCCAGCACTGAGCTTTTTTCCAGGCCGCCTCCCGCGCTGGCCCCGCGCTCACGGCAGAGGCATTCGCGTCGTCCCGCGCTCCGGTTACAGCCCGGCTGCGCTTGGAGCCGGGCAGGCGAGCACCCGGACGAGTGGGGAGCACCCTGAAAAGGCACCGAGCCCCCGGGAGTGTTTGCTGGGCTGGGGAGTGTCATCAGCTTGGGGTTGTGTCTGCCTGGATGAGCTGGTGCTGTGCTGGCACCACCAGGCAGGGCTGGCACGGCACGGTGTTTCACCAGCGAGCTCACACTGGGTGCCAGCACCCCGTGATCGCTCACCCCGCTGCCCTTCCTGAGCATGGGGGTTTTGGGGTGACGGTGCCAGCCAGAACCTTGCGGGGCGGGCACCGCGGTCCCCCCACCGCTGGCAGCCGCGGGGCTGGGCTGTTTGCCAGGGTCCCTATGGCAACGTGGGAGCAAATGGGGCTGAGTCACCCCCAAACCGGGATGATGACCCAGCCCTCCACCGCTGCCCGTCAGCCAAAACTGCCCCCCACTTATGTCCCTGGCCACTGCGGATGTCCCCATGCCAAGGCTGCCCTCCCTGGGGACAGGACGGGCACCAGCCGCTGTACCCCAGGAGTTTGGGGGGATGTGGCGGGGGGGACACCACTGATGGCACTGGGGGTGGATCTCACCCGCTCAAGGGGCTCCAGGGACTCCGGTCTGTGGCTGCGGGGGGCAGCGCTGGCCTTGGGGACAAGGCGGCGGCACAGGCACAGGCAAAGGGACGAGACCAGCAGGATGCCGACATCAGGTGCCACCAGACGCACTGAGTTGGGGATGTCACTCAAGTCCAACCTGGGAGGGGGGAAACCGGGGTGGGGGAGGGCTCAGAGGTGGTGCCACCTCCCCATTGCCAGCCCCCAGCCCCATACGAGGGGGACCCTTACCTGGTGACCCCGACGTGCCGAGCGAGGACCTCCCAGGTGCTGCCTGCGGGGAAGGAGGGAGGCGCTGAGGCTGGCAGACCCAGAGCAGGCGGATCCCCATGGGGAGAACACCCCACATCCATGGGGACCCCGGGACGGGGTCTTTGCCTAGTGCAGCACCCCCCTGGCATGGCACAGCTTGTCCCCAGAGCTGGGCACGCAGCTGGGAACCTGCAGAGCCTTAGTGGCCCCGCATCTGCTCTCGCCCTCCCGCACCTCTGCTCCCCCAGGCTTCAGCCTCCCCGCGGTACCCAGCACTGGTGACATGCGGGCACCCCCCGGCAGCCTGTCCCCATGCCCGGTACTCACAGCTGGGCCCCAGCAGCTGGTCCAGGACAGGCAGCGTGTACAGGCATATTTGGAAAACGAAATGGGCGAGGAGGAAGAGGATGCTGGTCCCCAGCAGAGCTTTGAGGAGGCGGCCAGTGTGACCTGCGGGACAGGAGCACCCCATTACCCATTGTCTGAGGTGACTCTGGGATGCACCAGCAACACAGCGGGAACCCAGCACCCCCAGGAAGGGGTGTCTGGAGATGTCAGGGGTCTGCCCAAGGAACAGTGTCCCACCAGGACCTTGCATGTCTCACCGTGCACCCAGCACAGCCTGAGAGCATCCTTTCTGCTGCATTACTGGGGAAACTGAGGCACGGGGCAATGCAGGGCGCCAGGACCACCCTCCCACCCCGATGAACCAGGATCAGCATTGGAATGCAGCTCAGCATCCCCGATGCTGGAAGGTCCCTGTGAGGGAGCTGTGGGTGGGGGTTCCCCACACCACTCGCCCCGTCAGACCTTCCAGCAGCTGCAGCCGTGCCCTCATCCCACTCGCCCGTTTTCCTGGCCATGGGACAGGCAGGGAGCCCACCGCAGCTGCGCGCCAGCCGGGGGGTGGCACCGGGCCAAAAACTCTCTCTCCGTTTGTTTTTTCCTGTAAATCCAGGCAAAAGCTCTCGGCAGCACCCGGGGCCGTGCAAGCCCATGAAATATTCAGAGGGCAGAGCTTCTAGCCGCCGCCGTGCCAGGCGCTGCCGGGCTGTGTTACAGCCTGGCACAGCGCGCAGGGGCCAGGCAGGGCTACGGGCACCCGGTACCCACCGTGAGGGGACATGTCCCATGCAGCCATCGGGGGGGATGCACCCATGCACCCACCATGGGTGACGCATCCCCTGCACCCCCAGGCGTGCCCACAGCCCCATGTCCCCGCGCAGGGCCGGGGGGCAGCTCCCGGTCCATCCCTGCCCACTCGGCGGGCACAGCCCAGCCCTGAGGTTTTGGGTTAATAAGGCTGGGGCTCCAAACTGCCCATTTTTGTAGCTGGAGGCCTATTAATAGCCGCACCGGGCTATAATTAACAGAGCGAGGCTGCCACACGGAGCCACGCTGCCCGGCAGGGGGGAAACCGCAGGGGAAGGACGGCAGGTACCCAAACCAGAGCTGCCCACAAGCTGCCCGCCCCCTGCCCGCTCCCCCCACCCCGGTGAAACCCTTACCTCCGGCCCCGCGCTGGCTGGGCCCCGGGAACCACGGCAGGAGCAGCAGGAACAGCAGATACACCAGGGAGAGGACGTTGAAGCGGAACAGGCAGGCTGCGGGCAGGGGGCAGGCGGGTTAGTGCCGGGGGTGCAGCACGCGGAGGGTGTTGCAGCCCACCAGGATCCCCGCTGCACCCCCCCGCCCCGGGGATGGCACCCTGACCACCGTGACAAGTGACACCCGAGCAGGAGACAAGGGACACCCCAAAATGAGATGCACCCCAAAATGATGAGTAGTCCCAGGCAGGGGCTCAAGCTCCCCCAGAGATGCCAGTGGGATGAGGGGGACACGGGCAGCAGGCTGGGCTGGGGCGGTCCCGGCACAGGGAGAGGGGGCACACACCTGAGCTCCCAGATGTGTGGGGTGACAGGGGGACGAGAGCAATGAGCAAAATCTGCTGCATTTTCACACCGTTCTTTCAAGGACATGCCAAGGTTTGCAGAGACCCCGCAGCTGAGCTGGGACCCCCAGCCGCTGCCACCCCAGGGCTGTCACAGCCCCTCACCTGCGCCCAGCCCTGCTCCGGGCACGCCACCAGCTCACCACCTTCCCCCTCGCTTATTTTTAGACCTAAATTACAGCTTGTTTGCAGGCGCAGAACCATCGGAGGAGCTGGGCAGGGAGCGGGGCTGAGCCAGCGCCCTGCGGAGCTGTCACTGGCAGGGACAGGGACCTCGCGGCGGGGACATCCCGAGGCAGCTGCCACCGCGGCTGGGGACGCAGCGTTCCCATGGGCTGCATGCACGCACCGGGCGAGCGGTGACAGACACCGGCACATGCACCGGCTGTGGGACAGCCCCGAGGCCACGGTGATGGGCACGGCCGCTGCGAGACACCCGCCGAGCCAGCACATGGAAATCAGAGCGACGTGTCCCCACACTCCCCCCGGCAGGCTGGGGGGACCCTGTTCTGGGTGGGGGGGGGACTCCTCTGGGGCAGCCCAGGGAGGGGACACAGAACCAGTGCTGGGGACCCCAGCTCTGCACAGCCAGGGGAAGGATGTGCCCCCCTTGGCACCCCCCGTGGGAAGAGGGGGAGGCACAGGGGGCCAAGCAGGCAGCCTCCAGCCCCATGGGGCTGGGGGGTGGCGGGGGGGGACAGGCCGGCGCCAGGGGACGTGCTCAGCACTGCCAGCCCGGCACGGCCCTTCCTGTGTTTACAAGGTTTCAATGGGACGGCGCATCCTGGGGCGAGGGACAGCGTGGCCTGGCGGGGGGGACACACATGGTGTGGCACCCTGGGGACAGTGGGGTGTCCTCCCAGGGTTCAGGGGTGGCAGGAGGGGAGGCACCCAGGAACGCACCCGGCAGCCCAGCGCACGTCCCGCGCGGCACCCATGGGGGCTAAAGCCAGTCCCCAGCCCCACTGCGGGGTCCCCAGCTGCCTCCCCCTGCGAGCACAAGTGGGGGGCACAGGGTGGGGGGAGCGGGACCACCATCCCACCAGCTGCCTCTCTGCGGTGACCCCAGGACGCGCCACCTCCCCGCACGCTGCCGAGCGTTGCTGGCTCCGTTTCGGCAAACCATGATCTCACGGAGCAAATATTCCCCTTCCCGCGCCAGCGGCAACGGGGCCACGAGGAGCCGTCCCGGTGCGGGGGCGAGCTGATGTGGGAGCCAGCCAGCCCCCCCGGCCACCGGCACCCCGCATCCCACCCCCACGCCAGGGCAGGGTCTTTTGGGTGGACCAGCCCCACGTGAGCCCCTGTCCCAGCCATGGCCACCCCACGGGTGCTGGTGGCACAGGGGGGACCGCCTGTGCCACTGGCACCGCCTGGGGTCTGCCAGAGAGCTGCGGGGAGCCCCACGGGCATCACTGGGCACACATATGCTGCAGGGACCACCCGAGACCAGAGCAACAGCCTGACCCGCACATTTTATGCCCCCAGCCCACCAGGACTGAGGACACCACCCCCGGGCAGGGGCCAGAACGGAGCTGGCATCCCAGTGACAGTGCTTTGGGGTGGCCTGTGACACCAGGAAGGGCTGGAAGCAGCTGCCTGCAAACACGCAGCACCCTGGGGCTGAACCAGCACCCATGGGACCGAAGCAGCACCGATGGGACCCTCTGGCCAGTGGCTCTGGCTCGAGGCATCACCAGGAAAGCTCCCAGGAGGGTGGTCAGTTTTCACCAGCTTCAAACAGCTTTTAAGAGCTCGAGGATGAAAAAGGGAAAAAAATAAAGATGCTGATGGTGTGCCAGGTAGGGAGCAGCCCCCCAGCACAGTTTGGGAGCACCCACAGTGTCCGGCTTTGCACCCACACCATCCCAACAGCGCCGGGGCGTGCCGTGCCGGCGGTGCGTGGGTGCTCTGTCCTGCAGTCGGAGGGAACCGGTTCCCCAGGGTGCTGACAGCAGAGAAAGCGCTGGCGTGGGGAGAAAAACCAGTTTGGCCTGTGGGGAGAGCAGCCCCGCGGCAAAACCCGCCCCCCCGCACCCCATCATCACCTCCGCCAGGAGCCAGGCAGGTTGGTGGGTGCTGGCACCCACTGTCCCCCTCCCCGTGCCACCAGCACCCACAGCACCCTGCGGTCTTGCTTCTGCTTCACACACAGGGCAGGATCTGGCCCGCACTGAGCAACATTATTCTGGATCCGCACCCCAAACCCCCCCTTCCCCAGCCCCGTGACCCCGGGGATTCGGGAGCTGCTGGGGAGGTCACCGCCACCGCAGCCGGTGCTGGCAGCCAGCAGTGCTTCAATTATTAACGATGTTAATGTGCCGGGAGGAGGATAAATCACAGCGTGGCGGAGCTGGGCGAGATGTGCTGGGTTCCCTTCACGCCAGCCTTTAATCTCCCCTCGAGATCTCCCCGTGGGAGGGGAAGGGGGTCATCAGGGACCACAGGGGAAGGCAGGGACTGGGTGGCAAGGGTTGGGGCAGCTGGGGAGAACCAGCAATGGGGCTTTTCCCATCGCAACTGGGCTGCGGAAGAGTGGGAAGGGCGGCTGCGGGAGAGGTCTGGGGTCTGGCACAGCCCCCTCCCTGCAAACCAGGCACCATCCCTGCCCAGCCAGCACCCGGGGATGGATCCATCCCAACCACACAGGGGAAAGGGGGTTCCCCGCATCCCACTGGCAATGGGGGAGCCCCACACACCGGCCCCACAGCGCCCTGCACAGCCCGTACACCCATTGGTACCGGCACAGCCGCGGGCTCTACAGGGACCTGCGGCAGCTCGGGATTAATTAGCAGAGCTCTTTAATTCCCTGCCTGCCCTGCTCTATTCACACGGACCCGTTACCTGCTGCCGGAGCCAGGCAGCTCTGCCAAGCCACATCCCTGCAGCCGGGTCCTGCCTCCTGGCTAACACCCCCCAGCGGGGGTCCCTGGGGATGGGGGGGACAGTGTCCCCAGGGTGCCACTTTGCACTCAGGACCCTGCACTCTGCACCCGCTGGCTGCAAACCAGAGGCAGGCTAACAAACCCCGGCCACAGAGGCTCTCCCCATCCCAAAATCCGCTCAGCCCCAAAGCGGCGAGCCGTGGGGCGGCAGAGCCAGCGGCTGCACAGTCCCACCCCAGCCTTGGCTCCTCTTTCCGGGACAAGGGAGCAGCCCCGCCGGTTCACCCACCGTATCCTGTTTTTGTGGAAAATTAATCCCACTCCTGCCAGCGCCGAGGCAGCAGCCGGCCCCGCTCCCCGGGGATGCCACCGGGAGGGCACCAGGCCGGGCGCCAGCGGCTGCCAGGGCTGCCAGCCTGGGAAACCCCAGCGGCTTGTGCAACGGGACAGGGGACACAGCGGCTTTGGGGACAGGTGCTCACCGCTGCTGCAGTGCCTGGGGACACCTCTTTCCCCGGCACCCACAGCCCTGTGGCTGCAGTCCCTGCATACACTGGGATGGGGACCGTCCGTGCCAAGGGGACAGGGACGGTCCTTGGGGCCCTCAAAGCCGTGGGCTCAGCACCAGAATGCCCGTGCATGTCTGCTGCTTGCACACCCACCTGCGCACAAGGGCACACGTTCCCATCACATGGGGACATTCCCAGACCCACCGTAATATTTCTCAGGTGCGGCTTGGAGTCGTGACAGTGTCTGCCACCTGGCAGCACCAAGCAGTGTCCAAAACACCCCCCTTCTCCTCGCCCAGCTGCAGCAGACACCCCAGCACTCTGCTGCAAGCGGGGTGCAGAGGAGGCAAAGGGTTAATCCCAGCCTAACCTGGGCTTTGCCAACAATAAAGCCCCCGCAAGCCCAGCCTGCAGCAACACCCCCGGACCCAGAGCTGCTCCCCTGCCACAGGCAGCGTGAGGCCCCACTGCACCCCCGGGGAGCCCCCTCAGCATCACCCACCCCAGTGGGGCTGTGCGGGGGCTTTGCAAAAGGCTCAGTCCCGCGGGACAGGCACCCCAGCACAGGCAGCCGGCCCTACGCCTCCCATCCCCCTGTGCGCCTGGGGAGGAAACGGGAGTTATTGCTCTTGGAGATAGAGGTGGCTTTTTTATAATATTTTTTTTTCCTTCTCTTTTTTTTATTTCCCTTCGTTTTATAAAAAGCACCTGACCGCAGGAGGCAGCTGGCTGCAGCCCACACACTCGCCAGCACCCAGGGTGGCTGGGACCCCCTCCAGGGGCCCCCCTGCACCTCCTGGCCAGGCAGGGGGCTCAGCCAGGACGGGTCATGTCCTCACCTCACCCCGGGTCAGGCTCCCCGGTTTGGGGGACACAGCAGCCCCAAGGAGGGGGGGCTGCCACCTTCACCCACAGCTTCTGCCCCAGCACCACAGATCCACACTGGAGCTGGGACCCAGGAGCATCATCCAGCCTGGGGGTCCCCACCCCAATCACCCCACGGGTGGGATGCAGGGGAGGCTGTGCCTCCCCACCACGGTGCACCCCGGCATCCCCGTGGGCAGGACACAGCCGAGGCAGCTCCCTGCCCTGGGTGTGGATACAGCCCGTGGCACAGCTGGGAGCCACACCGTGGGGTGCTGTGCCAGCCTGTGGAAATGGGGGGCTGCCCCATGCCGTGGGAGGCAGCTCCTGCGCCTCCACCCACCCCAAGCTGGCCGGGAGCCGCGAGGAAACATATTCCGGACGCTTGGGAAGAGCCTAATTGCTGGAGAAGGAAGGGCCGCAGGCGGGTCGTGCTCCAGGGCTCTTCCTCGCCTGCAAGGTGCAGCGGCATGAGCCACATCCCACCCCCACCCCGTGCCTCAGTTTCCCCCTTGGAGCGGGTGTGAGGCTCCAGGCCCCCTGGACCCCGCTGAGTCACCCCTACGGCTATTTTGACAAGCGGCTGGAGCAGGAGGGAGCTGCTCTCCCAGGACGGCCCCAAATTTAAACGAGCCACCTACGAGCTCGCCAGGGGGGTGACAATGACACCAACGCCACCGGCCACGGGAGGCGGCAGGTCCCAGACGCAACACCCCGTGCCAAAGCAGAGAGGACGGGCAAACAAACCCGGCACGATTTGGGGCCAAACCGGCGTATTTGGGGCACAAGGGCCCCATGTGGGCGGCCGCACCCAGAGGCCACGTATCGCCCCGCGCACCCACGGGACGCGCCCGGCGGCCCCGGTGCCCCGAGCGGCGGCCGCTGCCCCATGGGCCGGGGGGACCTTGTGCAAGCGGCCACCTTCCCTTCCCAGCCCCGTCCGTAAGCAGGGTTATAATTAACCTCCTCACATCCTGCGCGATGCACTGAGTCACTCCTCGAGCAAGGCAGAGCAAATAAAAAGAGGCTTTTTTTTTTTTTTTTTTTTTCTCTCTCGACAGTCACCGACTTCCTCTGCCAGCGAGGCTCGGCACGGCCGGCACCGCGCACCCCAGCCCGGCTCCCCCAAACGCGGCGGGGACAGGCTGCATGTCACCTCTCTGGGGGACACTACCCCAAAAGTCACGCCACCGCTTCCTTGAGCTGCAAACACCCCGGCATGAGCCCGGACCCTGCCCGTGCCCGGACACAAGGAGCCCGTTGAACAATCCTGTTTATGGAGAGGTTTTTCCTTTGCGTCTACGTAAAGGTAAACGGAGAGTCCCCGAACAGGCTCCCCCGAGCAGCCGGGGTTCAAAGAGCCGATTCTTGTTCTGCGCGTCCCAGGACACGGGTATTTTCCAGGCCGGTAGCCAGCCGGTTGCCTCGGTGGGTGGTGCATCTGCCTTCCGAAGGCAGCGAACGGGCCGGGAGCAGCCCGGGAGCCGCGGCCCTGCTGCAGCCGGGGTGGCTGCCCCGGGCCCCGCCGTGGCTCCCGGACCGTCCCCGGGCACGGAGCCAGGATGGGTGCCAGCTGCCCCCCAGCACCGCCCATCCCAGCCGCCCCCCAGCACCGCCGGCAGCCGGCCTGTCCCAGCACCCTCTTTGCCCTCCCCACCTTGCAAGAGGCAGGAAAGGGAGCGGGTGACACGGCCGTGCCCAAATCAGGCTGGTTTCAGCCCCAACCAGCCGCCGTGTGCCCAGTACTGCGGGTGCGGGTGCCCGCTGGCTCTGCCGACGGGGGGGACGACCCACATACCCAGGGCGCTGCCCCTACGCCCAGCCCGGAGAAGTTGCAGTGTTTCCCAAGAGTGGGCTCAGTCCCGCGTGGGGCTGAGGGGGCCGTGCAGGGCGGTCCCCCGTGGGTCCGGGGCGGGGGGGGGTCTCCATGGAGGTGCGGGGGGGGGAGGTCCCCCGCCTCCCGGGGCGGCTCCTCCAGAGTTGGGAAGCACCGCGACGCGGCTCACGCGTGGTGGGGGACACCGCGCACCCCAACACCCCATTCCCCCCCCAAACCCTCCCCAGGTGCGGCCGCACTTACCGGCGAGCAGGGCGAGCGGCAGCAGCAGCCAGTAGATCCCGGCGCACAGCGCCCGCCGCTCCATCCCGTCAGGCGGCGGAGCGGCCCATGCCCCGCCGAGCCCCCGCCGTTCCGCCCCGCCGGGGCTGGGCAGGCCCCGCTGGCCGGTCCCGGAGCACAGCGAGCAGCCGCGCTTTCCCCCCCTGCCCCGCTCCCGCCGCCCTTTATAAGCGGCACCGCCCGCCCCCCTCGGCGGGCTGGCCCGGCACGGCTCGGCCCGGCCCGCCCAGCGCCGCCCGCCGGCGCTGCAGCCCCGCCACTGCTGACACGAGTTGGCCGGTCTCAGCCCCGACGGCAGCGGGGGCGGCTCCCGGAGCGGAGCGCTGCGGCCGGGGAGAAAAGGGGGCGAGCATGGACCCTACAGTTCCCACCCTCGATTCCCGTTGGGCTATTGCAGCAGAGGGCGAAAACATATATATTTATTAAATAAATAAATAAAGCTGATGTGTTTCCTGTTTGCTTCGTTAAACAAAAAAAAAAAAAGAAAGACGCCGGAGGTAATTGAGGCTGAGTGCTCTGCTCGGGGCTGGGGCTCGGAAATGCCAGAGCCCTGCGGCCGGGGCAGCAACACGGCGTGGGGCAGAGAGCCGCTGGGCACAGCCGCCACGCTGCACCGGAGCAGGGTGCTCAGGAATGCACCCCTGGGAGCCGGGTCATGTGTCCCTGGAGCTGAGTGCACAGTCCTATATCACTGGAATTGGGTGTGCATCGCACACCCTGGGGAGCCAGTTGCACGGCCATGCACCCATGGAGTTGGGTGTCCAGGCAGGGGGACCTGGGTGCACAACCACGTGTCCCAGGAGCCAGGTGCTGCAATGGGGTGCAGGGCCACAGCCCCCAGGAGCCGGGTGCCAGCAGTGGGGGCAGCGCCGCAGGGCAGCACCCCAGGCAGTGCTGGTAACTGCCAGCCCCTAACAGGAACCATCAGCCCGTGAAATTTTCCACATTCTTCAGCTTCCCCACGTTTGTTTTCCAAACACTCTTAATAAACTGACATCCAGCTGGCATGTTGCCAACCCGCTCCCCACCTTGGTAGGCTCCACTCTCTTCCCTGGGTCCCTCCAGCACCCTTGGGGCTCTTACCCCCACTCAGGCCCGGACCCCAGATGTGCTGCAGAAGCTGCCCATGCCATAGTCCCCAAACCGCAGGCAGGATGGGCCTGAGGGCCCCCAAACACGCATTCAGGTGAGTTTTGCCAGGCGTAGCCCCTCAAGGGAGCTGGGATGGGCTGTGGGTGCCTAAACCACCTCTGAGCATCCTCAGAGCAGGGGCATGGCCCCTCCGCCTGGCCACATCCATCCTCATTGCTGGGACCCAGAGAGATTCACTTGTATAAATAAAATGCTTGTCAACATTGACCCACAGTGCTCTGCATGAGACCCCGGCACAGAAATTACCGCTGCAAAAGGCCCAGGCTGCATCCCCCCATCCAGATGGATCCAGGAAAGGGTGGTGCATGGCGCCTGTGCCGGTGTCTCGCTCCCAGCCCGAGCACCCACTGCACCGCAGCCGGGCTGGGAATGGAGGCTGTGGCAGTAAATGGGTGCGGGGAACGGCACCCCAGAGCCCTGCCTCGTGCGGCCGAATCCGGCCCTGGTCCATTTTGCCAGCCTTGCTCAGGCTTTAAGAGAGATGCTGGAGAACATATCAGCCCCATAATGTGCTGTGGGTACAGCCTGAGTGCCCAGCGAGGTGTTTTATGGGCAAAGAAGCTTCTCCGGCGTCCGGGCAGTGCCATTAGCACATGGCCACGCCATGGGGCAGGGGGGTGCCAGGGCATGGGGTGCTGCGGGTGCCTCCGGAGCCCCATAGCTATCGCTAGCCAGAGCACCCACTGCTCAGAACCAGGGATGTAGGAGGAGGCAGCAGTGGCACTGTCCTTCAGGGGACCCCACGGCCACCGCAGAGGTCTGGGCAGGGCTTGGCCCCATGCAAGCTGCAAAGAAGCAGCCCCCAGCCCCATGCACCGGGGAGAGCAGATAAGGGGGTGACCACCAGCCCAGGGGCTGGTCGGGTCCAGCAGCATTTCAGGCACTGTTTGCCTTGCTCTCCCCCTGCTCAGGGGTCCCCCAACTTGCAGCCCCCGTGCTCTGCACCAGCCGAGGGCTGGGCAGCCTCCATCCGTGCAGCGGGCACAGGGGGCACCAGCGGGTCTCCCGGACCAGCCGCCGCAGCACCGGCCACGGTCCAAGGACCGTCCCCCAGAACGGGTCTGATCCCCGCAACCGGGCAGCCCCTCGCTGGCCCCCACGTGGAGCAGCGCGGTATAGGAGGCGCGGCGCCTTTAAGAACCCCGTGGCGCCAATTCCGCCCCACGTGACCCACCCCGGCCCCGCGGTGGGCGGGGCTTCGGCCCCGCGGGTTCCCGCCAAGAGCGGCGGCTTTTGGCGCGCGCGGTCGCGGTTCACGTGTCGCCGCAGCGGGATCGGGACCGGGACAGCGACCGTGACCGTCACCGCCATGGCCCAGCTCCGCCTCACCGACTTCTTCGGCAGCACCAAAGCGGCTACCGGAGCCCCGGCCAAGCGCGGCGGCGGCCGCCGGCTCAAAGCCGCTCTTGCCGGGTCCCCGGTGCACCGGGAGGCGGAGCAGGATGGTGCCCCGGCGGGGCTCAGCGCCCACCCGCCGCAGCTGCCCGGTTCTCCGCGCACCCCGGCCCGCAGCGGCTCCCCGGCGGTGCGGGGGCTGGCGGGCAGGAAGCGGAGCCGCCGGGAGATGGAAGCGGAGTCACCGGCCGGGGCCCGGCCCGGGGAACCGAGCGGGAAATCGGCGCGGAAGAGGCTGGAGCTGCAGCGGGACGCGGAGCCGGGGCCGCCGGTCGCGGTAGGAGCTGCCGGGGGGAGGATGCGCCCTGAAATGAGGAGAGTGGGAGTGTAAAACCGGGGACCGTCCGGAGCAGCCCCCCCCTCCCAAGGGCTTCGCCCCCTCCTCTAATGCAGACCCCCCGCCCAGGGCTTACCCCTTTCTCCTGATGCAGACATGGCCCCCCCATCAGGGCTTGCCCTTAGGACAGACCTCCTATGGCTTCCTCCCACCCAGTTCAAGGCCGTGGTGGGGGGCACTGGGGAGGGGGTCCTGGCAGGGGGGTTCCCCGCACACCCCCTAGCAGTCTCTGATGTTCTTCTGCTCTCTCGCAGGCCACGAGGCCTTTGTCTCCGGCCACTGCTCGTCCCCCGGTGCCACCCTCGCTGGATCTGGCAGCACACCCCCCCGCCAGCACCACCCCGTCCCCCAGCCAGGGACAGGATGGGGGGACACAGCTTGGCACAGCCCCCCCAGGGAAAACAAGGCGCCTGCAGCGGGTATGGGACAAGTCCAGCTTTCTGCTCTGATCTTTTTGTGTGTCTTGCGGGTGTGCCAGCCCTGCTCTGACCGTGTGTCCCCTCCCCACCCAGGAGGACCTGGCCGGGCTGCGCAGCCGCCTGCAGAAGGTGACAGCACTGGCCCAGCTGCCGCCTGTCCTCGCCGGGGCCAGCACTGACCTGCGGAACCGTCTGGAGCAAGTGCGGCAACTGGAGCTGCGGATCCGTGAGAAGAAAGCAGGACACGGAGCCACATCTGGGGACACCAGGGCGGCAGCTCCTGCGGCAGAGGCCAGGTGAGGAGAGGCTTTGGGGTGCAGGCCCTGATCGGAGGGAAAATTGGGGTGTCCTGGCATCTGCCGCAGCCCTTTGCTGCTGCGCAGCCCTGCAGTGGTTTTGCAGGGGTCTTCCCACCCCTGTGAAGGGTTTGGGGGCTCTGCGGGAGCTGGACCAGCCCCACTCCATGCAAAGGGCTCTGAGTGTGGTCCAAGCTCCCCCGACTCTGCTGTGAGCCTTGGGGCATCCATGTGCCCGGGGTGGGTGATGTGACCCAGGCACTGGCAGAAGTTGCTCAGAAAAGAGTTTGGAGACAGGAGGAAGAGGTGGGGTGGGCACCCAGCTCCTGGGCTCCTGTCGGCAGTGGGACACCCATCCTGGCTAGTTTTGGTCCTGGCTGCACTTTCAGGGCTGTCCCAGCACTGCATTCACTGTGACCGGTGGCTGTTGTGTGTTGGGGAACGCTGATCCTGCTTCTTTCCCGGCAGTGAGAAGCCCCCCGCGTACCAGCGGTTCCACACGCTCGCTCAGGAGCTGCCCCCGGGGCTCACGCTGCCCTACAAGTTCAAGGTGCTGGCGGAGATGTTCCGCAGCGTGGACACCATCGCTGGAATGCTTTTCAACCGCGCCGAGACCATCACCTTCGCCAAGGTCAAGCAGGGGGTGCGGGACATGATGCGCAAGTGAGTTGGTGGCAGCGAGCAGCCCGTTTCAGGGTCCCAGCTGGCGGGGGGGCCGATGCCCTGGTGTTCCCTTGGGGTTCCCGACATCCCCGGTGCTGTTGCAGGCAGTTTGAGGAGCGGCACGTGGGGCAGATCAAGGCAGTGTATCCCACCTCGTACCGGCTGCGCCAGGAGAAGAACATCCCCACCTTCGGCAGCGGTGCGAAGAAATCTGAGTACCAGCTCACGCTGGAGCCGGTGCTGGGGGAAGGTACGTATGGCTCAGGGGCCACAAGAGCCGGGGGTCACTCGATGCGGGCTGGAATCCCTGAATCCACCGGGATGCTCTGTGCTTGGTCCATTAATCATCTGACACGTTGAAAGTGGAAAAAACACTTTTGGGGCGAGTGGGAGGATGACAGGGCAGCGATTCTGGCAGCGACTCAGTCCCATGGAGGGGCTCCCATCCCGTCCTTCCTGGGCCCTGTCGTGGCGTTGCCAAGATGCTGTGGGTGACACTCGTGTCTCCTCGCAGAGGAGAAGGTGGACGGCCGCCCGCACTTGTCGGCGTCGCGTTTGCTGGAGCGCAGGAAGGAGTTCAACTGCAACCTGGTGAACATTGTCAAGCAGCACCACAAGGTGAAACCCCCCCCTGGAGCCTCCCCTTTTGGGGTCCGGGGTTGCTGTGGTCACTGTCTAGAGGAGCAGGCTGGTGTCTCAGCTGAGGGATGTCACTGGTTCCTGTGGGATGCTCTGGGCACATGGTGTGGATGGGGAGGATGGCGGCTGGAATCTCTCCTGGCTCTGAATTTCCTCCAACCAACCTGCCAAACTGTGCTGGGAGTGTGGGGCAATGGCCAGCTCCCCCGTACCTGGCCTGCAGACGCCGTGACGCAGCTCTCGCCCCTCTCCAGGCATTCCTGGCCGCCCTCAACCCTCCCATGGTGGTTCCGGACGAGAAGCTGACCCGCTGGCATCCCCGCTTCAACGTGGATGAGGTGCCAGACATCAGCCCGGCAGAGCTGCCGCAGCCGCCGCGGGAGGACCGGCCGAGCACGGCCCAGGAGGTGCTGAGCTCGGCGCGGGGGGTGCTGCCCCCCAAGGTGAGTTGGGACTGGGGTCCGCTTCTCTTTCCAGGAAAATGTTACTGGATATGGGTTGGGAAGGGTCGTTTCGGAGCTGTGGGACTGGGAGCACTGAGGTGTTGGCAGGTGGGAGCGCCAGCCTGGCTGTTAGTGCTGCAAGTGGGGGTCTAGGACTGGTTTCAGGCTTAGAGGAGCTCTCAGTCCTGATTTTGGGGCTGGGAGAGAAGACGAAACACCCCGAAGCGTCCTCGGTGCAGGCAGGGATGGGTCGGAGGCGCTGGGGTGGGAGCGCTGGGCTGCAGGACGGCGGCGGGGGCGGCGGAGGGGAAACTTCTCCTTCCTCCCAGCTGTAACCCAACTCCTCCTCCCTCTTCCACATGAGCAGATGGAAAAAGCTCTCGCCAACCTGGCCCTAAGAACGGCTGAAGCCGATGCGGGGGAACCGGCGGTTTCCAAAGCACCATCCCCTGCCAGCACCTCCAGCGCTCTCAAAGGGGTGTCCCAGGCGCTGCTCGAGAGGGTGAGTAATTCACTCCTGGCCGTAACGCCGGGGCGGGGGGGACCTGCCGGTGTCTCACCCCCGTCTTCTCCGCTCCCCAAGATCCGGGCGAAGGAGGCGCAGAAGCTGCAGGCGCTGATGACGCGGGACGCGGGGCAGGAGGAGCGGCTGGCCATGCTGGGGCGGCTGCCGGCCATGGCCCGCGTCCTGCGCAACATCTTCGTGGCCGAGAAGAAGCTGGCGCTGCCCATGGAGGTGGTTTGTGCCCGGCTGGCCGACAGCTACGACACGCAGATGCCTCCCGGTAGGAAATGCAGTGGCCGGGGGGGGGTCTCCTGGCTGGAGGAAGGGGCTGGGGAGCCGAGCTCTGACCCAGCGGCCGCTGCTGCTCCTTTTCACAGGCGAGATGGAGAAACACTTGCGCCTCTTCGCAGAGCTGCTGCCTGACTGGGTGGGGATCCACGTCCTCCGGACAGACACCTACATCAAACTGGACAAAGGGAAGGAGCTGGGGCTGGTCACGGAGCAGCTCACCAGGGCGGCGAAGGAGGCAGAGGCTCTTTGAGCCCCCGAGGGTCGAGGCTTCCCCCGTGTGATCTTTTCTAAATGTAGCAAAACCCAACTGCGCTCCAGGATTTGGTGGTGAAGAAGAGCAAAATGCCTTAATTTAACTAATTACTCTGCCAGGGTCCATGAGTACTGTAGCTCCCCTAGCCCTTGAGCTGAAGGCAGGCAGTCCTGGGTCCTGGGGTGACAATGCAAGTGATGAAGAGAAGCAAATAACCTTCCAGGCTTTGCTGCCTTCTCCTGCAGGTTGGGCGTTGGAGGTTTCTCCCCAAGGTTTGATGCAGGTTTCTTCCATTAACCAGGCCCTGGTGGGGCGGAGGCAGGACCGGGCAGGGTGAGAGGGTGACAGCAGGAAGGAGTGAGAGAAGAAATCACAAACTGATGTTTTTGGAGTTCTGGGCCTTGTTCTGTTTTTAAGGGAGGGAAAAACGCATCTCCAGCGCTCGCTGGAAACAACTACAGGACTTGTCAAAACACATTTGTATTAAATGTTTTAAATATAGCTGCGTTAACCCAGCGCTCTGCCTCGGTGAGCTGCCTGTCTGTTAGCCCCGCGGTTCTCCATGGCAATTGGCACCGGCCGGCACACGCGGGGAAGGGCTGGGTCCCCGTCCAGCTCCTGGAGAAAGACTTACTGGAAAAAGTGAGCGTGGGTTTGCAGGGAACTGAATGCGGCTTTTGTAAATGGGGCTGGGGGTGGGTGCCGGGGGGGCTTTTCCCCAGGGGAAAGCCCGTGTCACTGGGCTGAAGTGGCTCGGGAAGAGGGACGAGGAGGGGGCTGATGGCTGCGGAGGTGACAGCCTGGCAGGAAGGGCAGCAGGGGGTGAGGTGGGAGCTGTGTCTCCCCAGCACGGCATCGGGCACACCTCACGCTGCTTTCTGAGCCAAGCTTGGCTGGTTTTAGCCTGGGACGTTGAGGATGCACACGGAAAGGTGGCTGTCCTTCATCCCTCTGGGCAGGGGATGTGCTGGTCCAGGGAAGCTCCCCCACCTGATACCGGGGGCTGGCAGCATCATCGAGCCCCATAGCACCGAGGAAGCAGGCAGGCCCTCCTCCTCCTCCGGGCCCCTGCTTGCCATCCTGCAGGCTGCTTGGCCAGCAATGCTGGCAGGAGGTAGCCCTGTTTGCAAGGAGGAGGTTGGAGGGATGCGCAGGGCTGGGGTGCGAGGCTGGGTACGGGCTGTACTGAACACCTCACTACAGCGGAGCTGGGTTTGGGAGAAAGGAACTGGGTTTGGAGAAAGGAGCTGCTTTCGGCAGCCTGGCAGGCACACGCGTGTGCCCCAGGGGAGCTCGCAGCCAGCTCCTGTTCTGCTGCTGGGGACAAAAAAACCCTTCCTCCTGCCTGGAAGCCAGCCTTGCACAGCCTCATCTCTACCAGCAATTACACCAAGGGCTGCGCACAGCCCGGCCAGCACAACGGCCCCATCCCCGCGCTCCCTGATGTCACCCTTGGCCCCGCACGCCGCCAGCTCTGGCACTGGCCAGGCTTGTGCTCACTTCCACAGCACGCAGCTGCTTTCCACGGCTCTTTGGGGTAGAACTGATTTTTCCCTTCTCTACCTCGCAGCGGGAACCGTCTCCTGGTGCCAAGTGTGCGTGCGAGGCGCTGCCGCCCTTGGCTCCGCGCAGGGGCTGGCTGCGAAAACGAGCACCCGGGGTAGGTTTCTCCCGGGGGAATGGAGTTTCTCAGCGCAAACTGAGAAGCTGCTGAAGTGGCTTTTCAGGAAACTGTGATAAAAATAGCCGTAATAGCCCTTACAAGTGTAAGAGCAGGGTGTGCAGCATCCCCACGCGTGGGATGGGGAGGTGAGCAGAGCTGCGGGGGTTTGGTTTGTGCTCCACTGGGCATTTCCACCGCAACCCAGTAGGACCAGTTAAAGGTGGATGTCAGGCACGGAGAAAAGATACCTGAACTGCTCAGTCCTGGCAAGCGATTCCTTCCATGCGATTGGGGTGGCAAGGGGGGGGTCACGGCACAGCCTGGGCTTGGAGGAAGACACGAGGGTAATGAACGGCTTCAGCTACTGCAAGAACAGCTCTGAGACAGTTTAGAAAAAATAAAAATAAGTCAACTTTTATTTTACCACTGAGTTCAGCCCCTGCTAGGACAGGGACACAGTCCTTCATGTTTTCAGGCATGTGAAAGTTTTGGCACGCTGGGTTTTAGCTGCTCCTGTGACCAAACTGAACTGTGCTAGAGGAGCATCTCCAAACCCCATGTCATCCACCACATAACCCCAGTGAGACCAGCGGAGCTCAGCTGCAAACACAACACTTTTTCTTTCTTTTTTTTCTTCCCCGTGGCCTTATCTGACACCAAACACACCAACAATAATGGGCTCCAAACCAGCATCATCCTTTCTACATCCTTATGCCCCAAGGAGAACACAGCAGAGGAATTAGAGATTTATCCCTTAAACAAATCATCACTTTGTGCCCATCTTCTGTGTTCCTTTGGCAAACTTAATGGGTTCCCAGGCAGCTGAACCAAAAGGGAATTCTGGCCCCCTAAGCTGTCAGACCTCTCCTGCCTCAGCAGCAGTATTTCCACTTTGGTCTCCTAAAAAAAAAAAGAATCAGTGAAGCTGCATCTTGGTCTCGATTCCCCCAGAACAATCAGGCTGTTCCTTCTTCCCAAAAGGATGAACTCCAAAAAGGATCTTAACACGCCTTAATCTGTGGCTTGGAAAATTAATAGGACTTATGGTTGTATGGCATCTGGTCAGGACTAAAACTGTAGATTCCCACCCCCTTGTGACACCCAGAAAGAGTCACTGCGTAATTCCCTTCTGGTTCCTCCTCAGTCGTACTGCAGCAGCGAGTAGAAGGGGACAGAATTGAGCTTTTCCACCCCTTTCAGGGGTTTTAACTCTATGATCACCAGGCACTCCAGGACTTCAGCCTTCAGCCTCTGGACCAGCTCGCAGGCTGCACACAGGGTACCTGCAGAAACATCGTCACTCAAGGAGCAGGACCGGGGGAAGTCTCAAACCCCACGGCCGCTGCTCCCAACGCACGAGTATGTGGATTCCACATGCTCCAACGCCCTCTGCTTCTCTCACCTCCAGTCGCAAGCAGGTCATCTACAATAACTACTTTTTGTCCCGGTTCCACGGCGTCACTCTGGATTTCAAGTTCAGCCTGTGGAGTGGAAAGAGCAGCTTTATTTTAGTCTTGACTTACAGAGAAACACTTCACCAACTTCTAACACATGGTGGAATGCAGACAAGTCTTTGGTGAGATCAACCTTAACACTCAGCACCTAAACCCCCCCCAAAAAACACATGCTCCAGCTACAGGGAATTGCCATGGAAATATCCAGCAGGTTAGGTGATTGCTGGGCCAACCCTCTGGCACGTCAAGATCCTGAACATTCATCAAGTGAGTTATGGTCCCATCTTGAAACCTTATCCTGAAGCAGTTCTCCAGTGGGGAAAATCTCCTGTAATGCCCTGGGCTGGAGCGCTGAGCCAGATCCAAACTGTCACAGGCACGTCCTGTGTCAGAGGAACTTGTCCCAGGCAGGGGTTGGCCCAAACAATCCTCATAAATAACGCCTGGATTTGGTGTTTCTGCTGCTGGTCCCTACCTGCCATTAGTTATTAGGCTGCGGGTTATTAGGCTCTTTAATCAGAGAGGCTGCGGTGTTAGGAGGCGAGCACTCTGTTTTGAAGCCATGCAGTAAAGGCATTCACTTATAGCACTTACTGGAAGAGTGGGAAACACGCTCCACGTTCATGCCCCTGAACTCAAGCCAAAGAAAGCAATTTAGCACCAAGTCTTATCACTTCTCCCCCCCAAAAATCAGTGCGGCTCACCGACACAGAGCGCGTGTCCGTGGCTCGGGAGGGAGCTGCCCCACCAGGGCACGGGGACACTCAGCGCTGCTCCTGAACCATCGGCACCGGCTGCAAAACCCAACTTGGGGACCCTCCGCTGGGTTTATCACCCTGCCCCCTTGCTGACACCTCCCCAAACCAGCCTGGAGACCCTCTTGTCCCCCCTGGACATTACCTTGCCATACTCAAGGGTGTAGGAGACCGACTCGGTGGGGCCGGGAAGCTTCCCCTTCTTCCGTATGGGCACGAAGCCGATGCCCAGCCTCTGAGCCAGGGGGGGGCCGATGAGGAAGCCGCGGGAGTCCAGGCCTGGGGGGAGCAGAGCAGCACAGACACTCAGAACAAACTGGGGGTGTCTTTGTACGATACCCCAGATTTACCCTCCCACGTTCACGGAGGTCTCTAGAAACAATTTGTTCATATAGTTGTTTTTGCGGGCTAAAAACACAAGCACTACATTCCTGCACTGCCTGTGTTCACCAAAATATGCTGCTTGACAGGCTTCAGGGCACCGCATCGATCCCCCCATCAGCCCGTTTTATTCTCCTTCTTAGAGATAAGCTCGGCAAAGCTCCCACACAGCCAGGGACTTTGCACCGCTGGTGTTCAGGCTTCAGTTATCATGAGGCATTTGGCCCCGGTTTGGTCCAGACGCCTTGAACTCTGGGCTGTTGCCCAACCCGAGCAGCGCCCTCCTGAGCGAGCACTGCCACGCTCAGCCGCTTTCATAGGTGCGCTCTAACTCGTTATCACCACAAAGGCTGTTTCTGTTGGCTTGAGAAGGTCCCCTGAGAAGGAAAACATGCTGGAACAGGGTCTGCCTGCCGTGGGGACTGTGTGAGACCTTACAGGCACGCCTGTAAGATTTTTACATCAGACTTTCAGTACTACCTGACTCTTTTTTTAAATGATGAAAGCAATGAATTACGAAATTGTCACTGAGGTATCATTAGATGGCATCTGCCACATCCAAATCCAGTATTTCAGGAAACTACAGAAGTAAGTTAAGGGTATAACCTGGCCAGTATTACCGTACGATAGAGGCCAACATTTGGGTGGTTATAATGACCAAGGGCTACAGTATTTGCTGCCCCATTAAAAGAGGAGCCTCCCCACACCTCCCGCCCAGGCAGCCTGAGGACACCGTACTCTGCACTGGCCTCAGAGATGTTTCAACCAACACCCACCTGCAATAAAGTCGATTTTGGGGAAAGATGCCCTCAAATGATCTTCCAGAAGATCAATCAAAGTCCTGAAAGCTGCAGGATCCTTCAGCAAGGGGCTGATATCTCTGCAAGAAAGAAGGAGAGCAGTTATAATAAAACCTCCGGGGGCTGGGCTGGCTTTCCAGCGAGCTGCTCAGCCCCGGGGGAGCGGGTCCTGCCTTGTGCTGCCAGGAGCGGGCGAGGGGAAGGATGGGATGCAGCGGGGTGCCGTGGAGGGGATGCCGGGGGGGATGCGGAGGGGATGCCGGGGGGGGGATGCCGGGGGGGATGCGGAGGGGATGCCGGGGGGGGATGCCGGGGGGGGATGCGGGGGGGGATGCCGGGGGGGGATGCCGGGGGGGGATGCGGGGGGGATGCCGGGGGGGATGCCGGGGGGGGATGCCGGGGGGGGATGCGGGGGGGGATGCCGGGGGGGGATGCCGGGGGGGGATGCGGGGGGGGATGCTGGGGGGGATGCGGGGGGGATGCCGGGGGGGATGCCGGGGGGGGATGCGGGGGGGGATGCGGGGGGGGATGCCGGGGGGGGATGCCGGGGGGGGATGCGGGGGGGATGCCGGGGGGGATGCCGGGGGGGGATGCGGGGGGGGATGCGGGGGGGGTGCCGTGGAGGGGATGCCGGGGGGGATGCGGAGGGGATGCCGGGAGGGGATGCCGGGGGGGTGCCGTGGAGGGGATGCCGGGGGGGATGCCGGGGGGGATGCCGGGGGGGATGCGGGGGGGGTGCCGTGGAGGGGATGCCGGGAGGGGATGCCGGGAGGGATGCCGGGGGGGATGCGGGGGGGGTGCCGTGGAGGGGATGCCGGGAGGGGATGCCGGGAGGGATGCCGGGGGGGATGCCGGGGGGGGATGCCGAGGGGGATGCGGAGGGGATGCCGGGGGGGATGCGGAGGAGCTGGCAGCGAGCCCCCAGCCCAGCCCGTCCGGTCCCACCCCCATCCCCGCCGCACCGGAACAGCACACCGGGCACCGGGAAGTCGGCGAAGGGCCGGACGCGGTCGCGGACCCGCCGCAGCCGCTCCTCGCTCATGGCGGCCCCGCTCTGCGCAGCTCCGCACCGCGCAGCGCCGGGCGGGGCTCCGGGGGGCGGCTCCGCCCCGCCCCCGGCCCGCCCCCGGGTACAGCCCGCACGGAGCGCCGGCACCTCGGGGTGCGGGGCGTTGTTACCCCGGTGCATGGAACTCCGGTATCCCGGGGGACAGAACTCTGGGCCCCCCGCTGCACGGAGCTCTGGCACCTCCGTGCACAGAGCCCGGGTTTCCCCGGTGCACAGAGCCCCAGTTCCCCCAGTGCACGCAGCTGCGGTACCCCGGTGCACGGAGTCCCAGTCCCCGGAGCGCAAAGCCCCAGGCCCCCAGTGCATGGAGTTCTGGCACACTCGTGCCCAGAGCACCGGTCCCCTGTGTCCGTGGAGCTCTGGTACCCCGGTGCACAGAGCCCTGACCCCCCAGGGCATGGAACCCCAATCTCCTGGTGCATGGAGGTCTGGCATCCCAGGGCACAGAAATCAAATCCCCTCAGTGCATGGAGCTCCAATTTCCCCAGTGCATGGAGCTCTGGCACATGGAGCTCTGATAACTCCCCGCACAGAGCCCTGACCCGCTCGGTGCATGGAGCTCTGGCACCCCCGTGCACAGAGACCTGACCACCCAGTGCACAGAACCCCAACCTCCTGGTGCATGGAGGTCTGGCGCCCTGGGGCACAGAAGCTCAGTCCCCCCAGTGCATGGAGCTCTGGCACATGGGCCTCTGATAACCCCAGTGCACAGAGCCGTGGTTCACTGGTGCATGGAGCTCTGGTACCCCAAGGGACAGAGCTCCAGTCCCCCTGCTGCGCAGCGCCCCACCACCCTGGAGCATGGAGCTCTGGCACCCCAGTGCACAGAGTTCTAGTGCCTTCATGCACAGAGCACCGGTTCACTTGGTGCACGGAGCTCTGGTAGCCTGATGCACAGAGTCCTGATCCCACCAGGGCACAGAGCCCCAGTCCCCCAGTGGGTAGAGCTCTGACACCCTGGTGCACAAAGCCCCGATCTCCCCAGTGCCTCAAAGCGGGGAGCCCCAGTACCTCGAAGCAGGGAGCTCCCGTGTCTCAATGCCCCCTGCTCCAGGATGCGCCGTGCTCTATACCCCGCTGCACAGAGGCTGGGTGCCCTCACTGCACAAAGCCCTGGTACCCTAGTGCAGGGAGTCCCAGCTCCCCTCTGAAGAGTGCTCTGGTACCTGCAATGTGTGGATCTGTGTTTCTCCAGGGCACAGAGCCCTGGGACCCTGCCTTGCCCCAGCCAGCTTTGGAAAGGAGTCCTGTGCCCAGGGGTTACACTTCCACCTCCCTTCACCCCTGCCCAGTGCCTTGCAGAGATAGCGAGTCTGTTAGTACTAAACTATTTCCTGCTTTTCTGTCCCTCGCCACCTCTTGTGAACCCCTGGGATCTCATTTTCTGTTTGTTAAAACCGTTGGTTTGGATTACGCTCATGGGGGATGATAACACAGCCGGGCTGAGCGCCCTCGGTGCTGGGCTGACCGCTCAGCAGCTACTGGTGTCACTCGTTCGTACGGTGGGTCAGGGCACCCTCACACAGCTCCTACCTCCCACCGCCCGATGGGCAAACAGCCGCTTGTCCACGCAAAATCTGTCGTGGGCAGGAGCCAGACTGTTGAACGAGTACAGATCTCCTCTTACATGAGCAAATGCAACTTGGATCTGGTCCAAATGCATCTGGGTACAACCCGCTGCAGAAATCAAAGGCAGTTCTAGCGTGTAACAGCCCTGCCCGAGCTCAGCGCTGGCTCCACACCCGGACAGCCGCTAGCGCACGTTTGCAAGGCGTGTGACAGGGTGACAGCAGCCAGCCGGGTATTTTGCAGTGATTTGCTGTGGACCCTGTGGGCTGGGAATGAACGCAGAGCTGTTTTCTCGTGCTCTTGCTGGACCAGTCGCTCCCAACAGCCCCGTAGCTCTCCCTGCTATGAGAAGCAGCTCTGGCACAGGAGGGGAAGCTGCCCTCCTCTCCGAATTAGCTGTGACGGGCTCATACGCACAGCACAGCTCACGGGACACCCGATTCTGCCCACATCCCAGCATCCGACACGTCCTGTGTCATTGCATATTTCCCAGTGCCTGGTGCAAACCCTCAGGAATCATTTGCCGCACACTGAATCCTCCACTGCTCTGTTTTCTTTTTAATTCATCTACAGGCAGCAAAAGGCACCTCTTTAACGGATGTTGGCCCAAGGTGCAAACGAGACGAGCTGAAGGCCAATCCAAAGGTTGCTTCCTTTCTTGTTAAGCTCTCATTGCCAGAGAACGCACAGGAGGGCAGCGTGCCTCCTTTCACAACCATTCCCTTACAGACTAAGATTTTCCCTGAAGTCAGATTATCTCTTTGGCACCAGCAAAATCCTCTCTAACAGCTGTTCCAGCGAAGCAAACACAGCCGAAGGACACAGCCTTCCACTGGAACAGGAGCTTCACAACACCCTCGCTCCCTCAGATGAGCTGGAAGGGTTTCTCCTGTAACCTTCCCAACCATGATACTGGACAATGAGCTATTCCAGCAACTCCCCCTCTTCCTGGCAGATGGGAGTGATGGAATTTACCTGCCTACCCGTGGAAACAAGCAGGAGCTGAGAAAGGGCTCTCCTGCCTCCATGCAAACAGCAGGCAGCCTTCTGCCTCTCACTAGGGGAGGATCCGACAGCTGGGATCTTCATCACACCTTTGTTTGTGACCCTCCTACATAATCACCACCAGTACCAGCAGAAGACACCAGTGTATTTTTCTTGAGGCTGAGCGAGGTTCCCAGGCCCCTTGTGCCCAGACGAACCAGCAGGTCTCACCAGGACGAGATGTTCACGGCTCCCACCGGTCCCTTTGCGCCCAGCAGCCGGGTGAAGAAGCATCTGCAGGGATCCGTCCTCTGATGTGGGATCAGGCCCTTCAGACACCGTCAGTTCTGCCAGGAAAAGCGTAAAGGTTACACCAAATCGGACTTCCAGTGATTCAGCTGCCAGAAATTATGCCGCATGCCAGCTCAGGTTCAAAAACCAACATTTCTCAGATCTCTGTCAGAACTTCACCTCATTAATCCTCCCTTTCAAAGGATATGAATCGCACCTACCAGTACAGACTGGTTTGTAACATCCAAAGTAAATTAATTTTCCCTGTAATTGTTCAACCTTTTGAACAACAGCGCTGACTCCTACTGCAATTTCCATCTGAAAAGAACTTTCCTAGGGCGCATCTCCAAATGTGATGTCAAAGGACTTGGGCTCTGGAATATCACCGGGGAGGTGTCTCGACATCCGCTGGTGGCTCGGAGATTTAGGGCTGTTCTGTGTCACCGCCGCGGCTCTGGACACGAGCACCGGGGGACACTATGGTCCTGTGGTCCCAGGACACTGGCTTTGCCCCTCTTTTGGACACGGAAGTAATCAGTGACGTAAAAGGGCTTGGAGATCCTGATATGAGAGATATTATTAACCTGTGAACATAAAAACCGGGGGTACAAAATCTTGTGGGTTAACTCTAATCAGCTTAACCAGGCAATGAGAAGAGCTGCGCTGAGTGTGGAAGTTTCTGTTCCACTAAGGATTTTAAAACTTCAGTGTGAAGCGGAACAAAGTGCTCAAAATTTCAACATACCCCACGAGGGGAAACGAGAACTAAAATTTCCTTTCAAATCCACTGGAACGTTTCAATTTCAGCTTTAGAAATGCATGCACTTTAAACCCATTTAAAAAAAAAAAGACGAATTTGACATATCTTATTTCAACAGCAGAAGAATGCAGTTCCCCAGCCAGCTCCCTGGGCTGGCGACCGAAGCGTCCGTACCAAGTAACGAGGGAGCTTTGTCCCCCAAAAGAGAGGTGAAGGCACCACGAACCAGCACCCAGCGCCCAACCCAGCAGCTCCTGGGTGCAGCGGCTGGATCAGGCCCTGGGAGGAGACACCAAACTCCCGCTCTGGCCGAGCCGGGAGGGGATTTAAAACCCGATCCAGAACGGATGGATTTGGCACGCGTTCCTCGCTGCTGGCCAGCGGGCCCATGGGCTTTTCAGCCCCCGTATCCCTTCTAGATGGGAATCGCGCTACCAACCGACATATCGCCCAGGAGGGTGTTAAGTGACTCCGGGAGGGACAAAGGCATAAAGAGCTGCCAGACTCGAGATGTTGGATGGCAGAGGGTTTGGTTTTTTTTTTTCACTGCAAAGAGACCACAGGCTTTTGGCTAGGGATCCACCTTTATTGCGGATTTTTATAATCCCAACTAGGCTTCAAGCAACAACAAAACTCTAAATGGTGGAAGGGGATATAAAGAAAACAGGCAAACCGAGTATTTTCTTGGTGGTTAAAGCAGCCAGTTTCCAAAGGCAAAAAAAATAAAAAAGAACCTAAAATGGGATTTCAGTTCTTCCCTTACAACTGTTCTTAAAAACTAATGGTTTAACTCAAGAGGCACCGCTGTGTTGCTTTCTGAAAACCTCACCTCAAATACTACAGAAAACAAAAGCAAAAGTCTATTTCCAAGTATTATAACTGAAAATAAAACTATTGTAACTGAAAACAAAATGGAAAATAAGCCACTCTATCTGCAAAAGAGTGATCTGGACACCAAACCAGCACTCGGGGGAACTCTGGGAGAGAAAAAGTGGATGCAGATTGTGAAGTTTCCCAGTGCTGAGGACAACAGTGAGATCTCTGGGGGGTTATTTCTCATCTGGCTCTGCTGGTGACTCCGCGGACAATAAAGCACCTCCCAGCGCCACCTTCCCCCCGAGCCCCGCATCAAACCCTTCTCACCTTCCAAAGGTCCTGCAGCTGCTGAAATTATTTTGCACGGTGACTGCAAAGATGTCCTCACTGGGAAAAAAGTATTCTCCAGTCTTCAGGAGATCCTCATCTCATCCGCTTTGCTTTATGTGGAACCAGACGGTTTTTGGAAGCTGGTCACCATGTTTGGGAAAGGCTCGACTCACCAGGTACGGGCATCCAGGCGGCAGCGACTGTCCCGAGTTCAACAGCTTTGTCCTTGGTGATATTATTTCCAGTTTCTTTAGGAAAAGCCGCTGTCATCCTCAGCACTTGCCTGAAAACTCAGTCCCCAGACAGTGTGTAACATTTTATTAGCAAATATGCAGGTATCGCTTGCTCTCATTCTGAACTTGCCCAATTTTCACGTTTAATACTGTGTTTGTCAGCTTCCCATTCAAGGCGCAGAGGTGTGTTATCTTCCATCGTCGCACTCAATGCCGTTTCCAGGGCATTAACCTCAGCTCTAAGTGTTCGGAATTGATCTTTCTCATTTCCAATTCCAGTGCTCAGATCCCCAAATTGTTGGTCCACAGAGGCTAATTTGCCACCGAAATAATCCATTTGTCGCTGCAGGATTTTAAATCAAGGCTCCAATTTTTGCAGCTATAGACTGGGAATGCAGTAGGACTTTTTTCCACGATTATTAGTTACATCCATTTCAGGAGCTTCTCTGCATGGAGGGTCAGATGATAACGCAGCCTCGGGGGCAGAGCAGGGAGACTCGAAAGGCTCAGCTAGTTGGAAATTAAAGGCAAGAAGAAATTCCTTGGACTTTAAGCACAAGTGGATATTAAGCTTGTAGCAGATATTTAAATATAAGAAAGGAATATCACACAGACACGGTCTTAGACAGACATTGTCATTCCTTTCGCTTGTATGTGTTGAGAAAAGAAACCACCAACAAACCAGATTCATGCTGTGGGTCCCCGAGCGACCAGTAAACCCCAGTAGCCCCACTCCTGCCCATCGCTATCGCTCACACAACCCCAGGCAGGTCCCGCAGCAGCTCTTGCAAAGCCAACACCTGCCCCAGTACAGCCAGTTCCTCAAACCGGGCAAGAATTACCCGGCCCAGCTTCAGCTCGGAGGCTCGGGACGATTATTAAGGGCGATGCACGTCTGTGTTTTGTGATCCGAGGGCGGTTTGGAGCTGGGGCCGTGCTGGCGGCCGCAGCCTCCGGCCACATCCATCCTGGTCCCCACAGCAGGCTCGGAATTGCACTCGGGCAGCTGCGTGGGCTGGGAAATCAATCCACGTTAAAAATAATACAGGGAAAACAAAACAAGTTATTTTTAACCCAGGTCAGTCCCGTGATCTGGAAGGCGTATCTGTGAGACTGCCCCAGAGCAAGGTGTTATTCGGTTGTTTTACAGGTGCGCACAGACGAATCGTAGAACGCATTTCTGATAAATTAGTTTATTTTTCTTCATTAGTTCTTTATCTCACAACTTTAAAATATGTACATCTTTGGGAAAGGCATTGATTTAAAATCCTCCTTAGTTATCCAGCTGTAAAACTATTATTCAAATTTAAAGCAGTAGCTTCTTCAAACTAAGCTTTGATCTTTTCTAATAAAGGGACATGAAGCAGATAATAAATGGACATGAAGTCAACTCACTTATAGCAGCCAGCTTTCTAGTGCGAAGTTTACATCCAGAATTTATGCACAGAGAGATTATTTCAATGAGGAATGAGGACTTTGTGTGCTGGGTAACCAGACAAACACCGGGTGCACTGAGAACAGGATGGCTTGTCCAAGCAAGAGGGGAAAAGCAAGATTTTCAAACCTGCAAGCTGTGAAAGAGTGAAGGACGAAGCGGCAGGCGGGGGACACGGGGCAGCCCGTGCGCTCACGACGTGCATTCTACAGATGCTAAGAGCTGAGAAACGTGTCTGGGCTGGTGCCGAGCTGCTGAGCTGCCACCCTGCGATGTGACCTCTCAATAAGCAGGACGCAGAAAGACAAAGCACCGTTACAATTCGCAGCAGGCGCGTTCATCGCGATCCGAGAGCTGACGAGGGTTTTCAGGGAGTTGCAGCGCTGGACTCCCTCCGCTGGTGGTATCTTCATCTGCTGGTATTCGTGGACTGCAGGGCTCTGAACAATTCTGGATGACAGAAGCACTAAAGCTGAGGTGGACAACACCCAGAAAATAGGAAGTTATTGATTTTTGTCTGGTCTCCTGGGCTGATGGATGCACACGACTGCTGCAAGTCCTGACTGAAGAACAGGCTGATCAGAATCTCCCAAGACTTGAGCTATCCCCACTATGTCAAAACAAGGAGAAATGTTATGGATGAACTGGAAATGCTTTGGTATACTGGAAGGACAATTAGGAACATTGTAAGGCAGCTCGGACTATCAACGAGCACCATTTGCAGACGTGCAGAGAGATGCAGAGGCTCTGCCAGCCGATGAAATGTTGGCTGTGACTCCTGACAGGTGGAACAGTAAGAGCCAACTCAAATGCTGTTCTTATTACAGTCTTACAGGATTATCCAGCTTCATGAGATATACACTAGCAATTACTGAGGAGGGGATTACAGGTGGCATAAACCATGGGAACGGAGAGAAGGAGAACGTTTGGGATGAGGGGAGGGTAAGAAGCAGCCAAGCAGCCCGGAGCAGCAGCACAGCACAGACACAGAGCAGAGCTCTCAGCCCGTCTCAAACCAGCCCCGAGCTTTCCTTGGGAAAGAAGAAGGGCTGTTTACAGGTACAGAGCACCTCGATTTTTCCCAATGCAGCACCACACCATGCAGAGAGGGCACGTGTACTTATAAAATCCCGGAGGGGTGGAAGCGGGGCTGTCGGTGGTGCAAACAGCACATTCAGTGTTGTTCTAGCTGCTCCCCTGAAACCTCAGAGTAACTTTGCTCAGTTTTGTTCCAGACATGTTTTTTAGCCATAGCGAAGGGTGTGAAACAAGCTGAAAGGCAGATGAGAAATTTGCAATGTGAAATTGTGCGAAGGATCGGCATTTACCGTGAACTCTGTTTAAAGAAGTGCTACACCCAGACTGTGGAAAGTTTGCACAAGGAGAATTCCTCAGAGAGTGTATGCTGGAAACAGGGTCAAGAGTTAACGTCTGATGTAAACGGGCATTTCTGAGCCTGCAGTTGGCTGGGCCCAGATCATGAGACTAGAAGCGTGACTTAAACCATATTTGGACTCGGGTTTTTGGAAATGAAGAAAACCCTTTAAATTAACAACTGACCCCCAGTGCCCTAAGAATATCCTGCACACCATCGATAAGGCAATACTTACACAAACACTATCTTCAGATTTTTTCATACCATTACCTAGGGAATGTTTGCAGCTCCAGATAGAAGGAAGGGAGGGTGGGAGCACTCACTTGCACCCAGCGATGCACAGCAGTGGTCTGGGCCATACAGCTGCACCCAGTGCTCACAAGCTTACAAAGAAAAGAAAAATAAGTCAGTGTTCAAAGAGTTCACAATGGAAATCAAATGTTAAACCAACAAGTGACAGGCAAGCAAAACAAGGGCAGCTTGAGCAAGGTTTTCTGGCGGCTCTGAGTTTCCTGAACAGTTCCCCATGGCTGCTGCTGGGGCATCCGAATGAGCAATGATTTGAGAGGGCAGGTTGGGTGGAAGAAGGAAGAGGAATGGTACGTCCACGGCGTTTCTGGGGCGGTGGCAGAGTTGTGGTTGTCCAGAGAGCTTTTACAGTTGAAAGAGTCTTCACTGAGAAGTTACCATTTACGGAAACAACTGAAACAACAGAGGAGTCCAGGCTAAACCCTGAGCACTAGCAATATAAACACTGGCCCTTTTGGAAGAGCAAATGATGATATCATAGATACATCACACCCTTTCTGTGTAAATAGGAGTGCCGACATGAGAAGACATGCTTTGTAAACCCTATGTCCGGCTGGTTATAGCTTCTCCATGTAGCTCTGAGCTGCGGAGATCAGTGAGGCCAAAAGCACTTCTTAGGATCAGGCTTGGGTGCTTTCAGGCACTTCCCCAGCTTCTCACAGCCCGGCGGAGACCAGTTCTGTTAAAAACAAACACAAAATACACACAAAAATTATTCATACCATGTTATCTGCTAAGCCCTGTACCGTAACCAACCCCTTTTGACTCTCACAAAGACGCTCTTGTGTCCTGCGTGAAAAATGAAACCCCTCTTGCAGCTGACGCTCCTGGGCTCATCAACTTCCCAACTCCAAACACTACTCAAAAAAAAGCTTTGGGAAAGAGTAGAACTCGTTCTGCAGCAGAAGATTCCCTCTCCTGGGATACTGCAGTGTCTCCTGTGCAAATGCAGTTTGCTGGGACTCTGGTGACCGTCCCCTCTTTCCTGTAGTAGAATGGAGCAAGCAGACCATGAAACCCCTAACTCTCCTTGCATCCAGAAAAAGAGTTATTGTTCTTAGCACCAAGATATCCATGCACCTTGTTGAGGAAACAAGCAAAAAGGAACAGAAGGCCAAGGGTGTGAGAGAGATAAGAACACCCATGTTTTAATGAGCATTTTGATGGGTGAATTCATGAACAGATGGTGTAGGAGGCATTTATGAGGCAACTACTCCAGTGCATGCAGACCAAAAATATTAGTATTTGCCTCTCTTGTTTCCATGTTTCTTGAACTACCTTCCTCCAACATGTGCACAACAGAGAAAGGACATCAGCAGGGAAACCCATGGCAAACCGCATCTTCCAAAGGAATTAAGGGAGGAAGGAATTTGGATTTAAACTTCTTCAGTTTCATGGAGTTTTGTCATTTTAAATTCCGGACTGCAGCAATGTGAACGGTCACAGTTCCCATTCTGCCTTCAAAAAGCTTTTGTGTTCATTCTCTGTCTCTCCCTCTGTCCAGGTCTGTCCGTGCATGGGAGGTTCCTGCTGGCACCTATTAAACGTCAGTTCAGCTCTGACCTTTCATTTTACTAATTTTTATCCTTCAAGTCATTTATGTTTTCTTGGAATTGAATTCCTATAGAGTAAAAGAAAAGCTTAACCCCAGAAAAAATGCCAGAGCAGGTTTCTATTCCATAGAGCTGACAACAGATGGCAGTGAGACACCAGCTATGGCTGCAGAGGGAGCGGAGCAGAGGGGACCTTTGGTGGAAGGCACCGCACGAAGGGCTCCGGACGCTTTAAGAACAATCAATGCTGTTTTCTAAATCAGTTTCATCAATTTTAACATGCACAACCACCGCTGGAAATTTCAGATGCCTCCAAAGAAACAAATGAAATAGTTGTTCTTTTGGAAAAAAAAAAAAAACAACAACAACCCCAACGAATCGTATTTGCTTTAGTCTCACGGTTCAAGTCAGCTTTCCTGGACCGAGCTTAAGCATGAGACCCCTGAGGACACCGTGTGCGTTGCGAGTTAAACATGCAGACAAGCCAGCGCGGTTCCACTGCAGGGAGCAATTTCTCCTGTGCTTCCACAGGAGGAAAACGCAGCAGAACAGGCTCGGCAGGAGCTTCGTCCTCGCTGCTGGCAGGACTGACCACAGATGAGCCAGCAAATCCTTCCCAGCTCGGGAGGGCCGATGCTGCTGCACTTACAGCAATCACAGAATCACAGGATGTCAGGAATTGGAAGGGACCTCAAAAGCTCACCCAGTGCAACCCCCCGCCGGAGCAGGAACACCCAGCTGAGGTTACACAGGAAGGTGTCCAGGCGGGTTGGAATGTCTGCAGAGAAGGAGACTCCACAACCCCCTGGGCAGCCTGGGCCAGGCTCTGGTGCCCTCACTGGGAAGAAGTTTTTTCTCATATTTAAGTGGAACCTCCTGTGTTCCAGTTTGCACCCATTGCCCCTTGTCCTACCACTGGTTGTCACCGAGAAGAGCCTGGCTCCATCCTCCTGACACTCACTCTTTGACTACAGCAGCTACAAAAAGATCCCTCTGCTTTGCTTATGTGTAAGTAAAGGCAATTCTTCTCCTCTGTCCCAGAAAGGATATTAAATGCCCATAGCAAATAAACAGGTGACAGAATTGAGAAGGCAGTGTTAGGCTTAGTATTAGTAGGTGATACTTATCTCTCAGCATCCCCAAGAGACAGATTTAGGGCCCAATCAACCCCAGCAATACTATCACTCCAAAATGATCTGGATATCTTCATCTCTGGTCTCAAAAGGCGATAATTTGGTGCCTGTTTATTTTGGTTTTGTGACCATGTAACTAGCCTGTTAGGATGTTACACAGAATAGAAAACTCATAATGTAAAAAAGTTTCCTGCTGGGATTTGAACATTTCTCCTGGGATCAGAAGACCCCTCCAGCCCACCAGGAAGGCTTTTCTGCCTCAGATGTCCTGAATGGTGTGGCCTGAGCTTGGCCAAGCGTTGGAGCCCAGCCTGGGCAGGCACCACGAGGCTTTGCCATTGCCCAAGCAGCAGCCCATGGTCTGCAAAACGTCTCCCCAGCTGAGCCAGAACAAGGCACGCTCGGGGGGAACAGCCCCCAAACAGGGGCCTGGGTACGGGGTGGAGTCCGGGACCCCCAGTCCAGCCGTTTTTCCACCATGCGACCCAAAGACACTATTTGTTGACAAACAAGGATAGCAGATGTGTTCCCAGCACCTAAACACGCTACACCAGGGTAGTCACAGAACGGGGGACTATTCTGACAGTTTATGAACCAGTTTTGGAGCCGGAGCCAGCACGGAAGAAATGCTTTTCCAGTGCAGGCCTTTGGCAGCAGCCAGGCACTGGGGAGAGCGTCTGAACCCAAAAGATCCCAGAGGAACACAGAACAGTGTTTATTAAGGGAAAAGTTGAATAATGAAAGCAAACAAGACTGAAACAATGGTCCTTCAAATCTTTTTCCTACTTAACATCCAAAAATAAAAAGATGCGACAAAGCTGAAAAAGATCTTTGCCTTCTTACTAAGAAGACACAGTTCCACATTTTGTACTTTTCTGGCTGGCTGGGGACAGACCCTAAGCAGCAGGTACTGACTGCTTCGGAAGATTATTTCAGCATCAGAAAGATTTCGCCTGTTACTGTTTTGTGTCAGTCTATAGGCACATCCCCTCAGACGACACAAACTCTTGTCATCTGACAACTTTAACTCCTACAAACTACGCAGTTCCTTTCCCAGGTTCTCAACAATCCAAGCAGCATTTGACAGGAAAGCCAAACTGTGACTTCCCAATGTGCAATTTGAAGCAGAAAATAGAATTGAAAATGTTTGTCATGTTTCAAGTCATAAAGGCTTTGGAAAAGTCAAGCGTGAGTGGAACTGGGGGAGACTGAGCAAGACCAAAGATACCCACATCACTGGCAAAAGAGCCACTGTCCCAGTCCCACCACTTACAACACAGAGAACTTTTGAGATTTGCAGAAGGATTAGAAAGGAGAAGAAAGATCTACAGCCGTAGATACTGTGGTATCTCTAAGGAAGGAAGCCACAGAGTTTATCACAGTATGTTGTGAGACTTCCCAGACCTAACCCCGCTCCGCACGAGCCTTCCTATGCTGCTGCGTTCCGCAGGTAACAAACAGCCCTCTCCACCACACAACAGCCCAACAGCCCTGTAACAGGGGAGCATTCAGCTCTTCTCCATCCCTTCCCAGCATCAGGTGACATTTTAAAAGCCTTTACAAAACATATTTTAAGCTAAGGGTTCTCAAACGTACATGTACTTTAAGCACTCACCATGACAGCCTTGTCGCACACGTTAAGCTGCGGCTCCCCCGGCACCATCGTCGCTTTGTGCTGCTGGACAACGACCGATATTCGCTCCATGATCCTTTGGTATTCATCGCTGGTAAAGCTAGAACGGGAAGAAAATGCAAGAGTTCTTAGTGGTGCATCATGCACAGCATCATTACAGTGTCCACATCACTGAGCTATGTCAGAAGACTCTTCCTGGGCCACAGCGAAGGAGAAGGAAGCATGTGGGCTGACAGAGTCCAGCCTGGCTGGATACGGCTGATATGCTGCAAGCTTGAGCTGATTGCCAAGGAGGAAGGGTGGCATGTGCCAAGAAGGTGCTTCTGGGGTTGTCCTCGAGCTGTGCCTTAAACAATTACCACGAGAGACACCCTAGGTACAGGACAGACACCTTGCCAGACGCGTTAGTACAGAAAGTTTGCCCAGGCAATCCTTGTGGTGTGTCACACGAGGTCGCCCAGCTCTCCGCGCATTCGTCCTCCACTCCTTCTGCTGCTTTTCTGAAGCACGTGCATCACATGGAGGTGTTTATTGTAGGGAAAGAAAGGTAATGTCAATACTTTGTTTTTCAAGGGTGTTCTCAAGCTAAGCACTTCAAGTACAACCGTTGGCTAGTAAAACTTCACAGTCACCAAATAAGATGAACTAATATTATGCAAACAGGAAGATGGAGAAGAATAGAAGCGACTTGTCCAAGACAAGAATACCTCGCCATTTCGCAACATCCACCCCGGGGTTCTGCCCCATCTACATTCTTCCATTACAGCTTTATTATTCCAAGCTGGGACCCATCTGTCATGCTCCAAGCCCTCATACCAGGTTATAAATTACCAGATTTTTATCCACCCAATTACTCCAGTAGGTACTTGTTTAAGTGGTTCAGGGTGTACTTCACTAATACTTCAAGTACCTCTAAAATGGAGGATTACTACCCAATGATCTCATTTTGTCCATCACGTTAAGAGTCACTTAAAAAACAGAGAGCGGCAAATTGCTTCTGAAGATAAAAGAAACAATGCAGCTTGGTCCTGACCTCAGGCTCCCTTTGCTTACAGTCCAAGCTGGCCACCAGCCCCACGCTCCGGCTAATTTCCTTCTTTGAAAAACAATCCCATTTCGAAGCCCAGTAATGTGCCAACAGTTTCCAGTAAACCCTATAAATATCACATCTCGGCAACCATCCAGAGAGAAGCTGATTGTGGGGATGGGCCTGAGCTTTGCTGATAGAGAAGCGGAAGGGAATTGGAAATGACAAGCTTGAGCAAACTAATCTGTTGCTCTCACACCCAGTGGCCACGTCCTGGTGGAGAGGACGTGGCCGGGACCGGCTGGGGGATCTGTGGGACCACCCTGACATCCAGATGGTTCTTGCAAAGCTCCCAAATTTGTTCCTCTCCCCACACATCCCACCTTAGCGCTCACAGCTCCTTCCTCCAAAACCAGAGGGAGCGGCAGCAGTTTGGGAGCTGCCACAGACCACCGCAGACTCCCAGCCCGATGAGGACACTCGAGGCAGAAATCACTGAGCTCAGCCGGTGTCACATCCCGGTGGCACAAGGGCCCTTCGGTTTGGAGAGATTTTATCTGGAAACCTCCTGGTCCTATTTCAAGTGCACAGGATTGCCAGCCCGGCAGCGTGCTTGAAAAAAAAAAAAAAAAAATCAAACCAGTTTTGAAGAGAGGGTTTAAAGCTAACCTGTGTTGACATGCAGAGGAGAGCACGCATGGGAAGGGCTGCACACAAAGAGAAAACGCTGCAGAGACAAACAGACTGCGGGAGTTCGCCTGAAACCACAGGCGAGTACCAGGGATGCACACGGCGTGTCGGACGTCTGAGCTGGACACGGCATGAAATGGGGGAGCCAGAAATATTTCAAAGCCGACATACGCAGTGATGGAAAGAGAGGGGAAACACAGCTTAGGGAGACGCGTGTATTTCAGTGTTTCAGGTTTCTAATGCACCTATTGTGCCAGGATTTGAAAGCTCTTCCAAGAGCTAATCACACTTTATTAAGATCCTCATATTAAGGATTAATATGAATTAATACATATTTTAATCAATTGTTAGAGTCTAACAGATACTCTAGATATCAAATCATTTCATGCCTCCTACTGCTGCTCTTGTAACTATCTAATGTGTTTATGTCTGTCACACACTTACGTCATCTCTCCAGCATTGAAGATCTTTCGGAAGTGGACCCATAAGATAAAATGTTGCTGCTAACTAATTAAGCTCCACAGCATCTTTGCAAATATTTAAGTGCTAAAGAGATAGCCCAATTTCATCCATCCCAACGGCTTTTCATACATAGGGTTCCAAATTAGCTATAATCTGGACAGACCAGCGGAAAACACAGCTGTGGTCTGGATGAGAGATAAACAACATTTTGTCATGACTGCTGCTTTTTGCTCCAAATATGCCAGTCCCGCTGCAATGAAAAAAATCTTTTTGCTATAATCTTAACTGCTGCACTTATCCACAGCATTGTTGCTCATTAGCAGCCTAAGACACTTGAATGCCGCAGTATAACAAAGTAAGCTCGAGTCATTTAAATCATCTTCTTGCTTTAATTCCCACGTTCAGGACACTCATGGCCTTTTCAGCAAGCTCAGCAGCAACGGGAAATCTTGGCCTAACCTCAGCTCCTGGTGTTTCTGAACTGCTCTCCCCCGCAGCTTCTACACTTTCAGATTATTTCAGCATTTAGCACAGGCTGAACGATTTCCCTAAAGCGTGATAGAAACGGCTTGGCGCACAGAAAAGACTCGCACTTCTCACGTAAGTACAAAGCTGGCTAAAGCTAAAGACCATGTATAGATTATGCTCCAAGTCATACCGCTAACCTATAAACCTTGTCTCAGTAGGGCTTAACATGCTTTTCAGCTGGCTCAACCTGTTGACGTTAGCTTAAAACATATCCGATTGCAGCTGTCTTCCTTGCGGTGAAGTACACGACAGTGACGGACCCCGCGTGCTATAAGGTGTCACTCAATGCTGCAAGATCATGACGGATCGTCTTCAGGTTCCTCAATTAAGCACATGAACTATCTTCCTCATCCGGCCGCGTATCAAGTCTCCGTGCATAGCAGGGGACGGTGATGCCTGCGATGGCACCAGCCCCGGGGCTGGCACTGGTGACAAACTAGAGTCAGGCAAAGCAGCACCGCGCTGGGGGTTGGTTTTCCTGCCTTGCCCCCATTCCTTGCTCCGACCAGCTCCGGTTTTGCTCAGACAGACCTGTTTAGCTCCACAAAGCGCTCCGAATCCAAAATCCACGCAGCGGTTTGTAAAGCATTTGCTGACTGCGTACCGGGGGCTAAAACTGTCTCCGGCCCTATGCAAGAAGTGCATTTTGAGACAAAATCTGCAAGAGAAGAGTGCCTTTACTCTGTATGTAGGATGGAGATAATTACTTCATGGTAATCAGTCTGAATCATTAATGGAGTGCAGAGACTCTCTTACACGATGGAGTCCCGTCATTTCCCTGAATGTGTATGCAGGACTGGGCTGCGAGAGCTGGGTTTGCTACATTCTCTTTTCCAAATAAAAAAAAAAAAGATGATATTATCTATACAGGTGTTTGGGCATTATTGTGTGCATGAAGATGCAGAGCTCACTGCCCCTGGGACATGCAGCATCTTGTATTCCAGTTCAACAGTCCTGCCGAAGGAGAGCTGGGAATAGCACGGGAAGAACGAGCGGGTGAGCAGGTGGTGTTGTGAGGAGTTTGCTAAAAGAGATCCCCCGGCGTACACGAAATTATTCCACGCTCAGAATGAGCAAACGGAGTGGACAAAGTCCAGGGTCATTACACTAATTGACACTTTACCTCCGGGAAGTCTCGGGAGAGCCAATCAGGGCTGGATTGTGAGCGCCGGGTCCCAGGCACAGGTGTGGCCTCTGCTTCCTTCATTTAGTGTAATTGCGCCTTGGCAATCTGCTCCCATCTCCTCCCCGGCCAAACAGCCCCGTGGAACCTGCTCTGCCGTTAACCCCCCTATGCCCTGCGCTGAAATTCAGGTTTGGAAGGAGGGTTTGCCCATGTTTTCGGTGTTAGAGCTCCGGTTTATTCTTGCAGTCGTCAGTCTTTCACCTTCATGTCTGGGCGATTCTCCACCATCATCAATACACCCTCAAATCAGAACCAGAGCAAATTAAAGAGGATTTTCAGCGTTTTAAAAAAATCTAGATCTTGTCCTGATGATTCCCGTATGGGCACAGTGCAGTATGCTTATCCTGGGAGTGACAGGACCATGTCATTATTGAGAGGAATGTATCAAAATGGATATTATATAGTGTGCTTCATAAAAATCTGACAGAGGGCTCTTAGTAGATGTTTTCAGATTTATAGCGTGTTTTACCAGACACACGTGAAGTTATGGCGAGAGCATAAAACTTGGCTAATGAAGTATATTTTACTTCCTTCTCCATTGGAATTATTTTAATTAAAAACATTATTTTTAATTGTGAAATACACCCAGATTCAGGTAATTTGATTTTATCTGTTATCAGTGCTGTGAGGCTGCTCAGCACTGCACTATCCAAGTCTTGATCTTGTCCCATTATTCAGTCTTCCTCAGTTCCTCTCTTGTATTATCAAGTTTATTTGCAATTTAGAGTCTGCACAATACGTGAGGCAGACAACAGGTTTGGGGCTCTGCTTCTGAAACAAGGCAACTTACAATTACTGGAAAGGCTCCCAGGGCTGAAGAAAAGCAAAAAGGGAACCAAAGAGAAGACCGAAGGGTCTGGTCCAGCAGCATCCGCTGGGCCTCAGTTGCAACTACCCCACGCGGGGCATGTGGCCAGTTACCCACAGGAATATTTGGAGTATTGACGACGCGTCTCCCCTGTGTGGATTCTCCGATGGTGTCCACAGCTTTCCTTGCAGCAGGGAGATGTGATCCTGCTGATCCTCTACCCAGTCACCTGTTTTCATGGGAGTTGTAACTCCCCGGTTGCAAGAATCCTGCTTTTCTGCTGCATTTCATTGCGAGCGACTGCAGCATTCAAATGGCAGAGGAGATGAAGGCAGAGCGACTACATAAAGCCACAGTATCTGTGTGAACGGGTGACAGAAGGTAACGATTGTCCATCTGATCCTCTCGCTGGTTGCTTCAGTGGTATTTCTGAAGCAGAATTTAAGCAACGTGTCCTTCAGGCTACTGCCGCGCTGCCCTGACCTGTCTCTGAAGAAGACGTCCATTTCAAACTGCATTTTGCAGTTTTGAAACTGGTTCAGACGGCTTTTTACTTCAATATTCCTTTTTTATACAGCACCACTCTAGCCCAGACTCACCGAAATACCTGCAGGCTGCTGGTCTGCCACAATCACGCAGGAGTTCCAGGTTGATCAGACGATGCGCCACGATGCAGAGCGCTGGTCCCGGACGGGGCAGGGGGCAGCGATCAATCGAGATGAGTTTGCCTCTAATCTTAGGCTAGAGATTCTCCTCCACAGACATATTTTTCTTCAGCCCCCTTCCCTCCAGAGCTGGCTGCACAGCGGCTGTCATGCCTGGCTTGCAAACGTCTGACCACCTCTCCGCATCCAGCCCCTGCGTGGTTAGGCTGGATGTTTTTTACTGGCATTGCGGAGGCTCTTTTACCCTCAGCTCTCCGCAGTTTCCAGAATTTTAGTGTTCCTCAACACCACCTCTCCTGTGGTAGCAGCTGATTCGCCCCTGCAATTGCAGCTGCTGCCATTTCCTTCTTTTTCAAGAAGACGAAGAGTTCAGCATCTCCCCTGAGCAAGATTCTGGCTCTTTGTTATACACATTTTGCATCTTCTCTCTTTTCTCCACGGAGAGGTTTCTGCCCTGATCAGTATGGCGAGACTGGCAACGTTTCTATCAGATCCTTTCCCCTTTAGCTCCCCTTCAGGAGCTTCTTCCCTTCTTTTCTGGCTCCATAACCAGTGCAATTACCTCTCTGATGATTTCCTGGATTTTCCATCTGCTCGAAATAGGCACTTGTGAGCTCTCTTGTTAATTAATGTGTTCTAAAATCATTATGTTCATCAACTAAGCCTTATCACTTCCATTTTTTCCATAGTAGTAAAATCTATTGCCGTAAATAAAACACAGGTATTTTGACGTTCAAATTTTAGTAAACTCAGTTTTGAACAGGGGCTAACTGCTCTAAGCAGGAGTTGCTACTAACCTGGAGTATCAACAAGGTGCGAGCACCCTGTATTTACGTGTTATTAAGGCTTCGCACCTCTGGCTCAAACTGACAAAATTTCAGAGATTTCTGCTCTAAATTCTCTTTTTCAGCTTTGTCGTCTGACTCAAAACACACTCTTTACTTCAGTCTGCGTTGGGTATTTTGTTAACGGTATTTTAAGCTGTGCCAGCTTTTGCTATATATTATTACTTCTGTTCTTCCTGACTGGCAATGGAGTATTTTAGTAAAGGCATGTATAAACGGTAATCTGGGACTTGGGTAATAAAACTGACAACTGGTTGTGAAGATGTTACCAAGAGATAATTTCACTGAATTTGTCACAAACAAGTTCCCTATGTGGTACTTAGTGGACACACAATACCCCAAACATAACACAACTTAGTAAAGAAAAAGACCTATCAGATCTTTTAGTTCTGCATTTTGATAAATTTGGTAACAAAGGCACCCACAGTTTGAGTGGGTTTTTTTGAAGCAAAACCCCCTAGTAATTACACCTAGGGAGGAAACAAAATGCTGCTTAAAGAAATGTTTCTGCTTTGTGTGCTGCCTAACGCCCAATCTTATTTATATTTTAAAGTTGAGAGCTATAAAAAAGAGATATCTTCTATCCTACAGCCTACACAGATCTAGTCAATCTCTTGGATGACAAAAGACACAAACTTCTCACTACACAAGGACCAGATAACAAGGCAACTCTTACTTAATGCAAGTGCAGTTACGTTACCATTTTTGGCAATCAAAGAAAAGCTTATTTATCACTAAGCACTCTTCTTTGAGACATATTGCCCATATATACCCTGGTATTGCAGGTGTTCTTATTACAAGCGCCTCTCCAGATGCCAATTTTGCCTCCTCAGTACCTGCAGGCATGTTCATGCCCCACGTCGTCGTGCAGCCACATAAATGTCGAGCTTGTCCTACGGTGCCAAGCTTTGCTCAATGCAGTTCGCAGGAGAGTCGTCCTCTTCCCAGGAGACAGCTTGCTAATTAACCCATCTGATGCTTAGTGCTGAGCATGTCAGTCCTGAAGGTCAACTACAGGACGGGGATCTTGCTCCATCCAGTCTGTTGATGTGATGATGTAAATATGGGCAAGCTCGGGCAGTGCGAGAACTCCTGACATGCATTTGGCACTGCTGTGAATCCCGGCTAGCAAAACGGCGAGTCTGTGAGGCTCTTGGGTTCCCGGGGTGAAGCTCCAGTTCAGGCTGAGAAGCATCAGTGATTATCTTTCAAGGCGAAGGGGGCAAACACAACCGTGTCCCTGGGCAGAAACTGGGGTGCAGGAGATGGTCCAGAGGGGCAGGAGCAGCAAGGGACGGTCACAACCTTGTTGGGAGGGTCTCTTCTAGAGTCAGGCGTGTGGGTGATGCACACACAGCCTTACGTGAAGGGGAACATAAGTGCAGGGTGCCATATGGCTCAGAACTGCCAGACGTGTCCCCAACGTGATGACAGGACCTGCCTGTAATTGCCTGACCAGTTTTTCCACTGCATGAAAAGTGCTCCTCGGGGAAATAAGTTTTTGCTTCCAGGCAGGCTCCAGGAAATTCAGTGAACTGTCAGATAGAGGAAGGACTTGTTCTGTTCCACCGTGAAACCCAGGGAATTGAAAGCTTTACGTGCTGTCTCTATATCTTGAAGGACTTGCATCTTCAGCGATCCCTTCAGCAGCCGGTTCCTCAACAAACACTGGAAAGGTGTGTTCAAAGATGAACTGAAATCGTAGCCTTGAAAAAGTCTTGTAGTGTCAAGCAGTACCCTGTGTGCACGATGTCGTGACCTGAAGACATTTCAGACGAGGCTGCCTGAAGACAAGCACCCTGCAAGTGACGTGTTGCCGCAGTTGACTGAGCTGCCTGATTTCGAGGCTGCCCCAGCTCCGAGATCCCCAAGAGATCCCAAATACATAAAGAGTGGATCTCTCTACAGGTTCGTGTGACACGTGGCCCTCCTGCACAGCAATGAAACCTCTTACAGGTGGTTTTGCTTGTGACTCTACTCCAAATGAATGCAAACCAAGAGACACGACAGATGATTAAAATCATTTTAGGGAGAAGAAAAGGCTGCACTAAAATAAGGAATAAATGAAATAAAAAATGAGCAAAAGCAGGCAAGAAGAACAGGACATCAGTGTGCCATGCTGCTCCTTCACAGCCTCCACAACAGCAGCACAAAACCCAATAAAATCCAGTACAGATTTAACAAAGCAAAGTGGTAAAAGTAAATTAAAGAGGAAAAGGTACCAGTAAATCAGGAGCGCAATGCAAATTTTTCTAAATGCTTTGGCAACGTAACGACTCAGCAGAAGAGCCAAGCTGGTGAAAGAGCCGTGTGGGGGGATGGAGCAGAGTGGCCAACACGGGCTGAGCGGGAGCGGGACCAGCACACCTGGCACGGACGGACGGACAGATGGACGCTTGGAGGAGAACGCTGGAGTCCCTCCTGAGAAACATTAGTGTCGGGACTCCCAACGGGCTGTCTGCCAAGGGGGATAATTAGGCTAAATAAAAATACACAACAGTAACAGCTCCACAAATGAGGATAATTTAATTACCACATTCGATATAAGAGACCCACTTCCCATGAGTTTTCCATTGTGATCAGAGAGAAGACAATAGAAACAGAAATGTGCTGCAGAAAGGAAGATTCATGTACTAAAAAGAGGCTTTCTTTTAGGGTCTGTATATTAAACAACAGCACAGCTTTCCATAATCGTGTCATAATCTTGCCATAAAATTCAATCAAAGTAACAGCTTGTGAGTGCCCAAAAATCAATGGAACCGTAGGAGGAATGATTGCAGATGTAACACTGGCATTTAGAGAGCAGTGTAGGGGAAAGGGACCTGGGGATCCTGGTGGACAGCAGGTGACTATGAGCCAGCACTGTGCCCTTGTGGCCAGGAAGGCCAATGGCATCCTGGGGTGGATTAGAAGGGGGGTGGTTAGTAGGTCGAGAGAGGTTCTCCTTCCCCTCTACTCTGCCCTGGTGAGACCTCATCTGGAATATTGTGTCCAGTTCTGGGCCCCTCAGTTCAAGAAGGACAGGGAACTGCTGGAGAGAGTCCAGCGCAGGGCCACAAAGATGCTGAAGGGAGTGGAGCATCTCCCTTATGAGGAAAGGCCGAGGAGCTGGGTCTCTTTAGCCTGGAGAAGAGGAGACTGAGGGGTGACCTCATCAATGTTTATAAATATATAAAGGGTGGGTGTCATGAGGATGGAGCCAGGCTCTTCTCGGTGACAACCAACAGTAAGACAAGGGGTAATGGGTTCAAGCTGGAACACAAGAGGTTCCACTTAAATTTGAGAAGAAACTTCTTCTCAGTGAGGGTGACGGAACACTGGAACAGGCTGCCCAGGGAGGTTGTGGATTCTCCTTCTCTGGAGACATTCAAAACCCGCCTGGACGCCTTCCTGTGTAACCTCATCTGGGTGTTCCTGCCCTGGCAGGGGGATTGGACTAGATGATCTTTCGAGGTCCCTTCCAATCCCTAACATTCTGTGATTCTGTGTGATTTATTTCAATGCTCAAGTCACGGTTGGGATAAGGAATGTCTAAATAATGGGGAAGCTGCAGTCCTGCAAACACCTCTTTGGGAAGAGCTCCTCTCCCTCAAATCCAGAGGAAACATTGTAGGCAAACTACAGTTCACTTAATACTACCCATTTGTTTCATTTGTGGAAAAAGAGGTCATTTCTATCCACTCTTTGTCCTAAAATAAATTAGTTGTTAAACCAAGCCAGGCATAGTCTTGTCTGGAATCCCAACCCAGGAGCGTAGTTTCACAGAGCTGAATTTAAAATACAGGAGCTGCAGATTTGCTTTATTCATTAGTGCCGAAACGCAATAAAAAGCGAGAGCTAATGTGCTGGGCTTCTGAAGAGCTTTATATGCTGCGTAATGCACCTCTAGGGTGCTTGTCTGTTAAGTGAGAGAGAAGTGAAAATATTTTCCCTTCCCTTCTCTCTCTAGTGAAAACACTTAGTGGACAGCACAGGCTTAGTTCTTTGGAAAGTAATGGAGCGAGTGTATCCACTCAATTATTTAAAACAGTTGAGTAAATGCAGTCCTGTCAGCTCAGAAAACATCTCTCTGTTAAAGCTGCTGCACAAAACCATTTCTGCGCAGGCGGTCACGGTAGCACTGGTTTTCTCTTTCTTTATTTCCACGTTCTCCAAGTGGGAGCCGCTGGTGAGGGATGAGTCTGTGTGCCCCCGTTTGCAGCTGGTTTTGCCGCAGGGTAAAACCCAGTCAGTAGAAGGAAGGAGGGAGGGAGATGGGGACACTTTGGGAGGTTTTTTGAGAGGTGGCAGGTTCATATGTGGGCTGTGCTGGCTGATGACTACGTAAATCCTTACAGAAATCTCTCAAGGCATGGTGTGTGTTGGAGATAAATGTTACAATAGCAGGTTTATAGGAACATGGATCCAGATTCAGACAGCCAGGAAAGTCCAGGAGGGAACAGGATTGGGCAGAAAGTTCTCTTGCTAAAGCCCTTCTGGAGAAGCTCCTTTAGCAGGGGCTGGGGGACACGAAGGTTACACCATATTTGCCTTCCACAGATAGCAGTGCACAGAGGAAGAGCACCCCGGAGTGTGCAAAGATCACTTGACATTTCTCTCCTAGCCCCAAAACACAGAGAATCACAGCTCCGATGCACATGCTCACCAGCACCACTGTTTTGTTCCATACCTGCCCTGCAATTAGTCCTGTCCTGTCCAAAAGTGCCTGTTTGGCCTCCTCCCTCAGGGGTGGTCGGACACAAAACAAGAACGACGGGGCTGACAAGTCTTGGACATACGCACATCACTAACCTGACCGTTTGAAAATGAAGGTTTGTTCAGTTCTCTTTACTACTCTCGCCAGTAATGGCTTTTTGGGACAGTTTTCAAGCAGATTGCAAGAAACACCTGCCAAGGCAAACCAATCATATAAAGCACACACTGACAGTGCTGAGAGTTTTCACATCTTCGTTAACCGGCTCACCTTAACGGGTACTTCTCTCCAGGGTCCCTCCCCAGGTGGAAAAGCAGCGGCAGAGTCGTGTGTTCCTCCTGCGTATGTGTTGTCACTCTGGAGACGTTCTGCCCAGGACAGAAATCAATGCCCTGCAGTGAAGAGAAGAGATCATCAGGAGGGAAGCAGGGGAGGGAGCAAAATTTTAGCTGATGCCACTTTCTTCAGCACCTTGTTCCACTATACCCACAAAACCCAGAGTTATTTTGAAGTGAGAGTCTGCAAAATGGATTCTGATCTGATGGAGTAAAATAAGGTGACAATGTTGGTATTGCACTGACGTAAGAGCTGGAGCAGGCTTTACATTTTTATCTTATTAAAAAATCATCTCTGTAAAATATTCATTAAAATGAAATGGCAAAACTAAAGACAGAGGCGAAACCATTTAATCATAAGAATCGTGTATGTGGAAAGGATCTTCTCTTTTTGGTTTTTATGGCTTAGAAACACACAGAGAGGATCGGATCACTTGGCAGTTCTGATCAAAAAGCAACAGTCCCGGGGAAAATATCCAGTTAAACTGAGGGGCAACGTGTGCCTGTGAGCATCCCTGAAATTTCGCCTTGAGCTGAAGGATCTGTTTCACTGCAGAACAAAGCAAATCTGGTTAATTTTAAAGAAATGGGTGCATTTGTTGATCTGATTCCTAGCAGGCTGGTAGAGAAGCACTCACCAGGAGATGACAGTGGGGCTGGAAGAAAATACAGTAAGTCTGGAGACGTTCTTGTCGCCAAGATTCAAGTCTGGAGGGTCAGACACCTCCCAAAGCCTGGCTGGTTATTAGCCAGGTGTCGAGCTGCCTAATCACCCTGAGCCTGGTCTTGGGGGTGAACGGAACCTATTTAGCCCTGGGAACAGCCCAAAATGCAAAGCACTAATTTCACTGAGCGGCAAATAAAGCAGGGGGCCCCACAGACCAGCAAAGACTAGCACCAAATGGACTTGTTAAAGCTTGGTTTTACAATTCCAGCTGACATGCTGTGCTCCTTACAATACCTCAAAACGCCCCGAGACATGGACAGAGACATGGAGAGAAGGTAAATGGGAATATTTCAATGGAGGTGGGAAAGCAGCTGTAGCATTTGCTTACAAAACATACTGAAAAGGGTCTCTACAGATGTTGGTAGGATTTGATTGGCAAACAATTTTCTAAAAATATCCTGTGTTTTTAATGGACAGCTGGTCAGTGGAGCAGTTAATATTCTGCTTTTCAATAAAGCAAGAAGTTTAGAAGCCCATGAAATCCCATTTATCTGCACAGAGCTATAGATTCCTGAATCACTGACTGGAAAAATAAGAGAGTTGCTTGATAGGTTGTAGTGGCTGACCAATAATGGACTTTAAATGGATACAAAAATTATTGACCTTTCCACCTTGTGACGCCACCGGCCTCTGAAACACACAGTGTAAAACAGATTTTTATTTTTATTTTCAAAAGGAACAGTTAATGACAAGGTATCAAAGCCTACATAACATCCAAATTACAATTTGGATGCGAATCAAACAAGCTATTTAATTAAGAGCCCGCTAATTGGTACAATGCTCTTCGGCTGCAAATGCTTTAGTTTGAAAGAAGATTTTAGTCTCTTGGGCACTTGTTCATACATTGCTCTGTTTACATTTTATCTTTTGTTTCTTACAAAATCCTTGTAGCTGAGACTCCAGAACGCAGCCCAGGCTGCATCTGCTGTGACAATTTGCCTGATGCCGCCAGCCAAAAGTTATTTGTCCTTCTAACCTAAGCACTCAATGGCCTCTTCAAAAGTAGTCTATTGGGGGAAAAATAAAATAAATAAATTTAAAAATAAAATCAAGAATACCATTTTACAACATTGATAAATAACTCTCTTAAAATATGACTGAAGCCATGCTTTAAACTTCTAAGGCCTTTCAACTTTATCTCCGCAAATAAAATTGACTATTATTATTTTTATGTACTGTGTGACTGCCAATATTCAACCTACAGAGAGAACTTCAAATATTTCCTACCTGCCCATCAACAAATGAGCAAAAAATAAGAGCTGAAATTATATCCTCACACCCCTGATCAAGGCATTGTCCTGCATCAGAGCCAGACTTACACTACAGATACTAGAGGAGCCCAGTCTTCTCTCCCTTTGACAGAAAAGAATATCTTTTCATCCACAACTCTATCTCATCCTATTTTGTAAGTCAAAGCATTTTCAGTTCCCAGGCTGGAAAGAGAAAAGTCAGCTATACCAGTGAACTGAAAGTCTGGGATCCCCAAGTCTGGATCGCTTTTCTTTTCTGGAGCAAAATCAGTATAAATTAAATCTGCTTGAGATTTGAGAATTATTTAAAGACGAGCCAATCCACACTCTGGAGCACCTGGACAAGGCCTCTGGTTTTTGGAAAGTGTGTAGATTTGGTGACGCGTGGTACTGGGGGGGACAGACATGGCAAAAGTCCTTGTGTGTGTCTTGGATGGGACGGAAGGAGCTGCCCTCCAGCTCTGCTCCCCAGGCAGGACAACGGGCCTGCTGAGGACGGGGACTCTCTTCTAAATGCCAGTTTTAAATCCTGGATCATTTCTTGCTCTTCGTTAAACAACTCCCCCAGGCTGCAGAGGAGCTCCCCCCATTTACACTGACAGGGGACCGACTTCAGCTCTCTGGCACTGCCAACAGGAGGGCAATTCACCCAAAAATCAAGTTACGTTATGTGGGACAAGAGCAAAGAGGCAGCTACGCCTGCCCTTTCCACCAGGATAACAGAACCCACATCAACTACCCCTCCATATGCTCTTATTTCCTTCAAGGTATTTATTTGGCAGACTGTTAATAACAATATACAAGGGATCAATAGCCGGTTAAAGCACACGCCTAATATTTTATTCTGCGCACTGTCCAAGGTAATTTGCATGTTTACAGGTAATACTGATCACACGAAGTAGAAAGGTCACTTGCTGGGTTTAAGCAAACTTGTGGATCTTTGTCCACAATTATAAAAGCATGAAAGCCAAACCAGAAGATCCTATCTGGAGCACATCAGGTCTCTGCCTTCTAAGGGAGCCTGTAAAAGAGCATCAGATGGCAACCAGAAATAGCTCAGCTCCGGCACCCGCTCTCTTACCCAGGCGCGGGGTTTTGCGCCACTGCACAGACCTGTTTGCTGGAGGAGAAATTCCAGCAATCCTCCTTTTTAAAACAAAAAAAACCCCGAAACGAAACCTCAAACATTTCCCGCACATCACGTAAACCTTTCAACGAGCACATCTTTCTGCCCTTCTTCCCAGCAATCGTGTAGCCTGGATTGTTTTTCCGTTCATAAGATCTAGCGGCTGTTAGTTGCACAGCTTATGCTTTAATTTCCAGAGCAAATGGACCACAGATGCTATGTCAATATAGACATGAGACAAATACAGCCGGTTGCCAGTTTGGGCTCTCCGCCAAGTGATGGAATCACCACTTGTGTTAACGTTAAGCCCTCTGGCAATTCATCACCCTGGCGCTAACCCAGATCCCTCCGACTTGACAAGTGGCTGCAGGTTTTGATAGCGGCGCAGCAGATCTGGGGTCTGTCTCCGGGTCATGGCTCCTCATTCTGCCACACAAAACCCAGAGCAGCAAAATATTGGAAGGAGAAAAGAACAGCAGTTAATTAAAGCCGAGAACGTCGTTTCTTGCTGCTCCTCGCCACAGCGCGGGTAAGTGGCCGTTCTCGCTCTCCTGGCAATTCCCAGCAAAAACCTCCCAAACTGGAGCTCTGAATGACCAGACACCTGAAAGTGTGGCTGCCAAGCTCCAACCCCGTTGAACAAAAATTGCTTCTAATGTGTTAACTGTCTGGAAGAGACCCCAGAAGATGGGCAGATCAGCAAAACCTCCGGCGGCTCTCAAGCAGAAGCGATCAATGGGTAGCTCATATGCTCAGAGGACCACAATCAAATGTCATTATTTGTGAGGTTCTACTTGACTTCACATCCCCCTCGCAGAAAAGGCTTTATCGATCCCTTCATGTCGGGGAGAAGGGCAATCAGCCAGGCTGCGGCAGGAATAACCCCTTTGGCATTTTACATTAAAACAATCGGCTCTGCTGGCAGGCACCCACACCAATCATTTAAAGACACAGGAGCTCCCATGGAAAATCACTGAAGGCTACTAAGGAGATACTAAGCTGGCAGCGGGAAGGTTGATGTTATCAGCCACTCTCCAATGAACCAAAGGGTGTTTTCCACATTTTTTTTCTTAATTATTTTTTCCCCTTCTTGCATCACCGCTCTCGGAGGGCACAAGAACTATTCTCTGCTGGATGGTCTCTGTGGCAGGCAGAGAGACAGAAATTTCCTTCCTCCTGCTGGCTCATACTCCTGTCTCTGCTGCATAGTATTAAATTAGGCAATTCCCAAAGGCCTTACTAGTTACTCAGATAAATCTATAGAGAATACCCATTTTTCCCCTCCCTTTCAGACCTTTCCTTCCAAACAAGGAGGATGAAATGTACCTTTCCCTTCAATCCAGTGGACAAAATAACTGATAACAATGCAGACACTGAGCATTCCTATTTTAGGAGTGGGAAAGTGTGCACCCAGCATCGTGGCTGTGGGCACCAGCAGCAATAGAACAGAAAAGCCAAGTTTGCATGCATTATGTGTCATGTATTTTGCAGTCCAGTTCAAATTTGGTAATGAACAAGGATAGAGGATGAGAGCAACAAGAACAGCATTTTACACAGGATTTCCAGCAAAAGTCCTGCGTGTTATGCTGCACAAGAGAGGGATGTCCCCTGGTTTATCCTTAGTTCTTACTTCTGCTCCAACACACAACACGTGGCTATTTTTATCGCTGCTCAAGAGGAAAGGTGGTCAATGATGGTGGAAAAGCCTACGTGTTTATATCCACCAGTCCTAGAGCGACAGGGACTCGGTCCTTGTGCAGGGGGAAGTTCTCTCTCCCTCTACCAAACTACTTCAAAATGTTTTACTGTTTTACCATTTAAAAATATAAACCACAGTTTTCAAGTAATTTTTTCTTTCTTCTATCTCTGTCCCACTTATCACTTCCTGAATGTCAAACTATGTAAACACGAGCCACCTATATGAAAGGAGATGGAAGCCAGGTAAACATCCTATGCAGTCTGGAGGAAAAATGTCCCATGGAGCTCTTGCTGTCAGTCGCTTCTGTCGAGCGAGCCTTCCCTCTGTGCTTCCATTCAAGAATGCAAGTTACCCAAGTAATCAAGTTAAGCCAGCAGAACAGACAGCAGAGGTATCCTCCAGCTCTGAGGACGACTACAAGACTTTATGCTGGCAGCTGCACGGAAAAAAAAATTGCTTGAGGGTTAAAAAACAAATCAAACAAAAAATAGGAAGAGCAGAATAGCACACTTTGTCTTGGTGACAGATGACAAGTTTTAATCCCTGCGGCAGAGGATGCAGACCAGTAAGGGCAGGTTAATGTCACAGGAGTCTAAGACGACTGGAAACCTGTGTCCTGCTTGTGTGCGATATTTCCAGGGTAAATATTCCAAGTGCCATATGGAGAGAAGCATTTATATCCCAGTTCTGCTTTCCTAGGCTGTGCTTCCCGTAAGCTGCTTCTCTCTGGTACATTTTTATTTGCATATACATACTTTATTACTTAACTAACTTATACCGCATTCAAACACAGAGCTTTCCAGGTTAGAGGCCAAAATTGCACACATTCTTTCTAGATAATCCTGAAAGACCTGGTAGCCCTAAACAGACCCAGGACACGCACCAATTTTGCATTTTCCAATATCAACAGGAAAATGTGGTTCTGGCTGCTTTAATGGTATAATCTCATCTAAAAGTCAAACAAAAATGCACAAAACGTGGATTAAAAACAGCGCAAGTTTCCTGTATCAATGATTTCCCACACTGTCGAGTAACAAGGGAGTTCTGAAAGCGAAAGGAGGTTTGGCTAAAATGTGCCGTGTATCTGTCGAAAGAATGAGATACTCAACTACCCATAAAACAAACCTCTCAAAAATTTGCAGACAGCTGTTTTGACACATCTGGCCAACTTCAGACCTCTTTCAAATGGATGACATGCCAAGCAGATCCATCTGAGCCTGGACCTTCAGACAGAAAGAGCTTCACATTTGGAAGTTTAATAAGTCTTCATATTGGATTCACCTTAAATAAGGGAAGGACACATGCTAAAGATCCTACAATTAACAAGGCCTCGTTAGCCGAAGTTCTACTGGGATGGCAAATCAAACTTATCGAACAGCAATCCTGCCAACAGTCAGAATTCCTAATGCCACAGACGTGCATCTATTTAAATACATTTTTCAAATGAAATCGGAAAACAAATTGGCCTTTTTGATTCTGGCAGCGCAACTGTAGCCCAATATCAACCCAGCTGAGAACACCAGGCACTGAAACAGGCAGCAGTATCATAAGGTGAGATCACAAAACTACAACAGGGCTCGGAACTCTGGAACTGCTCTGCATTCTGATTTATTTCTACTTTTAAACTTGCAAGGCTTGTAATTAATGGCTTGAGGACCTGCGGAGAATTGGAACAAATTTCAGCCTCAGCTTCCTCTGCATGTTGTTAATGGCTGGGCTGTCCACTAATGTGCTCCAATTTTACCCCCATCAAGCACGTGTGATACAAGCTGCAGGAAAGCAAGTGAATTTTTAATAATCTCTCTGATGTACAGTATAATTGCTGACTTTTATCAGACAGTACTTAAACAAAGACTTAGAAAGAAATAAATATTCCCTAATTGCACAACTGCCATTGCTCACAGTAGGAGAAGCCTTTGAAATGAGTAACTGGTCCCCATTATCACGGCTACACACATACTCAGACATCTACAAATAAGTTGAGATCAATGTAGCCATTTATTTATTTCCCAACTAGGTACATGTGTGTGACATTATCTTGCATGCGCACGGGAAAAGGATGAGTCTGCGCCCGTTCGTACCCTCAGACACGCACACAAGCTCAGTCTCACGCAGGGAAAATCCTCCACACTGTGCCACATGTGATGTATCAGCTTTACTCACATACTAACCTAAACAAATACACCATCTCATTTTAGCTGTGTAGAATTAGTATTGAGACAGAGCGTGCAATGCATTTTTGGAGTTTCCTTTCCTTTCCCTTCCCCTTTTTCCTTCCTACTCCATGTAAAACAGAAACTTTGACTCCTGGAGCATTACAGCCTTAAAAAGACAAATGCACATATTTACAGCCCTGAATGTAAATGACTCCCTTGGAGCTGACGTTTCCTTCTACCCCCAGGACATTCCAATGAAAGAAACTCTGCACTTTTACATCCACAAATGTCATCAGAACTTATTTCTGCACCTGCGATGCCTTGAGGACCCACTATAAGTTAAAAAAAAAAAAAGACATAAAAAACCCTCATACAAACAATCCCTCCCCAATACCAGCCTGCTGTCAAAATTGCTGAGAGCTGTGCCATAATGCATTTAGTTCATGTCTAAAGGTATAATCAGCAAGGCACATGTGTGAACCTGCCGTTCCAAAAATGCCCCAGAGTTTAGTACCCAAGTCTGAGGCAAGAAAGATACAAAAGAAGAAAAATAATAGTGCTTAACATCCAATTGTAAGAAGATCAGCCAGGAAATTATAAAAGCTGTGCTTATTTGGGAAATAAAATGTAAAACATCTTAGAGTGCGATACGGGCTTACAGAAGTGCTGATAATAGATTAAACACATGTACTCTACTGTTTTCAACAACTGCTGTTCTTTCCACTGTGTGGTTCCTACGGCTTCCCTTTTCCCTTTCAAGAAAAAACAAAACAAAACAACAAGCCCATTCCTATTTCACTTAAATAGTTCAGGGCACCATGTCTTTTGTACTAGATATTGTGAGATACAGGATCAATTTGGCATCGGACTCCAAACTTTGTAAGGGTACACATGAAAGCTCAGAATTCAGCAGGGAAAGCAGCTTAATATTGAGGGGCATTAAGAAGCTTAATATTAAGGACATTAAGTGCTGATTAAAGGGAACACCTCTCAGAACAACTCTGACTTTGCTCATTTTCCCTGCTCCTCTCTGACTTCAGCAGAAGGGTGCTGTGACACCAGTCCCTTTAGATTTTGCAGCAGATCTTAAGAGGCTGTGAATAAAAGTCTGGCTTGCAAGTGCACAGTGACATTCCCCAATTTAAATCTCTGCTTTCAAGGGTTATTTTTCCCCAGGAGAATGAACAGGAGCAGGGTGCAGGTCAGTGTCCCGTTACCTTGCTGTATTCCTCCCAGGAGTTGCTCCAGGTCCAGTAGTGAGCCTTGTAAAGCCCGACTCTCACCGCCATCATCTCGTTGCCACGATAATAGAATATGGGCCTGAGAAAAGAGAGCAAAGCTGTATGAGAAACGTCAAGGAGACGGGCCCGGGCAGCCAGTGCCGCAGCAGCCCGGCTGATAAGGGAGACAAACACTTAAATGGCGTCTGGCTTCCGATCCGGCTATCAGGCAGAAACAGGCTGCCTCCTAATAGTCTCCGCTGCAAGGTTTTCAATTAACATTTTTTAAAAGCGTTCATCAAGTTGAGAGCTCACAGGGCGCAAGAATGAAACATTATACAGCTTGGCTGCCAGTGATTGTTAATCCCTGAACTATCAGACCCTGTTATTTCCTATGGCGCACGCCGACTTAAACACCAAATGTCTCAGAAATGGCGCGTGTGTGTGAAACGAGGACACAGCCTGTGTGACGATTAGTCTCCTCGTGACGGCAGCACCAAGCTATGCGCCATCAGTGTCACGCAGACAGGGTGGCCAGGGAGGACACCAGATGCTGGCCGGCTCTGGATGCCACCTCAGAAAAACTCCATACAGGAAAACCTGGTAGCCAGACACGCTTGATTTTTAACTCCTGTCCATTTTCTTGCCCAAATCCTCCCTTTGCATCATCTAAACACATCCCTGAAAACTGCAGGTTTTTTCCCGGAGGTTTTCCTAATTAAAAATACATTTGAGAAATGCACTTTGCTCAGAGCATTTGGTTTGCAGCTGTGTACACGCACTACCCTTGCCCTGGGCATCCCAGCAACGCTCCTGTGGCTTTGCCCAACAACACGCTCCTGGTTTTTGAGGGAACAGTAGAAAATTTTACTGAAGTGCATTATCTACAGGAGAAAGGTTTGGTTTGTTGGTGCAGCTCATCACACAGACATCAGCCTTAGTCAGCTCTTCTCTCCAGTTGTTTCAGGCTGCTGACAAGATCGTTTATCACCGTTTATCACCATTGGGACGGTACGTACATCTCTGTCTTTCCTTCAGAGATACCACTTGGCAAAAAACTACCCACTCTGGTGATGCCACCTTGAAAAAACAGTCCCTAAATGCAAGATAAGGTTAAAATATCCACATCTGAATGACAGGAGTGGCCTTAGATCTCTTCTGTTTTAAAATCGTAGCTGTCCCTGCAGGTTTTTGCCCTTTTAAAAAAAAAAGTATATATTTTCCATCTTTGAAAGAGGGTTGCAGCTTGTACTAAAAATCTGCTACTACTGATTTCTTTTTTTCCCCATTCACTTTTTCCTTTTAAGCTTAAAAAAACCACAAAAACCTGCAGCTCTTAGAAAGTTTTGGGGGGCTTTGGAAATGGTAACCTGGACAGGTCTGGGAAAACAAACAAACAAACAAACAAACAGAAATAAAAACCACCAAAAAAGCCCAAACAAACAAAATGAACACAAGGAAGGGGAAAAAAGGAAGGAAAAAAAGCCGTGATGCACTCCGAGTGACTGCTATGGTAACGCAAACAGCAGCAGTTCCAAGGGGCTGGTGACTGCACTGAAATTCTCTTTTAAACCACCGAAGCAGCTTTACAAACTTGCAGCAGCAGAGCTGGGCCAGGCTGTGTTTGAGGAACACGCAATGTCTCACGGCAGCCGCTGGCCGAGCTCTCAGGTAACACTGTACACATGCTTCTCGCATTAAAGGGCACAAAAGCAGTTTTATGGAACAAAGCCTTATGTCCAACACAGAAAAGCAGTCAAATATGTTTTCCATGCGTATATTTCCTTGCTGTCTCACAGAGAAAGAATATATTTCCTTTCAGATTTCCTGAGCTGGCAAATTCCTTATCAAAATCACAACTACAAGGCCTCTCTTGACCCCCAGTGCTCCCAAGGAGAGAGCCAAGGGTGTTTGCTGTCAGATCTCGGTGCCCGTACCCGACAGCTGACAGCACAACTCCGGGCACAGAAACATCCCGGGTCTTTAACCCAAATCTGTTATTGCAAAAGCATCCACAGAAACTGGACCCTGGGGGAGGTGGGTGTCCAGCTCACCCGCAAAGCCCAGCCTTTACCTCCAGCCTCTCTCAAGCCAAGGCTATAAAGACCCAGCATATTCCTGGATGGTTTTGAGTAATAAATAATGTATTCTACCCTACCAGGCTCCAGTTCTCAGGCTTTTATCTCCCCTTTTGCCATACGTTGTTCCAGGGATCCCTGCTAACCCCCTGACATTTACATCTGTCCCCAGACACCACTGTACGACAACATGTCAGGAAATCCCACCTCCACTTGCTCCACCACGGAATTAACACATAGCGCAAAGCTCTGCTGCTACCCCACCTCCCTGAGCAGGAGCAATGATGCGTTAATTCAGTTTATAGAATATTTCTGTAAACTTGATTTAAAAACTAACCCCAAATTTGGCATTATTTCAGTTTGGAGGCAAAGGGTCGGAGCTCTGGGCTCATAACGAACCTGTCAATTAGCTTGCCCTGCAAGACGGCAGGTAAAAGGTCGATGCCGTCAATCTGTCTGTCACTGGGAGGCTGCAGTCCCGCCAGGGAGAGGCTGGTGGTGAACAGATCCATCACGTTGCCCAGCTGGTGACTGACCTGAAAAACCAAGGGAAATGCATTTGCAAAGAGACCTTCAGTAAAAGCCAAACCAAAACGGGCTGGTTTCCACCCAAGCAGAAGTCTTGCTGCCTGAATCTCCTTTGCTGCTAAGCGGCTTTTGAGAATATCTCCCTTTACGGTGCTGCAGTCGCCAGCAAACCTCCTTTTGAAATCATAAAGACGATCCATATTTCTCCACTTCTAGGGAGCATTTGCATTTTGATCCATTTTTTCATTTTATTCTCTTTCTTCTCACTTCTCTCTAAGTATCCGCTTTACAAGAATATGTTTTTGCAGAGTTCAACTTAATTTAGCAAATTCCAAATCATTTGTGGATTGAAAAATCAGCATTTAAACCAAGAAAAAAAAATGAAGTCCTTGATTTGTTCCTTCTCCAGGTCATCTCTGAAGTCCAGAATACCCTGAGAGAGTCCCAGAAAGCACAGGGATAGATGGATAATAACAAAAAGAGCCTGATGACTTCATCTGCAAACCATTTCCAACAATTCAAGAACTGTAAAGTTGTGGTATTTTTAGTATATATTTTAATAGGGGAGAAAAACATCTGGCTTTGGCTCCAACAGAGATGTGCCAGCTTTTTTTTTCTCCTTTTTCCTTCCTTAATTGGAAGCCATACTTATCTCCCTGGTCTTGACTTATATTTTAAAAACCTAAAAAGTCTGTTCTGACCGCTTCTTTGTGAATCTTTGCTCCCAGCCTGCTTGTGGTACGCCATGGTTATCTGCTGCAGGATGGTTAATTAGCACACTAAATTAACACTGAATCGAAGCAGACACACTCAAATCAAGAGCAAGACTGTTTTGCACCAGGATGCACCAGTACAAGACGCAACATGAAAAGAGACTTCAGTTGTACCACTTGTTTGGAGACAAGAAGCCATCTGATACGAGCCCACATCTGTGAGTACAGAAGCACTTTCTGACTCAAATCCAACTTCTAGCAGCAGCCTTGCAAATGTCAGTGTGAACATTACAATGCCGGGACTATCAAAGACTTTATATCGCTGAATCCTCTTTCTACGCACAAACAGACTCCCAGCCTGTAAGCTGACACTAATTATTTAAATATGACAACAAATGATAACATGATAAATGAATTTTTGTGAGATGCCGGCTCTAGGAAAAAAAAACTGAAGGGAAAATGCTATTTTTGCTGGGACACTAAGCCTTTTATTAAGAGACCGGGCTGAAAAAAGCAAACAGTTAAAGGAAGAATTACCAAGTTAAAAGAAGAAATGGGAGAAAGTAACATTCAGGGAACTGATTACAAGTTTAACATTACAATATCGCATTACTTGATTACAGTAATTTCAAATTTTAATGGCTTTCATTCATCAAAAGGTGTTGGCAGGAACACATAATATTAAAGCTGCATGCAAGAATACTTTCACAACTCGCCAGAGAAAATCCAAGTGCAAAGTGCTAAGCGCAAGAGGAAGCCTCACCATGGAAACCCCTGCCCAGGAAAGCTGTTGGATGAGTTGACCAAGATCAACAGATCTTGCAGAAGGTCTCAGGCATTTGAGATTGAGCCTTATTCCTGGATAGTCCTGCAGCAGACGGCCTGGAAGGGGCCGTGCTCAGCCTGTCCTTGTGGCAGGGACAGACAGAGAGGAGCCCACAAAGCCCCCACAAAACGCAAATCGTAGAATCATATAATCCCAGGTTGGAAGGGAGCACAAGGATCACCTGGTCCAACCTTCCTTGGCACAAGCCCAGTCTAGCCAAGCTGGCCCAGCGCCCTGTCCAGCTGGATATGAAAAATGTCGAGTGTTGGGGAATCCACCACTTCCCCGGGGAGACTATTCCAATGGCTGATTGTTCTCATAGTGTAAAATTTCCCTCTTGTGTCCATCGGAATCTCCCCAGGAGCAACTTGTACCCATTGCCCCTTGTCTTTTCCATGGGACTCCTTGTAAAAAGGGAGTCTCCAGCTTCTTTGTAGCTGCCCTTTAAATACTGGAACATGGTGCTGAGGTGTCCCCTCAGCCCTTGGGTCATGTTGGTGGCCCTTCTCTGGACCCTCTCCAGCCTGTCCACATCTTTTTTGTACAGCGGGGACCACAACCGAACACAGGATTCCAGCTGGGGCCTGACAAGCACTGAGTAGAGCAGGATAATGACATGAAGTTCCCTTTCTGCATGGAGACAAGGCCGGGGAACTTCTGATACACTGCTGTGGAAAAGGAAACAGCCCTGAGCCCTCCCATGGGGTAACCCTGAGTCTTGCTCTCCCCGGGGCCATTTGGCAAATGTGGACCTGGGGAAAACCAAAGCTGGCTGTGTCCCGCAGGAGATGAGCTGCGGCAGACAGCGCTGCGCGTGCCTCGGACCGGCCCCTTGCACGGGCTCTTCTCTGGTCTCAACTGTGCACTCAAAAAGGACTGACATTAAAAAACAAACAAACAAACAAACAACTGTACACGTGTTAAAAAAAAAAAATCCAACTCAAACCATCAGCTCACATCTTAGAGCTGGACAGCCTCATGAACTGGTGCTGGGAGCGCTGTGCTGCCTCTGAAGTCAAAGGGGATTACAAGTGCTCGGCATCTCGGCAAAGATGCTCAGTCCCCCATCGGCTCCTCTGGCAGGTAATTTACCCCGAGCGCACCTTCGGAGAGCAGAACAGCATCTGCAGAGCTCAGGGGGAATGAAGAGAAGATCTGGCCCACGGCTGCACCCCGAGAACTGCTACGTCAGGAACGGGTGGGCAAACCGGCGGCTGAGACCTTCTGTAATTAAACCTCTCGCAATTTATAACGCAAATCCAAAAGTCCCTTTTCTTGCTGTCGCTCCATTCCCTTGCCTCAATCTTTTGATATTAGGCTGCAAGAGGCAACCACTGACCTGAGACTCGCGTCTCTAATATCACCTAATTTATACATCGCCTTGTGACAATCCTGTGGGGCCACCATGGTCTTCTTGTGCTGGCCCTTATTAACCATAACCAGATGTAGATGACTCTCTTTAATCATCCCATTACGTTTCTGGTCTCAGACAACATTTTTTCCGTGAAGCAGAGAAAACTTCTTAAGGAAATTAAATGCCCATGCCACAGCCACTTGGATTTATCTGTGCTCTGCAGCACCACATTGAAGAAGAGGAAAAAAAAAAAAGGTTAATATTTATATAAAACTTTGAAGTATTTTCAGAGAAAAATAAAAAAAAATTACCATTTTCTCCTGTCAACAGTGCTCTTTCATTCTAGTTGCCTTTTCCATTTTTTTTTAAGAGAAGAAAAAGAAAAATCCAGTGAGGGCAACAGCCCAGAGAAAATAAATAATATATAAAAAAGAGTGAGATCAGATATTGCTCGTATCAGTGAGAAACAGCCGGTATTACGCACGTAAGAACGGATTTTTCCCCACTCCTCCCCCCCTTCTTTTTAATAAACTCTCAGTATACACATAACGTCTTTAAGAAAATGAAATCCTTTTGCTGTGGGCCACGTCGCTAGAAGAAATAGTCACCACTGCTGTTATCAGTGCTTTCAAGCTTTAACTCTGAATCAAAGGCGACAATTAATAAAGTCGCCCCCGCCAGGAATGGAAAGGAGGAAAGCTAAATATTTGAAACTGGGTGAACAAATGTCAGGGTGTTTTTAAATAAAATCCTTTTACAGTTATCACAGCAAGCAGACCTGATATCCCTGTCTAATTCAATTTCAATTTGCGCCCCATGGGAGATAGTGAAGAAAAGGTTGCAATGCTGTCTTTGGGTTGATATGTTCTTTTCTCCTTCAGGAAGCAGGCACGAGAGAGGCAGTGGAGGAGGGTGAGGGGAGGATGCAAATACCAACAGAATATGATTTTTTTTTTCTTTCTTTTCCAGCTGGATCCTTCCAGAAGGCAGATGTGATGTGGGGAATGTTGAAATGCTGATTTGTTGTGAATTCACCTGGAAAACGTAGCTGAGGAGGAAACTGCAGAAAGGTTGTTTGTGTGTGAATAAATATTCCTGATGGGGGACCAGAATGAACTGAATGTTGATGCCAAGAGCAAGACGCGTTCCCGAGGCAGGCTGCTCCCCCAGAAAACTACAAATCAGCTGACTGCACCAATTCTCCAAACCTCTATCAATGTCCTGTCGAGTGTTCACAATCCTATCACCTACCTTCTTTTGTTTAAATAAAAAGGTCCTCCTTTCTTTAAGCAAACAAATGTATCCTTTAATAGAAACAAAAAAACCCCAATCCTATCTATCAATAAGATGTTAATAAACTGCTAGATCCCAGCAGTGGGATGAGCTTTCCACCCAGTAACTGGATTTTACTGGCCAAAAACACCAGCTCTCTTTTCCCGGCTGTGGCTGAAGTGGTCGCTGGCCCCTCTGCCTGCTCCTCCAAACATCCTCGGCTGGGAAGGAACAACCGTTGCACTGGGAGCAACCCCGGTGCAAGCAGGAGCAGTTGACCCTTCAGCTTTGTGCTCCCAAGCCTTTGTTTTCTTCAGCTCTTTCACAAAGAAAGAGCAACAAGAGGCTTTGAAGCAGTTTTCCCACATTTTCCAGCTACTTGGACTACACAGGACTTAGGCTGACTAGTTTAAACTTGCAGTCAAGAAGACGTTGAAGCTACGGACTGCAGAAGATACAGAAAAGAAGCCAAAGAGGTACGAGAAAACACGTCTCTTTACTTATACCAGGTAATTACAAAACAATAACTACAGGCGCCCTACAGGCCAACGCAGCATGAGCTGTATGACACAGAAGCAAAGCCAAACCTCTCACCTGCGGTCAGCGCTGCTGCGGGTACCAGTGCTGGAGCCTCGATGGCAAGAACACAAGCAGAAAAGACATATAAGTAGCTGCCACATATTGACGTATCAGTAGCATCACACAGAATCTACCTCAGAACAAAGCAGCCTGTCCTGGGGACAGACAGCTTCTTGAGGTACCCAAGAGAACATCTGGGAGCAGAACACCTGCATGTGCAGATGTTTGGCAGGCAGCGTCACGCGATGGAGCCCAGGATAGGAAGGATTTAAAGTTAAGCATGTGCTCAAGCGCCAAGGATGAGATCAGCAATGGTGGAGGAATGGAATTTCGGGCACAGACCTGCCCAATAAACCTTAAGCTGAGCATGCACGGGCCCAGGACAGCACGGCGTCGGTCAGTCCCCCCCATCTGCGCAAACATGGGAACTCTGCACAGAAATGCCCGTTCAAAGGAAGGCAAACAGCAGCTGCAAGTGTGGCCTCAAGCAGGAAACCATGCGGCACCCCAGGCTACCGAGAACAGTTTGCACCACGCACAGTCACCGCTGCGCTACATGCAGACTACCTGTGCGAGGGGTACAGCCAGTTACAGGCAGAAAATGAGCAGATTTCTCTGCTCATGTTCTTAATTATCCTCAGAGTTACTACAACAGAAAGAATTTTTAAATTTGGTATTTACTTGTCCCCATTTATAACGCATGTTTACTTTTAGCACATTATTTTGTTTGGACACTGAAAGCAAAGCAGTCAGCTTCAGTTTCATGTTCTCGTATGCTGGCCCAAGGCTGTTGTACTTGGCTTGTAAAGGCTTTACGGAAATGTTTAAATTTAAACAAAAAGACCGTTTTCATTTCAAATTAAAAAAGTAATAGAACATCCCTAGTAGGTTTTGTGAACTCTTTAAAAATGATGAAACCAAACGGCCCTCCTGCCCTCGGCTGCAGATCTAAGCTATCTGATGGCTTCCTCCTAAATGTAAACAACAAATTATCATTATCCTGACTCAATTAAACCGCTGAAAAGGAATGCACCTCAGAAAAATGTTTTATTTATGAATAGTTTGCAGTCTTAAGCAAAGCGCCCAGTTAACGAAGTATCACTTTCTTCAGGGATGAGAGATGCTCACAAAGGGGAGGGAGTCTGTATTATTTACTGTGAACCCTGCCTGCAGAAGAATTGATTGCATCTTTCTTTAATGAGAACTGGGACAAGAGAGGCTGGTAGTGCCACCAGAGGATTATTTTCAAGTGATCATATCTGAATTTGCGTACGGGCAGGAAAGAGCAATAGTCTGGCATCTAGAACTCCCAAAGTGGAATTTTTATCAAACAGCAAAGCAGGAGCCATGAGGGTCAAATCACTTGATACTTGAGGGCACAGAGAGCGTGTGGGCAGCACACTCCTGCTCTGGACTAGGACACACATTAGCAAAGTGTTTTTATGCTCCAATTTGTTCGAACACGCAACCCACTAAAAATACTGCGGTCCAAAAGACTAAAGGGTTTAAATAGAGCAGGAAGACAAGAAGACCAGACCGCTCGGTGCTCACAGAAGTGTTGATCATAGACACTCTAGATGCAAATTTACCATAATGAACGGGAACGGCATCATTCTGTACGGGCAGCACTCAGCTCCTTATTTAGACGAGTGTCTTGACTGACACTTTGGGCATGTTAAAAGTCTGATCCAAAGCCTGAACCCAGCAAGAACTGCTCCATTCACCTCAGGCCACTTAAGACCAATTTGAATTGTTAAAAGCAGATACTCACCCCTCCCGCAGGTATATGACCGGGCCACCATGCGATAGCCGGCTCCCTCATGCCACCTTCAAAGGTGGTTTGTTTGCCACACAGAAAAGGACCATTGCTTCCTCCTACAGAGAGAAAAGAAGGCATAAAAAACATGATATGCTGATATCATATTTGAAAGGGACGCCATCAACAGGAAATTTTTAGGCTAGTTTCAAATTAATTTTCATTTCTGCATGAATCCTTCAAATAACATGTCCAGAGGTGTTCAAGGGATTGTTTGTTTGTTTTTTAAATACCCTTTTATAAAGAAATTTTTCAGCATGGGGAGAAAGCGACAGTTAGACACAGCTTGCTATCAACCAAAGAAAAAACAAACAAACAGAAAATACTTCGCTGGCATTTTCCTTCCCTTTAAGGATGTTAATTGCTCTTTGTAACTAAAGGAAATCTGGCCCTTTCAGGTAGAAATAGTATTTTCTTTCACAGTCCTTTTAAAGCACCAGAGGTGCTTAGATCTGCATTAGATGCAGATACGAGAATGAGAAAAATGATCATGCATTCCCTGGATGATCAATCTCAGAGACAGCAAGTGCTTTGCAGAAATATCTGGGTTTTTAACCCAGCCTTTTAGCTAAGGTTACTGAGGAGCAAACAGGGAAGTCCTGTGACTGATTCCAGGTCACAGAGTCAAACACGGTGGCTCAGCTGAAATCTGAACTCAGGAGACTCCCTGCTCTGTGGTCCAACAACCACAAGAAGACAGCCTGCCTCCAAACAGAAGAGAGTGGGTTACAAAAATAAATTTGCAATGTCCCTGTTTGAGAGAAACAATCATTTAAACAAAAGAAAACTTGTGAAGTAACAAAAATACTTTTTTTTCCTCGCTATTTTTCATGAGAGCTGAAGAAGGAGGAACTCTTGAACTCTCTGTAATTACTCACAAATTCAATTATGCATTTGGCAGGTGGAGACTAAACATCCTGCTAAGTTATTGTGCCTGGTCCTGAATAAATTTAAAAATATTCACCCTCTGACAGTGGAGCACAAAGTGGAAATGCACACAGGTGAACAGCCCCACTGCGCTAGGCCAAAACTCCATGTAACCAAGGAAATCTCCTCCAATGGTGACCAGAAATAATAAACATAAGCTAGCTCTAAATGTAAACGTTCTGCATTTTGAGGCTTCTCCAAACTGCATAAAGGAAAACCCCAGGTACGGGTCTCTTTCCCCCTCAGACATGGGGGTTTAAGCCTTGATTTCACAACCTCAGCCCAGGTTTGTTCATCTGAGACTCACCTTGTCGAGGAGCTGAAATGAGAGCAGCCCCGTTATCGGAGGTGAAAAACACAAAAGTGTTCTCACTGATCCCCAGCTTCTGAAGATGTTTCAGGATTTTTCCAATGCTATCATCAATTTCTCGCACAGCATCCCCATATCTGAGGCAAAAGTGGATGCAAAACATTAAAGGCAGCAAAAGAAGAAAAGTGTCACACAGCATAAAACACGTTGCAATTGGCCACAATGCTTTTAGTGGATGTAATTTAGACCTGTGCTGCAGAAATACTTCTCTTATGCATCAGGTACTGAATAAAGTTTTCTATCGTCACTGCAAAACTGTGTCTCTTACCTGTGGAGAGCAACTTGTCTTGGCTATTAAGAGTCGGAATTTGTTCAGATGCAAGCCACTCGTGGACAGAGACCGGCAACTAATATAAACTTAGCTATAAAGTTCTTAAATGGTGGCAAAGCGGTTTGCCATAGACTTGAAGCTAATAACATGGTTTTGCTTACGGGTGCTGGTTTGAAACTGTCCTCTCAGAAGCAATGCTCACAATATCAACAGAGCTCTCTGCCTCCTGTAAATTGTGGTTTTCATGCATGCTTTTCTACTTGCTGGTCTGGTTTATAGGCTTTTAAAACAGGAATTCATCACACAAAGGCCTTCCAAAAAATCATCTGTGCCACATTCTGCACTTCATTACTCACACAACTGGCAAAGGAGCTTAGACTCCCCCTTCTCCCCCATTTCAGTCACATGATCTTCATTTCAGATTATAGCAAAATTATAAAAGAACAATCCAAGCAAAGTTCGTGCTAACTAATGTATTTCAGCACACATATACACTTTTGAGAAATGATCTATATGCTTGGATCTAATAAACATTGCTTAGGTTTTCTGCTTCTGCAGCATAAGGTATTAATTTAAAAAAACCCCAACGAAACCAACACCCACAAAACCAAGACTTACAGTCCTCTCTGACTAGTGCCCAGGAACTGTTTGGAGGCATAAACAGGAGCGTGGGTAGCATCAATTGCCCAGTATAAAAAGAATGGCTGCTGGCTGGCCTGCTGCTTGCTAATAAAATCGAGAGCTTCCTGTAAACAGCAATAAAAAGGAGTTTAATGGAATCATTCTCTGTCATCAAAATCTCTCTCAAAAAAAATACGGTCACTGTGGCTTAGAAACCAGAATTAAAATGAAAGTACCTGCAGGTAGATCTGAGTCAAGTTGGCTTCACCTGTCTTCAGATCAATTTTGAAATCTTCATAATATCTGAAGATAAAATGAATCAGAGAGAAAAAATAATCAATCCTAAGGAATAAACAACATTAAAAGGCTTCCCTCTCCCCCTCATTACACAAGCAGGTCACTGTTGCTACTTAGCAAACTCTCTTCAGATATTAAAAAGAATGTTACCATGTTTTTTTCTTATGGGAGAAAGCAGTGAAATGGCTAGAGCCCAATGAATGACTGCAAGATTTGGACAAATCTGAGCCACCGACTTTTCCCTGTTAAGCTATTAGAATAGGGGCAGTATGCTTAAAGATCTGAGGCCACTACCCCTTCAACAGAGAGCTGTTTGATGTGTAAGATTTGCAGAACTACACAACAACTTTCAATGAAACAGAGCAATCCTGGAATCAGAACTTGGGCTGCTTTGGAAATGTTATATTAGAAATATCTTTAGACACCAATTAAGCAAAGAAGGGCAGGGGACAGTCCTCAGGAGAATAACAGCAAGTGAAATAAGATGATACCGGACTCGAAAGTGAATGGACAAGAACAGCACAGACTGCAGATCTGGAGCATAGAATGTTTTTTCCACACAAGGCTTTCCCTTAATTCTGTCTTAGCTCCAATGGAAACCATCACCCAGGCCTTGCAAGGCTGGATACTGGCCATCCCCAGACTAGAGGGAAAGTCCTGTTCAAAAGTGCAAGGGCAAAGCAAGAGTTGAGATCCTGGCACAAGATATTGTAGAGTCCAGAAATACAAGTGGATTTAGAAAAGAGACAAGACTAGTTCATGGAGGTGAAGTCAGCGGCTATTAAAGAACTGGACACAACCTTCGGTTTAGGAAGGTGGACATCCACACAAGAGAAGGACCATGTCAGCAGAGAAAGCAAAGAAAATAACATTACCAGGCAAGTAGCTGAATTACCTGCCAATCATTTCCCAGTCCCTATACAGGGGGATATTGGGGAGTGCTCTGTTATCAAAAGGTCCGAAGTGGCAGTTCGGGGATCCAAACCATTCATCGAACCCGTGCTTCAGGGGGTGGAACTGGGGCCTGTGACCCAGATGCCTAGGAACAAAAGAAACAGATGAGTTAAAATCCTACTGCAAAGAAGCAAATAATAATCTCATCAGAATGGCATGCAAAAAAACAATCTTTGCCTAAGAGAAAAAGTTCAAGCATTTTAATCAAATAAATGACTGCAAAGCCTTGTCTTGATCTTTCTCATACTTGTTGCAAGCGCATCTGTGCAGACACACTCCAGAGCTTACATATATCCCATTTTAGTCTACTGTCCACTCTTTGTTTTCCATTATTTCCTTCCACTGGTGTCTTCTCTCACGCTGTCCCAATGATCTGAACTGATGGACTGTATTGCCCAAAGCCATTGCAAAGACACACATAATGTTTTACTTAAGGATTCTGACCTATGACAAGTCACTTTTATATCACTAAGCTGTAAAATGAAATGTACCATTATATCTGCATCCCCTTTATGGAGTATACACGCTGCTAAAATGGTACAAAGAGACCTGAATGTAAATGACAATGAGTTCTGTATGTACACACATGAACATAAAACACATTTAGCTGCTCCTGATGACAACTCCATTCTACCATGCAGCTCAAAAATTCTCCATCTTTAACTTCAACATGAAGCTCCTCTCTAACCTCCAACTTCTCTACTGCAAATTCTCCTTTTCCTTCCTTTATCCTATCTTGAATATACAGAATACACGTCCTCTCCCAGTCTCTTTTAGAGATAATCATCATTGCAACCATGGTCATATCTCAGTGATTTAACTTAATCTGCAAGTCTGACCTGCAGGATTCTATCCTTTCCTCATTTATATACCAAATAATTCAAAGCTATTTCCGGCTGTTTCTACAACAGGAGACACAAAAAAATATTTTTATTCTAAGAAAGTCCTAAGAGAACTTATAGAGGAAGAGACTTGAAAAAGGTATCAAATAATTACTGAGATGCAACACAAAAACTAGACAGATATTTAATGAAACGCAACAAATTCTAAAATGGTCATGGAAAACACTTGACTTGCAAACATGTAATTAAACTGTGGAACTTCTGTCACAGGACAGCCTGAAGAGTTTTTAAAAGAGATGTTGAAAGGATATAAAAATCTTCTGCCGGAAAACTTTAAAAATCTTTCAAAGCCCTAAAATGCTGTGCTTAGCTAGGATGGGACTCCAATCGAACACCTGCACTTGGCATTTCTTTACACTTCGTGGTGTGCACAAATGAGAGGCCGCTGCTGGTCGGCATCCCGACCCAGTCCTGCCCAGGATCACGGTTTTGGGAGCACAGCAACAGTGCCCTGCACACCCATATTTAGTCTCCTTCCTGCTAGCAGCCGCAGCTCCTTCCAGATTTGCTGGTTTCCAAATAACTGCCTGGAACCAATCTGTATTGATGTTGTTTATTTCTTTTCTCTGGGTGTATGAATTTACATGTATTAGCACTGAACTGCATCTTATTGCATTCAGCCCACTGATCCGATTCTTCACGGCCACTCTGCTGCTTGGATTTGCAGTAATAAATAATTCGCTGTCTCAGGTTAGTTTGCTCGCTTTCCAGTTTCAGCAGCACTGGTGAATCTCACCACAATCCCATCTCATTCTTTAACTTGTTAATGAAACTGTTAAATAAAATATATTCTATTACTTTCCTAAACAGTATCCCCCTGATACTGCTCCTGTCCGAAGTCTCTTCATTAACAATTACTCCGTTAACCAAGCAGTGCTCCTCTGCTGTCTATATAGTTTTGAAGTTGCTATTGATACATTTATTTATTGCAGCACTGTTCCAAACTGTGAATCAACTGTTCAGAGATCCTCAGACCCCATGGGATTCCATTACAGCCCACAAGTGCATTTGAAATTCAAATATTACAAATGCACCAGTTTCCATATTACACTAGTAATTCCACCACGCTTGTTTGATCCAAGTACCTTTTGAGCTTTTCCCTTGATTCTTTGCGGACAGCGCAAAACATTGTTTTTTCATAAGTTCTTCTGTATCCTCTACAAAGATTATACCATACTTCCATGCAAGTCCATAAGGTCAAAAGGCAACATTCACGGAGTACTGGATCAGCCCTCTACATCTTTTAAAACACCTGGTATTAACCATCCTGATAAGTCTACCCCTACCCACCCTGACCTTCCGCACTCAACAAACAATCTTCAACATATCCCTGGAGTATTGTCTGCATCTCTATTTCTATACCACACACTTCTACCCCCCCCCAAAAAAGCAGCTTTCACGATTAAATCCACTCTGCCAGCAAAAAAACCCCCAACATACAGTGGGGGCCAAAGATAAAAAGCCTGTAGGTGCTGAAGGCAAGTTCCAACAGAACATCTTGGTGGTTTTTTATTAAATTAAGTAGTGTGATACATGGATGAAAGCACAAAGTGCTGAAGAGCTTATAAATATATATATACACACATAAAAACCCCTTCAACTCTTTGTATGAGATAGATGTATGTACTTGTAATGGTAACACTCAATTCAGCAATTGATCACAGCAGGGGGGAAGATCCACCACAGATTTCAAAAATTGGACATCTGAGCTTCAAAACAGTTTTTTTCCTGCAGTTCTGGTTGTTCTGCTGCTCCTTCAAAATGCTGAAGTCTCAAAGTAAGAGATCTTAAAAGAAGCATACCATTTGCCAATGATCTTATTGGTGTAGCCAGCTTTCTTCAGCAACTCTGGAAGCAGTAATTCAGAATCTGGGATTCCTCCTACTATATCCTGTGGTGTGTATGCTGCGTAAAACAAACAAATATTTCTGATTATTAGAGCAAAAAGCTCATGGGTAGCCATCATTAGAAGCATTATTACTTTATCAGAAAGAGCAATTAATTCAAAATCCCAGCATATCAGTCTTCGGAAGTCCTCGTAGACCACGAGATGAAGAGAACAAGTTGATTCAGGGAGATCAAAGAGAGATCCACCAACTTGCTCACCATGACCAACAAACAAACGGGCTGCCGTCACGGAATGAGGGTGAGACCCTCGAAAACGGGGGTCATAAAGAAAGCAAGTGCTTTAGGAGTGCACTGGAGTTGCCTTTACTCTCGCATATTTGCTTTATATTTTCTGAAAGGAAGGCTTTTTTTTTTTCCTAAAACAAATGATCAACAAATTTGCTCAGACTGCAAGAAATTAGATGACTCCCACAGCCCACAGTTCTCTGGCCCTCGAGAATCCAAGGCGTGACTTTGGTGAGGACAGAGACAGCCAAGCATGTTGCTGAAACCCGGTGTGAATCAGTACGCAGCCGCTGATTCTTGCCTGTGCATGCATGATCTCATGTGATGTCTGTCACGCTGGAACCAAAAACCAACCCAGAAATGTTATGAACTGGTTGGAAGCTCCATGGGCACAACGGTGCTATAAAACTGCCAGGGCTGAAATGAGTTAGAAAACTGGCTGCTGAATAAAACTGTGAGCAGCCTATTCTTTCCTCTGGGTGTTAACATGCACCACACGTGACTTTATTCCACCAGACGCCAATTAGACTGCCCAGAGGAAACGCTTCTCAGCCAGCAGAAGCAAACGGATCAACCAGCCTTGTTTATGTCTCTGAATCTGAGGAGGTTTTCTGCTTGATGAGGAGGAAGCAATAAATTTCACCCTTATTACAGGCAGTTAACATGGTCATCTATTTGTGCCACTCTGGAAGATCCCTGGGCCAAGCCTTTGTTCAAAGCAAAACTTCCTACGAAGCACAGAGGGAAATCAAGAGAGGAAGGCACATCAAGAATGAAGCCCATACCATTTCTGGCGTGTGCATTCGTGGTGTAAAAACCATTCCTCACCGGGAGACGGCCCGTCAACAGTGCTGCTCTTGCTGCAAATAACAGAAACTGGTTTATTTTACATGCATTCTCTTCTTAATATTATTGCATTAAGGCTGAGGACAGCACACTGTTCTTTTGCCACAGTCAGCTAATAAGATCGCTCTGCTCTGCAGCCACAGAGCCAGTCAGGCTCCAACACCACTCGAGTTATTCCAGGAAAAACCCGACTGAAATTTGGCCCCTCTATTAAATTACCCACTGCTGCAGAGTAATTACTTTCAATCGTCAATGTAGCAGCCCTCCTATCTCAGTAATTATTAAAGGAATACTTGACATATATATTTAAGAGGAAATCATAACGCAAACTGATTACACGCTCAAGGCTAAGTTGTCAAGCTTGCCTGAACAGAAACAGTGTAACAGTGAAGAGCAAGCCGTCCAGCTTTGACAGCAAAAGTCAAGTCCCAACTGCAGGGAACACTTAAACAGATGTTTAACTTTACGCATATGCAGAAGCACCACTGGACTGAACGGGACTTCAGCATATTTTAAATGCCTTTTCTGAGCGAGGACGTCATCAGCACACTGACGAATGACATCCAAAATGAAAGCCCAAATAGAAAGTCCCTGTTTCTCATTTTTCTTTCAGTTCCTGGCTGCCAATCAGGTTTGGGAAGGGAAAACAAACAAACAAACAAAACCAAAAAAACCCCCAAACCACACATCAAAACCAACAAGGATAAAAATATCTGTGTCTCCCAGACTCAAACGTTTCTTTTATCTCTTGTCCCTCCCCAAAAATCTTGCAAACCACCAGGGTCAAAACCAGGACACAACCCGTTGCCATTCCTGGCATGAAGGTCTCACCAAAGCCCATGGAATTGGACAAACTACGTACAAACTGTGCTCAGCAACAGTTTTGATACTGCTTTGTCTGTTTAGCCCAAAATAAGATGAAAAAACTGCAGTGACTGAGGCTAGAATATTAAACCAGAATGTTTTAAAATACTCTTTAGCTGGACTGATTTGATCACTAAAACACTGCTTTGTATGAACCGAAGATTGTAGGTTTTGCAATCAAAACGTAAATAAAAAGGGCGCAAAATGGAAGATCAAAGCACCAAATCCAAGCTCTGCCCTGAGGGTAATCACTGGTTTGGTCGCAAGCTCATGTCAGACGCTGGCAAACGTCCCAATCTTCTCAGAAGGTGGCATGCTTACATGCGAGCTTAAAACCCCAGTTTACTTACACGGAGAACAGAGGGGGTTGGCAGTATAAAAATCCAGGAAAAGCATCCCTTCCGAAGCCATCTGGTCTAAGTTAGGAGTTTCCTTGGAAGGCTCTCCGAAAGCTCCCAAGTCACCCCAACCCATCTGTGTCAAAAGAACACACCAAGAGATGTAAAAGTACTTTTTACTCTTCCACAACGACAATGCTTCTGGGCCCACAAAACACTTTTATTGTATCCTCTAATTTCTAAATCTTTATAGCGCTTACCTCCCTGCTTTGGGAGTACTTCACCAGTGTGATAAGAATGATCTTCCCCAAGCCTGGGAAGCTGGGAACTATTGCAGTTTTCATTGGTAAATGGGAAAGCAAGGCACACGTGATAAAACAACTTGCTAACGGGCATTAAAACACTCGTAGCAGATCTGGGTAAGAACCCTAATGCCTTCGCTCTTACTCAAGTGCCTGAAGACAGGGAGGAAAAGGAAGTTACACATTATATACTCAGTGTTGTAGAGCTGCAAAATCTGACCCTTCAGCCCCTGGTTATGTGTCTTTGTGTTGGACAACAGACTCCAAGACTCCATCTCAGCATCTCTCTCTCTGTGTACATATAACTAGAAACACAAGGAAAATGTCTAAACTCAAAACCGGTGCTGCAGAAAAGAGAATAAGCATCTATTTTAAAAGCAAACTCTGGAAAGAAACCTGCCAGCGGCATCATATCTCACTCTGCTTATTTGCAAGGCAGTGGCTTCACCCTGCGTCTTCATCCTGATTCAGAGGGGTCACGCACCAGGGGAACCGTAAAATTACAGTCACATTGTCTGTGTTCATTGCTGAAAACTATTACTGGTAATAATCCAAACAAAATTAAGTGACTTAAAACAGAAGGGAACAACTTAATGAGCGATTAGGCACCAAGGTTGCTAAAGATTATACTATGCTTTAAAAAAGGCAATAGCTTTCTGTAATACGGATGTGTATCAGGTGAGCAACTGATACGGAGGGCGTCATGTACCGAGATGTTTAGAAAACCATCTGCCTGGTCCCATTTGAGAGTGTAACATTTACACTGCAGTGGTGCGGTTTGGAAAAGAAAAAAAAAAAGCTGCAGAGCCGGCTGTTGAGCTTTGAGTGAGGAGCAATTAAATGGTACCACCTAACACCGGGATGTGGAATTAAAATGGATTCAACAGGATCACCGCCGAGTTCTCAATTCTTTGGTATCTTTATCATCAAGGGAGAAAGAAAAAAAAGAATATCATGTTGCTCTGAGTCACATACAGTGACAGAGTCACAGAAGTTACTGAAGGATCAAAGGGAAAAAAAGACCACGGAAATGTATTTTTAATGAACAGCATATTAAATAAATAAATAGTTCACAGAAGCTCCAGTCAGGATCTGCACCTCATCATGTCTTGTGCTGTACCAACATTTCTAGAGTGGGACAATCACTGTCTCAAGGAGCTTTCATCTTAAAAATTACAAATGGCAGCTTGGGGGGAAAAATTCCTGACTGGAAAATTGAGATGAACCACCGGAGGCTCAAGTGGCCAGAAGAACCAGGCTCGCGAGGTCATTATCTTGCACAGGAGTGTAGAAATACCACGAAAACAGTCACACTGGATTGGCAGAAAGGAGCCAAACAGGCGATCAGAGCTCACCCACCCTTCGAGTCACAGACCCACCCTCATCAGCTTTTGGAGCAGCTTAAAACGGCACACAACACATTTCTACTACCAACACTGAAAGGTGACACGGAATTATCAGAAGACACACAATACAGGAAGACGGCAGCACCTTGAGTGTGTTGGAAATGAATGTATTTCCTTACCCACGCGGCTAAGACTTCTAGTTGGGAAAAAAAAAAAGTGACTATTTCTGCTCTTAATGATTTATTGCACTCCCCTGCTCCACAGTTCAGAGAGCAAAAATTAGCAGAAATAATTTTCTTCTTGTTCCATTTTTCAGGAGGCAAGTCTGCGTTTCTAAAAGCATTTCCTGAAATGTATTGGAGTGTCTTTTCCTACACTGCAGCTGCACCTTATTCAGCGCTACTACCAGTACATCTATGGCTAGTATTAGAAGATATTGCCACAATTATTTTTGTAGGCTACAAAACCAAGGCTTAACTGCAGAATGATTCTATCAAGGTTTGAAAACCACCCGGACACCCTGTTTTTCAACATTTAGCAGCCGGTGAAAAGAATCCTTTGCCAAGGACTGCAGAGATAATTGCTCAGTCATTATGAAGGGGCTGGTAGATCAGATGATTAGACTTCTAGGTAAGGAATGTAGGTGTGTAAGCACCGATTCCAAAACACTTGCACATAAGGGCTTGACCTTCTAGATCTGAGAAGTCTCATTTGTTTTCAGCAGGACACCCACACAGAAGGAATAAGGAGAGGTTTGCAGTGTCTTTAGCGCAGGTCACCTTGGGCAGCTCTGCCCTGAAGGAGGGACAAGGCAGGGATACCCCAGGTCTGGGTCTTCCTTTCATGTCTTCACCGCTTTTTCCACAAAATCTGGAAAGGACTCGAGAAAGAAAGCAACCGAGCATGACAGTTGCTTACTTACTTTCAGAGTTAAGCACTTCCAAACTTATTAAACTATTCCTGCTTATTTCAATCAAACTTTTCCAGATCATCACGTCGACCCGTGAGCTGTGTCTGAATCACTGTGCTGCAGATCCCTGACCATGAATCACGGCACAGACCCCGCTCACATGCTGTCCCGACAAAGGGACTGGATGTAGCACAGGGAGGCCACCCCACCTGGAAGGGATGACATGTGAACCTGGACACTGTGACCTTGGGGGGATTGTGCACATCAGGGAGAGCTCTGCCACGCAGGACTCAGTGCGACAGAGCGCCAGGGAGAACAAAGCAGCAAATAAACGCTCAAGACACGCTCACAAAACACAAATCTTGCCAGGCTCAAAAATGGAGCTTTGTGTGCACTTAGGAGGATGTCCAGAAAAACAGTTATTTGCAGGATAAGGCTTGGGGGGAGCCAACACGATGAAAACTCTATTTAAAGGCCTCTGTCTCAGCATCAGCACAGCTTTAGACCCAGCCCCTGTTCCATGACAACCTGCGAGCGCAGCAACCCCCGCAGCACCTCTGAGGTGCTGGGCACACACTAATTTCCCAGATATTGGCACAATGTTTTTGCCAGCGGCCCTGTCCGCAAGGCACAGGCACTCACTGCAGCCATGTCCTGCTCAGCACCCATCGCCAGGGCCTGGGAGAGGGTGGGCAGCCACGGGAGCCCCCCCGCCAGCCTTGGGACTCCACCTCACCGCGAGGGTCCTGCTCTCACCCCAGTGACAAGCCCCAAAACCTCACCACAAAGGCCCCACTCTCACCCCAATGACAAGTCCCCCCCCCGCCATGAGGGTACCACTCTCACCCCAATAACAATCCCCCCATCTCACCACAAAGGCCCCACTCGCACCCCAATAACAAGCCCCCCAGCCCACACCCCATAACAAGAACCTTGTGAGGCCAAGGCCACAATTCCCCTCAGCCACACTCACCCCTTTCCAGGAACTCCAGCCCCTCTCTGGGCACTGGTACCCGTCCCCCTTCTTGATCACAGGTCCCTGTCCCCGGTGACATCGTCCCTTCCCTCCACCCTAACGCCCACTTCAGTGTCACCCCCCCCCCCCCCCCGCAAAGTGACTTCCTCCCAGTGACACAGGCCCCTGTCCCCGCTCCGGTAACAAGTGCCCCCTCCCCCGGGTGGAGGGGGGTCCCCCGGCCCCACTCACATCGTCCATGAGGAGCAGGAGGATGTTGGGCGGCGCGGAGGCCGCGGCGGCGCCCAGGGCCCAGCACAGGCACAGCGGCACCAGCACCGCCCTCGCCATGGCAACCGCCGCCCCGGGTCACGTGAGCGCCGCCTCACGTGACCGCGCGGGAGGGGCGGGGCCTGGGGGCCGGTAGAGGCGGGGCCAAGATGGCGGTGTGCATCGCCGTGATCGCCAAGGAGGTGGGCGGGGGCCGGAGCGGGGCTGCGGAGGGCGGCAGGGCCTGCACACGGCCGGGCGGGATGGGGCTGGGCCTGAGCAGCGGCGAAGGGAGCAGGACTGGGACCGAGGTGGTGGGGCTGCGGCGAAGAGAAGCTGCGACCCATCGCTAAGCGATTGGCGCGGTGAATGCTTTCTGAGCACCTGCAAAACCACCTGGGGGGTTCAGCCTGGAGAAAGGAGGCTGAGGGGAGACCTCCTCGCTGCCTACAGCTGCCCGAAAGGAGCTTGGAGCCAGGGGGGTCGGGCTCTGCTCCCCAGGAACAAGCGCCAGGACCAGAGGAAACGGCCTCAAGTTGCGCCAGGGGAGGCTGAGGTTGGATTTTGGGAACAATTTCTTCCCCAAAGGGCTGTGGGGCATTGGAACAGGCTGCCCAGGGCAGTGCTGGAGTCACCGTCCCTGGAGGGGTTGGACAGACGGACATGAGGTTCTCAGAGACATGTCTTGGTGCTAGAGTTGGGTTATGGTTGGACTCTGATCCTGAGGGTCCCTTCCAGCTGAAATGATTCCATGATTCTATGAAAACGAGGGGATATTTTTCAAGTTTTAGATTCTTCTGCATGACAAGAGTGAGACAGAAAAGTAATATGTTGTTTAGAAGCAGGGTGCTTAGTTTATATTTAACTGATAATTAATAGATGTATTGTAAGAAACTAAACAATTATAACTAATGTCATAAATTTTTGTAACCTCATCTAGGTGTTCCTGCTCTGGCAGGGGGATTGGACTAGACGATCTTTTGAGGTCCCTTCCAATCCCTAACATTCTGTGATTCTGTGAAATTATTTCTTAGTATAGATGTATTGCATGTCAAAATTTCCAAAAATTGTAATGCATGTGTAATAATTATGTGAATATAAGCAACGCAAGAGCATCCAGTCTTTGCAGCGCTTGTGGAGGATGATCCCCAGTGTTCCCCAGCACTGATAAAATGAAGAATGCGCTTAACAGTGTCGTTGACTCTGCTGCTTAGTTTGTTTCTCTGTTTCAGTGGCAGGGCTGGCTCTCAGGTTGGGGGCCAGCAGGGGTGAGGGGAGCGGGGCAGAGCCTGGGCAGATACTGGGGGAGCAGGGCAGATACTGGAGGCTGAATTTGGCTGGGGCCAGGGCAGGGGGAGCGCGAGCGTGCCCTGTGGTGTCCTGCTGACCTGCTGCCAGGAGAAGAGGGGGTTTGTCCTCAAAAGCAGCTGGGGACAGGCCATGCTGGGGCAAGGGGACAGGTCACGCAGCGGAGAGACCTCAGCCTTGTGCAGTGCCTGTGCAAATCATTCTTCTGTCACTGGTTTATGGAGACAGATCTGCTCCACAAGCGCTGTAAAGCGGGCTGTGCTGCGACAGCTATGAACATAAAATGGTTAAAATAGCTCACACCTAACAGCAGCAGTTAGCGTGAAAGCACCGTCTGGGCATCAGCTGTCACACAGCCGAATGGCCAGTCCTAGTTCACATCATTTGTTCTCCTCCGCAGAACTATCCCCTCTACATCCGGAGCGTTCCGACCGAGAATGAGCTGAAGTTCCACTACACCGTGCACACCTCCCTCGATGTCGTGGACGAAAAGATCTCTGCGATGGGCAAAGCTCTCGTAGATCAGAGGGAACTGTACCTGGGGCTCCTCTACCCAACTGAAGACTACAAGGTGTATCTTTCTCATGCCTTTTGCCATGCCAGCGTATAGTTATAATATCTCTCTTGTGAGGGTTTCCACATGGGAAACCTGCCTGCTTGGCACCACATTAAAGACATCAGCAGAAAATACTGCAAAAAACCCATGTTCACTGACCAGTTTGTAATGCAGAGGTTCAGGTTTGGTGCCCTGGTCAGTTCAGGAGCTGAGAGAGTACCTGGTGCAGCCAGACTTCACATTTCATAAACTTGATACTTTATTCTCTGCTTCATTAAAACTGTTGACTGTGACTAGAACAAAGCTTACACTCTCTAATTTAAACTCCAAAGTAGCAGGACTATGAAGGTGTCTTCTGGGTCAGCTCTGTAAATACCTAAATCCCAGGTATGGGGCCTGATTTCTCTAAAACTTGTATTCTGTCACCACAGCTGTCCCAGTGTTTTTAAGCCACAAAGTTGATCTTCTGATCTTTCTTTGGCCTTTTCTCTGAAACCCACAGATGGAAGTTACCTGCTGTAAAAAGACCTGACTTTTGGGTTTCTGATTGTTCATTTTTTAAGTCTGCAGTCCCACTGGCTGATATTAGAAGATCTCCAGGTCTCTCTGGCCTCCCAAACAAGAATAAATAAGGTGGCCATCTCATTGAAATGGTTCTTAAGAAGGGAGAACCCCTCAAAATAGTGGGAGCTATTTTCTGAAATTCAAGGCATGAGTTACTGGCCTGTGTAGAAGCGAGCTTGACCTGGATTTAGCCAATATGGCAAAAAGTGGATAGAAAAGGGATGTGGTTCCTGTTTCTTTGAGAGTATTCCAGCCCTGTTTTAGGTGCTTTGCCAGGCTCCGGTGTGTCAGAAGCTCTTGCCTTAACAGCGGCACAGATACGGCTACGTGACCAATTCGAAGGTGAAGTTTGTTATGGTGGTGGATTCTTCAAACACAGCACTTCGGGACAATGAGATCCGCAGTGTAAGTGCAGGAAGTCGGAGCACAATTTGCCACATCAGTGCTTTTGCTACTTCCACTTATTCATAAAGTGCTGAGAAGAAAAAAAAAAAAAATTAATTAAACTACAATCCTTTTTCAGATGTTTCGAAAGCTGCATAATTCATACACAGACATAATGTGTAACCCTTTTTATAACCCAGGGGACCGCATCCATTCCAGGTAAGTTGATCATAATTCTGATCTTTGTCATCTTTCTGGAGCTTGCAGTGCACAATGATGTAATGGCACCAAGAGCTTAATCCCTGTGGTTGACCAGGCTCTAACTGCCTCAGTGGAGACCCACTGTGTTGGTTTTGGGCCATTTCCACATAAACGAAAACTCCAATGGTCTCCTGAGAAGTTACACTGAACCCTCACTCCCACCTCAGAAAGGTGATTAGAAACATTGGCTCAAGAAAATTAATTTCTTGGGAAGAAAAATTTGCCTGTTTAGTGGGTAAATATGAGAATAAACATGGCTTAGTAGAGCAGGTTAAAGAGTGAACAACTGCACTTGTCCAGGGCTTGTCCTTGGGTGAGGACAGATGGGCTTCAGCACATGTAATTCTTCACGTGTGAGGGCCAGTGCCCCCATTTCTCATCTCTAATTCACAGGGAATTTTAATAATGTTGGGAGTTTCTATTGCCCAGGCAAGAACACCTTCTTTCCCACTTTGCTGAGGCAGGGCAACAGCCAGGAGAAGACCTGTCCTTACTTCAGCTTAATTAAAAGTCATTATTTACTCAACAGCACATGCTGTAGTTAAGGAGTAAACCCATGGATTCAGCTCAGGGAAAGCCAACTTGTTAACCAGTAAAAGGCATCATTAGCAATTGCTTTTGTTACCAGAGCCCTGCTGTGCAGAACTAGCTGCTTCCTTTAATATTCTGTGTTTGTTTCCTTCTCTAGGGCTTTTGATAATATGGTGAACTCCATGATGATGCAGGTGTGCTGAGGCTCTGCCCCTTATCCAAGCGCTGAGAACGTTCCCCGTGTACAGGAGTGCGCCTGCAAAGGGATGTATATATTGTCTTCCTTCTGTGTAATATTTTAAATTTATTCTATGTAAAATAAACTTGACACCTGCAAGGTCTGCCTGCATTTCTACTCTAGCAAACCTGAGTATAGCACAGTTATACCTTCAGGTAACACAAGAGAAGGTCAGCTGTGTCAGACAGGAGGTTTGCCCCCAACACAAACATGTACAGCTGTGCCTTTGGGTTTTGTGTAAAAACAGCAGTTCCTGCTGTGCTTGTGATGAGAGCAAGCAGAGCTGCACAAGGCAGCTGAGAGAGTATTAGCAGGGTCAACCTCGATTGCAGTCAGCCAAGGGGGACAGACAGTGACCCTGTTCCTCACAAGTCCTGGTGCTTCAGAGCAGTTCCTCTGCAGCAGGAGCAGCACAACAGCAGCTGGAGGTCCTCCTGCTCTTTGCCAGCCCCTTCACTGCTGCTCGGGACTGTTCATTCTGACAGGAACAGAATCAGAGAATTGTTTTGTTTGGAAAAGACCTTTAAGATCATCAAGTCCAACTGTTAACACTGCCAAGGCCACCACTAAAGCAACATCACTAAGAACCTCATCTCCGCATCTGTTCAACCCCTCCAGGGATGGCGACTCCAGCACTGCCCTGGGCAGCCTGTTCCAATGCCCCACAGCCCTTTGGGGAAGAAATTGTTCCCAAGATCCAACCTCAACCCCCCCGGCACAACTTGAGGCCGTTTCCTCTGGTCCTGTCACTTGTTCCTTGGGAGCAAAGCCCGACCCCCCCTGGCTCCAAGCTCCTTTCAGGCAGTTCAGAGATCAGAAGGTCTCCCCTCAGCTCCTGTTCTCCAGGCTGAACCCCCCCAATGCTCCATTCAAACCTACTTGGGCTCCTTTTTCTTACCTGGGAGCCCTCAGACCTGTATATACTTTTGAAAAGACAAAACTCTGCAAGTCAGACAAAGGCTGCAGGTTTCTCTCCAACCCCAGCCACTGAGAACACTGGCAGACAAACAGCTGCTCTCTAAGCATCACCTTGAACCTCATCACCAGCCCTGTGCTGATCCTGCCTTCCTGGGGAAGATCTTTGGGTGACTCACACTTGAGAGTATTTGCTGTTGTCACTTTGAACCCCATGTCACCAGGCCAGGCACATTAAGGGTTATTTCTAGCCCAGGTACCACAGCAGGGATAAATCTACACAGAGAGATCACATCAGGACTGCACAGCTCCCCAGCTCATCCCAAACTCATCTCCATCAGCATCACCTCCCCCCACAGCTCCCTGCTGTTCTAATTAAGGACTGCCAAATCAATAGCAGGTATTTATATAGGAAAAAAATACAAACTAGACTAGAAAAGCATCCCAGCTTCTTAATCACTTGTGCAGAACACTCACACTACAGAAGGCTGTGCAGCAAGTTCAGCAGAGGTAACGCAGGTGCAGGCACTGAGCAGCTACTCAGTGCTTTCCACACACTTCTACTCCAAGTCTGCCCCACAGGCAGCAGCCTGTTCTTCAAGCACCTAATCAGTTAAATACATACAACATAACTAAAAATAACAATAAAAAATAAAATAGCAGCACAGCTCCAAAGGATACAAGAAGCCTGGAGAACGGCAGGTCAGCAAAGGTATCAGCTCACTGCAGATGAGGTTCACACAGCAGGATCATTTATTTTAAAAATAAGTGACATTTACAATACTTTCTCAAACAGAACTTAAGAATACATTTAATCAACAATGACCTGTCAAATAATGGGAGATGAAAGTGTTGCAGCCTCTCCCACCATCTAAACAAGGCACAGCTGTATGCTGCTATTCCAAAATGTTTTCATATAAAAATCTTCACTTTTTTCACTCACAGAGAAGGAGTTCAGTATTTCCTCTTCTACAAGAGAAGTCCAAACGCCCCAAAGTAGTTTTTGTTAAAATTAAGTCTCAAGAATTTATAAAGCTACTAAATAGAAAGTTTAAAAGCCCTAGGAAAAAAAGCCGGTTTTATAGCCTAAGCCGAAGGGTGGCGTAGATCAAGGCTGGTTCCAGCAGCACAGTCCACACTGAGCAAAGTGCAAAATCAACATAACATCAAGAGTTAAAGCCCCAAGCTTTAAAAAAAAGCTTGAGATCTTAAGGGAGAGAAAAAGAAAAAAAGTGGGATTTTTTGCCTGGCAATGCCCTCTGAGCTGTGAAAAGCTGCTTTAGGAATCTGTCACATCTGTTGCATCTGGGTTAAAGGAATCCTAACCAAGGATCCCGAAGGATTAGTGCGAGAATTACATAATAAACCTGATTTCAATGCAGAACTTCACAGGGTAACACAGTCTGCTGGTGTTCGCAGCCCACCTCTGCTAGCACAAAGTTTTGCCTCTAAAGATGAGCAGTTTCAGAGCTCGGGAATCAGCAGAGGGGGAAATTCCAGGCAGCGCTTGTTCCTGGTACCCAGCTCTGGTGCCTGCGCTCGGATTCAGCCGGGCTCACACCATCCCCACTGGGGCTCTGGAGCGGGAACGGTGCCGGGAGGAAAGGGGGAGATCAGACCCAATTTGCAACAGTGGAGATGATTTTGTAATATTGCTAGAAGTAAAATTAAGCAGGACTCTGATCCCTGTAGCTTTGGAATAAAAGCAGGAGGAGGCAGGAGGGGGTTGCTGAGTTCTGAAATAAAAAGGGGGAAGGGTTTTGTGACACCCACGTCTTGTTTAAGCACCACAGAGATAGAGAGGCTTCCAGAGAAACAGCAAGGGATACTGCTTCCCTCCCCTAGTTGTTCGATGCACAACAGCAGCAGCGAGCTTAAAACTAAAGCCAAACCACATCGTCAGGCTCCATCCATCTTCCCAAGGGTAAGGTTGGAAACCCACAAGGCTGATAAAGGAAAAGCCCCTCAGCAGTCAGGTCTAGAGCTGCAACCCAAGACTGATTTGGAGAAGATAAAAACGTCTTTGGAAAGGTCTTTAGCATCTTCTTGTGGGCAGGAGAAAGCAGGATCCAGCTCTTGTAGAAACATCTGGCAAAGCTGAGGGTGCTTCACCAGGGGTGGAGGGCACATGGACAGCGAGAAGCCAAAGCAAACCCTCCAGTACAGCCCTTTCCTGTGGGATGAGGATGGTGTGGGAAAGCTCTTCCCTTCCCAGGACAGTGTGTTCTCTGGAATGAGACTGTTCTGGATGAAAGTGCAACCCCCTGAGCAAAGCTGAGGGGAGTCCCTCCTGTGCTGCCAGCAGCAACCTGGTGATGTGCGAGTGGGTCCCGTCCTCCCTCCCTCAGCCCGGCACGCGGCTGTCACGCCACTAATCCTCACGGCCAGGCAGGCGGCATGTTAAAATTAATCTTTTTTGGCTTGGGTAGGCATATTTTCAAATCACTCCAATCCCATCTCCTTATTTCAGTCTCATCAGCATCACCAGAGCAGTCCAAGTCCTTTCTAGTACGGAAAATACCACGGCAGCAGCCTTGCCCGACCCCTGAAAATGAACAAAATCAGGGGCATTGCTCAGCTGAGATGCCAAAAAGCAGAGCTACATGCCCTCCACCCCAGGAGCTGGGACTCACCCTCCTGTTCCAGCTAACCCCAACTGAGCCCAGCATACCCCCAAAGGACAGGGCACCCCCAAAGGACAGGGCACCCCCAAAGGACAGGGCACCCCCAAAGGACAGGCCCAGCTCTGGGACCAGCCAGGCTGGGTGAAGGATGCCCACCCACCACCCCCCAAACCCTTGCAGGGATGGGGGGCACAGTGGTGAGTTTCCAGGTGTTTCTGCCACCCCCAAAGCTCCTCTCTGCTTCCCCACACAGTACCAAAGGGGCTGGGATACGGTTGAAGCTAATCTGCAGTGAGACTAGCTGGAGAACAGCTCCAGTCCTGTGCTGGGGACACAAGGGACGCAGGACAGCAGCGGGGATGGCTCTGCCAGGCCACCGCTGGCTGCTCCCATCTGTCCTTCCCTATCTCTGCTGCCCACAGTCCCCCCGAGATGCCCGTGTCCCAGCCGGACCAGCCACCAGGCTCCTGCCAACCCCAGGGACATGGAGGTGATGCTGACAGGGCATGATGGGCAGGAGACACTTCTAGCACAGGTCTCCAATAGGATGCTCTTTCTCCATCTGGGTTTCTCTGTCTGTGCCAGGGTGGGAGGTGCAAAGCCGAAACACTGAGCACAGCCCGGGCGAGGGACAGTTATCCCCATCCTGGGGACACCCCACTCCACCAAGATCTTGACCCAAATATGCAAGGAAACCCCCTGCCAGCTGCTCACCTGTACATCCTCCCTCGCACCCTCGGCTGCTGCCCTCTGTAGTAGCCTCCATGCTGGGACAGCCCTCCCCGGGCTTGGAAGCAGCCCCGGTAGCCCCCGCGGTCAGTGCTGCTGATGCCCGGCATGTTGGTCCTCTTGGGCAGGACCTGGAAGGTGGCAGGGGGGGCTCAGCCAGTGCTGCCGGCACCAGGGTTTGGCACAGCCCCACGTCAGATGCAGGGATGGAGGGATGTACCACCCCAGGGCCTCATCCAGCAATTACCTTAATGACACGGCCTCTGAACACACTCTCATCCAGCTCCACCGCAGCCTTCACGGAGCTCTTCTCCTCAAACTCGATGTAGGCGTACCTGCAAGGGGACCGGGTGAGCAGAGTCCCAGGGACACCCCGCTGCTCCCAAAGGCCGGGGAGCATGGGGCAGTGCCCCCAACGCCCCAACCCCAGCCCCTGTGCGCAGGACCGACCCTTTGGGATGCCCTGAGAACTTGTCGCAGAGGATGGTCACTCGGTTGACCTGCCCGCAGCTGTGGAAGTGGGACTCCAGCTCCTCCGCCGTGCTCCCATAGTCCACCTGCAATGACAGTCCCAGGCTCCCCAGTGTCACCAGTGAGACCCCCAGCTCATCCATCTGCATCCACGAACCACCAAGGGAGGCAAAGGGCCTGGCCAACCCCAGTCACATCTTGTCACCACAGCCTCATCATCTCCTGAGGTTCAGGACACTTTTCCAGCTGAATGTTCCAGCCTGGAAACCCAAATCCAAGAGACAACTCTCCCCCCTTGAGGGAACAAGCAATGTGGCACCATGCACAGCAGCCAGTGGGGTATTTTGGGGAGCTGACACTTGCAACAGATTTTCTGCAAGCCGCTGAGGATCACGGGCAGGTGCTGAGCCACATTCCCAGTCTGGGCTGGGCAGAGGAAAAGCATTTGGGATGGGACCAGCCAGCCTCTGGTGGGGGGTGGATGGGCCCCCGTGACAGGGCTCTCGAACGTACGTTCAGTTGTGCACAGAACAGTGAGGGGGACTCTGCTCCAGGGCCTCCCACTTACGTTGCCCACATAGATGGATCGCTGGTCAACCTCGGTTGTCTTTGGGAAGAGACCTGCAGAGACAAGGGGCTGTGCTGGATGGGGTCGTGGGAGCTCCCTGGCAGAGGGACGTCTATCTGTGCACGTCCCCTCCCAGCACGGCCACCACCGAGCTGACACACTGCAAAGCTCCCCAGGTCCCTGGTCACATCTGGGTAGGTCCAACCCTCCCTGCTGCTGCCTCCTCCATCCCGTTGCTCCGTCTTCACCAAAAAAACCACGCCACACAAACCCACAGTGGGTGACCGCTCTACTGGGGCTGTTGGTGCTAAACTCAGTTACTTAATTGAATTAAATTTAATTAAATTAATTTACTGCATCTTGGCGTGCACAAGTAGGAGGTAAGAGGGGACAGAACCTGCATTAGAACCATGCCATTCCTGGGACCCTGTCCCTCTGCCACCTTGTGTGGGTCCCAGGTTGCCAGGAGAGGCAGAGCCACCTGCTCTGGTTCCAGTTGCCACCCTGTGACCCCAAGGGGACAGCCCGCACCTGCCTCCGAGCTCAGGATGAAGCGGCTCTCAGCTTCCAGCTGCAACTTCTTCAGCCTCTCATCCTCTTTCTCCATCTCCCGCACTCTGGCTTTGATGGCCTCCAGCTCCTGAAACCCACACCAAGACTTGCCTGAGCAGCACACGGAGCAGGGACACCCAGACACTGCTCCCCACCCTGGCCTGGGATGTTGCAGCACTGGGGACAATAGTGGCCTGGCTGCTGGGGACAACAGCCTGTCCCATGAAAAGGGAGTTCAGCTCCAAGTTCCACTGGGGAGAAAGAATAAGGAAACATTTCCTTTCCCGTGATTGCCTGCAAAGCAGCATGTGCTGAAGCAGAGAGGCCCCAGCAGCACCAGAGCTGCCAGAAGGAACCAGAGATTTAAGCTGGTGATAACCAGGACCAACTGACTCTCGCACAGCCAGGCAGACATCTCAGCAGTGAAAGCCGAGCAGCAAGAGTGACAATTCAATTTCCAGCTTCTCAGCTCAGGGATTTTAACATCAGGGGCCCAAGATTATTCTTAATTTTTGGAAGCACTTGAAGAGATGTGCAGAAAGTTTCCCACTTCCTGAGAGAAACAAGCAAAATTGATTCCACCCTTGGCCAGGCACTCACCAGGTCCTGCACATCCAGCTCCTTCTTGCTGTCTCCCTCCAGGTGGCTCAGGTCTGAGTCATCATCTGCAGCCTTCCACAGAGCTGCCAGCTCTGTCACATCCCAAGGCGCCTCCACTGCTGCCAGGGACGGTGGGTCCTTCCACCAGATCCCTGAAGTATCCAGGAAGAGGGGACTGGGCAGGAAGAGGGGCAAAAAGCCGTTTAACAAACAAACAGAAATTTAACATAGACCCTAAAGCAGAACATCAGGCAGAGGCTTTAAGGGTGCTTCCAGCAGAAGGACAAACAGGCACCAAAGCTGTTTGCTCTCAGTGCTGCAGGCAAGCTTGCAGCAAGACCCCAGAACTGCAGGAGTAAGGGCTACTGAGAGGCCTCCAGTTCATACTGAGCCACTTTCCAACTTAGGCAGCTGCAGAGGGGACCTGAAAGCAGCTTCACTTGAGTGAAAAAAACCCACAGGTGAAAGCACCACAGCCTGCTGACAGGGAAGGAGAAGAGTCAGCAGGCCCTGTCCCACCAGCAGAGCTCCCAGGCTGCCTAGAGGGAGCAGCAGGGGGTCCTGCTTCCCCCACGCAAAGGCAAACCCGCACCCTTCCAGCCCCGGTATGTGGGTTGGAGTCCACAGAGGTGCAAACTCTCCCAGCCCTGGGTAAGAAGCTGACCCTGCTCCAGCCCAGAGAGCCTCAGCCCGGTCCCCCCACCGGCCTGGACTCACCTCGCCCGGCCCCCGAACATGCTGCGCGGCCTCCGCGGAGTCGGTGGGACCAGCCGAGCGGCGCCACGTGCGGATCTCCCGCCACCACGTGCGCCCCTCGCGCCGGCGCGCCACTTTCATACATCAGCGGCCAATCAGGGCAGGGCACCCCGCCAGGCCCCGCCCCGTGCCGGCAGGGCGCGTGAGGCGGCCGTGCCCGGCTGTGACACCGGGGCTGCCGGTTCGATCCCCGGGGGCGGCGGCGGACACGCGTGTGCGGTGGGGACGACATTATGCGTGGCCAGGCGGGGACATGGCTCCCCCGGGTTTGAGGACTCCCTCCCGACCCTCCTTGTCCACCAGCCCCGCTGGTGGCGCTGGGGACCGCAGCCAGCTCCCAGCAGCTGCCCCCAGCACAGGGGCAGCATCAGGGCATCCCAAGGGGTTGCAGCATTTGCAGCTGGGAGAGGAGATTCCTCTGGGTTCCCTGGGGACAACCTTGAATGTCCGTCACCGCAGACACCCCTCCTCAGAGCTGGACAGGGGGCAGCGAACGACCCCAGGGCTATAACGAACCCCTCAGGGCTGGGGGCACGGGGTGTGGGGCGCTGCCGGGAGAGGGGGGAGAGGGCACCCATCACAAGCCCAGGCTACGGAGCCTCCAGTTGATATTAAATTGTCTTTATTACACAGATACAGAGTTAAGAACAGACATAACCTGAATCATAAAGTTTACATCTTTCACATGTCAAACATACAGTACACTTAGAGAAAGCGGGAAACAGCAAGGGGGGGGGACAGCATGCCGAAGGAAAGTCCTACCACGTCATCTCTCTGGGCTGACCCCCAAAACCCACCCGGCAGGGCAGGACAGGCTGCTGCCGTGCCCCCCCAGCCCTGGAGGGGGCTCTGGTTTCCAGCCCCCCAGGGACCCCCATGCCCTGGTGTCCCTGTCCCCAGGTCTGGCAGGGTAATGTGGGCAGGGCTCAGCCCCACATGGGGAGGGTGACCAGGGACCGGTGCTGTGAGCGAGGGGGGACAGCAGCACGACACCTCCCTCCCGGGGCTGTGACGTGTGGTGGCACCAGAGGAGCCCCGGGGCTGTCGCCATGGTGGGGACACCCCAGCACAGTGCCTGGGACCTGGGAACAAGGTGACATCTTCTCCCTAACCTCAAACCTACCAGGATCCAGGGGGCCAACCCAAGGAGAAGGGGGGAGCCCGGCAGGCGCTGGAGGAGGAGGGCAAGGAGGGGGGCTGTGAGGGCTCCAGCAGTGATGGAGCAAAGCCCAGACAGGGGTGGGAGCCCCGCTCCGGGCTGCCCAGCCTCGCCGGGACGCGGCACTTTGGTTTAAGCTGGGATTTCAGGTTGGGAATGAGAGGAAGGAGCTGGAGAGACCCTCACCCGCTGGGGATGGGGTCCCAGTGCCACGTCCCTCCTGTCACCTCCTCCAGCCTGGTGCTGCACCCAGCACCCGGGGCTCTGCCTCCCCGCAGGGACCGGGACCTTGGGTGGGCTGTCACCCCGGCCCCCCGCACACACCGACACCATTTCCAAATAACACCCCAAATAATCCCCCATCGCTCCGGCCAGCACCTTCCTGGCCACCACAGCCACCTCCACGCCTGCGTCGCGCCAGCCCCACGGCCGCGTCGCCGCTGCCGTCCTCCCTGCGTCACTAATTTTTTGGGAAATATTACACTTTAAAGCTGTCGTTCTGGTTTGGACATCCGCTAGCACTGCACCGCCCGTCCCCTCCCTCCCTTGGCTTTTGGTTTCAATGCAAAGTTCTTTAGAGTAGTTTTATTATTCTTTTAAAAAAATTTTAAAAATTTAAAAAATGAAAAAAACCCAAAACTGAAGGGAGTGGAAATGAGAGCAGACTCCACAGAAATGCTCTCGTCCATGGTTTCCTGGTGAGGTGGAGGTAGAGGCAGAGCCCTGGTGCGGAGCAGGGCCAGGGGCATGTGGGGACACGTGGGGACACCCACAGCGGCAGGGGCAGGGATGGGCCAGTCACCCGCAGAGCAGGCAGCCCCGCAGCAGGTGCATCTGCAATACTCTTATATATTACCTCTTCTCAGGAAACGTAAGAAAAATAGACGATATTACGTATGTCACACCATAAATAAAGTGAACAGTCACTCAAGGGGCACCTGGCAAATCTCCCATTCTTGGGGTACACAGAATCCCCGCGGGGGGATGCACTGAGGTCTCAGGGTGCAGAGAAACCCACCGGGGGGATGCATCAAGGTCTTGGGGTGCACAGAAACCCACCGGGGGGATGCACCGAGGTCTTAGGGTGCACAGAAACCCACCAGGGGGATGCACCGAGGTCTTAGGGTGCATGGAATCCCCTGGGGGGATGCACTGAGGTCTCAGGGTGCACAGAAACCCCCCAGGGGGATGCACTGAGGTCTCGGGGTGCACAGAACATTCCCCCGCACAGAACAACCCAGTCCCCAGCCCTTCCATCTTCTTCCTCCCCTACAGAAAACACACAGGATGGTTTTTGCAAATGCGGAAAAACTACAGCTCCTATCGAGCACAACAACTTCTGTTCGCCTCCGGCAGCCTCGCTCCCCCACGCCACAGCCTCCAGCGGGTTCTCAGCATCTTTTATTTGGCAAATGTCTCTTATTATTATCACGATCATCATTATTATTATTTTTTTGGACCTCTGCAAAGACTATTTACATTCACATTAGCGTACAGCACTCCTGCCCGCCGGGGCTGCCCTCCTCGGGGCCGGGGGACTTTCCGTATTGCACTCCCGTCCTCTGCGCTTTGTACAACAATGCAAGAAATACAAAATAATGGACAATGTCCTTGGCTGCCTCCTCGGCCAGGAAGGAGGTGGCGCTCGTTTTCCTTTCCTTTTTCCTCTTAAAAATCCTTGCAAAATAAATCCGACGCGGGGTATGGGAGCAGCCCGGCAGTGAGGGGTTTGGGGGGTCCGGCCGCAGGCGTCCCCCGACGGCTTCGGGAAGGGGGAAAACCAAAATCTGTCTTTTCATCTCATTTCTTTTCTTTTAATTCTCTTTTTCCAGGGCGGCGGCGGGCAGAGGTAGAGATGTGCCGACTCTGGCGGTTCTCAGCCACCATCTCCCCCTCCCATGCCTCAGTGACTTGCTTTTTTTTGTTTAAAAAAAAACCACTTTTTTTTTTTTTTTTTGCTTTATTTTAATAGAAACTCTTTAAAGCCCCGGGGGTGCATCCGTCCAACCTTGCGGGGAGGAGAAGGAAGCAACAACAGAACGAAACGAACTTTGGCAGTGGAGAGACATTTGGATGTTCCTTGGTTTTGGATTTCCTTTGGAGCAGAGGTGAGTCCGGTCTGTTCTTGGCTAGCTAGCAAGGTAGTTACAGGTGAGCGTCCGTCACGCGGCTTGACTTGGCGTCGTCTGGTTTTTGGATTTTTTTTCTTTTTTCTTTTTTTTTTTTTCCCTTTTTTACAATTTCTTACTTAAAGCCAAAGAGTTTGACGTTTTCTTTTTTATTTTCTTTATTTTTTTTTTTTACAAAAAAAAAAAAAGAAAAAAAAAAAAGAAGACAGAGACGAAGAAGTGAAGTTTCTTTCCTCCTGCAAGCAGCCCCTTGGCAGCGCCGATGCGAGCCGGGGCTGGGCCGGCCTCTCCCACGTCACCGCGTGGCCAGGCTGCGGCCGAACCCCGCGTCCAGAGAGAAAAAATAGAAAAAAAAGAGAAAAAAAAAAAAAAAAATCGAATGACAATCCCCCAACCAATAGAAAACCAACAAAAAAAAAAAGCCAAAAGAAAGACGGAAGAGAGAACAGAGAAGACCGGTATTTGCCTTAACTCCACTTAAAGCCCAGTTTGAGGATCCGTGAGGATTATTTGTGAGAGCTAGAGAGGTCGTTTCGGAGGTCACACAAGTCAGGTAGCTGAGGAAATAATTGCATCCAGTGCAGTCCACGTGTGTCGGAGCGCGGCGGCGGCGCAGGGCGGCTCAGCGGGACGCGGTCTCCAGCGGAGCCGGGGTGGCCGGCGTGCCGGCGCGGGAAGCGGCCGCCGAGCCCGTCTCGCTGGGGCTGCTGGCGATGGTGGCCACGGCGTCAGGCTGGCAGGGACCCGGGGGCAGCCCGGCGGGGGCGGCGGGGGCCGGCAGCCCCTGCAGAGTCTGCCCGCAGACGTGGTGGTGCTTCTCCCAATCCTTGTGCTGGCAGAAGGAGCCGCAGTAGCGGGCGGTGTTGCAGCCGCTGCAGGTCTCGCTGGCTTTGCGCCCACAGTTCCAGCAGCTCTGCGGGGGTGCAAAGGCAAAGCTCAGCCCTGGATCCTGCATCCCCAGCCCGGAGCAGGCACCCCATTCTGGACCGTGCACCCCCATCCTGGACTGTGCACATCATCCTCAACCATGCACCTGCATCCCAGACTACAGAATCATAGAATCGTTTTGGTTGGAAGAGACCCTCGAGATCATCAAGTCCAACTGTTACCCAGCCCTGGCACTACCCCATGTCCCTGAGAACCTCATGTCCGTCTGTCCAACCCCTCCAGGGATGGCGACTCCAGCACTGCCCTGGGCAGCCTGTTCCAATGCCCCACAGCCCTTTGGGGAAGAAATTGTTCCCAAGATCAACCTCAGCCACCCCTGGTGCAACTTGAGGCTGTTTCCTCCTGTCCTATCACTGGCTACTTGGCAGAAAAGACCAACACCCTCCGTGCTACAACCATGCACACCACCACGGACCACAGACATCACCCTGGACCTGCATTCCATACTGTGCTCCCCCATCCCGGACCATGCCCCCATCCCCAGCTCGGTCAAACAAATCCCCTCTTTTTCCCACCCCGTGGTGTTGCCGCAGCCCCTCCGGTACCCATGCTCACATGCACAGATGTGAACTTGACTGCAAAAAGAGCACGTCCCAAACACCCGTGCTGCCACCAACCCTGTCCCCGCAGAGGTCCCCACCTCGCTCGAGTCCTCTTGCTGGTTGATGACGGTCAGGGCGTCCTCGGACGCCTGGCGCTTGGCCTCAGCCAGGGCTCGCTCCATCTTGGCTCGCTCCGTCGTGATCAGCTCGTGGGCTTTCCGCTCAGCGTCCGACACGGCCTTCTGCAGCTCGGACATGGCCTGGCGCTTCACCTCGTTCACAGCTTCTTCTGGAAGGAAGGGGGGCGAGCGTGAGGTGGGGGGTGCCGGCATCCCCCCAGCTTTGACACCGCGCACCCACCTCTGTGGCAGCACCACCCGTGAGCATCTCCCCGCCAGCCCCCACCACAGCGCGGGGACGGGATGGGGCAGAGACCCCGCCAGCTCAGCACACCGATGGGTGCCGGTGCCCGCCCCGCACTCACCAGCCTTCCTCCAGATCTCCTCCGGCATGTACCCGGAGAGCGGCCGCGGCGCAAACTCCCGGTGAGCGTCTGGAAGCAGAAGGGGTGACGCTGTTAGGAGACGCCGTCCCCTTTGAACACCCCCGCTGGAGATGCCGGACCCCCGGGGGGAACAGCACGGGCACCCTGGAGAGGAGCGCAGACCCCCCAAATGCAGCCCCGGGGGTCAATACCTAACTGAGGTGCCTCGGAGGAGCTGTTGTGGGGGCGGGCGGAGGGGGGGCTGCCTTTCTTCATGTCCTCGGCATCGCTGTAGCGCCGGATCCAGTGGTTCAGCTCCTCTCGGTCGGCCTCCTGGCACCGCCGCAGCACCGTCAGCGACCGCCGCGTCTTCTCCACCATGTCCATGATGCAGTTCAGCAGCTGCGGGGGCCGGGAAATGGCAGGGTTGGGGGGGAACCGCCATTCCTGGTGCTGGGGGTGGATTTGGGCTATGCCAGGGCGGCGTGTCACTCTGGGAGCAGAGGACGCTTGGGAGGAAAGCTGTAGGGGGGACATGGTGGGGACAGAGGGCAAAGTAGGGCTGGGGGGGGGAAGCACTCACACCAGCCCAGTGGGACCACCGCGGGGGGGAACCACGTACGTTGTTGAGGTGTTTCCACTCCTCCGCCCACTCCCGGTCGGTGAGCCGGTGGTCGATCACCTCCTCCTGCCGTGCCCCGTGCACCGCTGCAAGGCAAGCAGGGCTGGGGGTCAGCCCCCTGCAGCACCCCTCTCTCTTGGGGGGGCCTCCCCAGCCCCCTGCTGCCCCCCAACGCTCACCGGCGGGCCGCTGGCGCTCGCGGAGCTCCCGGGGGTCGGGGTGCCGGTAGACGTCGCGATAGTGATGTGCCATGGCCATGTCCTCCAGGCGGTAGTGCTGGGGCAGGGCGGGGGCGGCGGGCGGGTGTCCCAGCCCGTTTGGGGGGTGGCTGAGCCCGTTGCTGGGGCTGTAGCGCTGCGCCGGGCTCATGGTGCACGGCCGCTTGCTGAGGTGCTCGGGGTGCAGGGGGTCTCGGTCCAAACCGTTCTCTTTGGTCCTGGGGGAAGGAGAGACAGTCGGTCCCCGGCGTGCGCTGCTACCCGCCAGCCCAGGGAGGGATGGCAGGGATGCGTCCCCAAAAAAATAACCATGCGTGTGTGTGGCCCCCCTGGCTCGCACCTGTCTGGCGTCCTCCTCTTGCCGCTCTCGCCCACCTCCAGCAGCAGGTCGGCGGAGTCGACGGGCGAGGAGGCGTTGGCGTCCAGCAGCAGCTGCTCGTGCTGCGCCAGGTACTGCGCCGGGCTCTGCTTGGCCATGCGGGCGCAGTGCAGCAGCTCCCGCTGCAGCAGCGGCAGGTTGGCCTGCGAGGAGGGGAGAGTCCAGCCCACAGCCCTGCAGCCCCCCCAGACCCCGCAGAGCACGGCTGCCCAAGCACAGCCCCCCCGGTGCAGCCCAGCTTTGGGGTCCTGCTCACCTTCCCCAAGGGGACAGGCTTTTCGGAAGGGGCTGTTACGACAGGACAAGGGGTGATGGTTTTAAACTAAAGGAGGGAGATTCAGGTTGGACATGAGGAAGGAATTGCTGCCCCTGAGGGTGACGAGAGCCTGGCCCAGGTTGGCCAGAGAGGTGGTGGATGAACCACCCCTGGAGACATCCCAGGCCAGGCTGGACAGGGCTCTGAGCAACCTGAGCTGGTGCAGATGTCCCTGCGCATGGCAGGGGGAGACTGGGGGAGCTGGGGAGGGCCCTTCAACCCAAACCATCCTGTGATTCTATGACATCCTTGGGACCCCACTCCCTGCAGCGTGCCCCGGCCAGCCCCTATGCCGGGGGGGACACACATGGCACGCCACGGGGCCTGACATGGCCACAGCTTCAACCAACCCCTCCCGCATCCCGACAGGGGCTGCAGAGCATCATCTTCCTCCCGGCTAGCTCAGCCACCTCTGCCACCCTGTCCATGGGGCAGTCACCCTGGGGACCTGCACTCCCAGCCCAGGGGAGCCCCCAGCACATCTGGCACCCACGGGGCCGTGAACTCCCCACCATGTCCTCCCCCGGCACCGTGGCCCCAAGGAGCGCATGGAGCAGCAAGAATGAAGCAGCAGATATCCCATTTTGCCCGGCTGCCAGCTCTGGTTTGCCCTTCAGGCAGCTGAGCTGCAGCCAAACCCGCTCTGTGGGACACATGTGTGCCAGAGACGCACGCTGCGGCGAGCGGGGACAGACCCTTCCCTTCCCCGGCCCGGGGCAGAGGGAACAACCCCACCAAAACAAGCAAGATCCCCTGAATCCGGGCAGCACGCCGAGGCCGGCTGGTTGCAGTTAGGATAATGAGAAACATCTGGAGCTGGCGGTGGGAACAGCTGGGAGCGGGGTGCCAGGGCGGCTGCTTGGCAGCGGGACAGCGGGGACGGCTCCCAGCCGAGCCATGGGGCCACCAGCCCACAGCGGGACCCCACGAGCCATGCGGCTGGGGATGCACTGTCCCCCTGCAAACCTGCGCAGGGGGATGAGGGGGCTCTGCTGTCCCCTCCGGCTCTGCCTTCCCCTGCCAGGAGCAAACTGCCCTGGCAGCTTTGCAGGCAGATTCCTGCGGCGAGCGCCGACCTTTGCACTGCAGGGTTGGGGAGGGAGAGGTGGAAAAGGGGCTTTTTTTGCCCTTTTTTGTTATTCCTTTGCTAACAAGGGACAGGCGACACTGAGCTTGAACATCTGCCGGCAGCATCGGTGCTGCCAGGCAAGCCAGTGATCGGTGAATCCCTCCGGAACAGGGTGACAGTGCTGAGTCAGCACAGAATTAAAAGGCAAATTTTAAAAAGGGGATTTTTAATGAATTGCAAATGGTTCCCAGCTGGGCCGAACCCCTCGCTTTATTGCAAACAGCCCCGGCCTCGTGTGACTCCACACGTGCAAGGAGCTGGGTGTGCAGGGGGGACACGCGTGCCTGGGGGGGAACACAGGCAGCCCTGACCCCAAAGCCACCCCCTGAACCCCCTTTTGGCAACACGAACCCCGATGTCCCCGCAGCGCCCAGGCTGGGACCCACCTTGAGGAAGGGGATGACGAAGGGACGCAGTGGGAAGTTGGTGGCCTCCTGGAGCTTGGCGTGGAACTCCTCGATGGTGAGCGTGGAGTTCTGCGGGGACAGCCCAGGCTCAGCCCCTGCCCTCCCCTCACACCCCATGGGGATGCTTTGCTGCTTCTCCCCCATTTTTTCCCCATTTCTGCTCATCTGCTGGCTCTGCCGCACTCAAGGGAAAACCACGCTCGAGGGAAAACCACAATGGAGGGGAAAACCACGCTCAAGGCTTTGCCAGCAGCAGGGACTCAACCTTGCACCATGCTGTGCAGATCTCAGGAGATGCTGAAAATACATCCTCCATTTTTCCCAGATTTAGGTCAATCCAGCACCAGTAGGACCCTATTTGTTTTTCCCGTTTAACAGCATCCCCATCCCAAAAGCAGACCAGAGGATCCCCAGACATGCCATCACCCTGCAAGCCCCCCCTGCGCCCGGTGGACGTACCACGAGCCCCAGGACGAGGGTGCGCACCCGCTCCCCGATCTCTGGGGAGATGTCATTGCCGAACTGCTGCAGCGTGGTGAGGAAACGCTTCAGCTTGGAGAGCTGGCGGGCGCCGCAGGCCGGGGGGAGCTGGTGGGTGGAGAGGGAGGCGGTGGAGGAGGTGGCTGGCCCATTGCTGAACCCGTTGGGGGTGGACGGAGCCCCATTGATGGCGGTGGGTGAGTGGCTGGTCCCATTCATCACTGCGAGGAGAGAGGGGGATGAGAGGTCAGAGCAGGTGGCTGTGTCCTGGCACCGTGGGGACAAGGCGGGGATGAGGGAACTGGAGCATCCTGCTGGGTACCACAGGGCTGGCAGCACCCGTGAGGCTTTGGGATGCTGCTGCATCCCTGGGGCCACATCCTGGACCGGTCCCCGGTGCTGTGAGGGGCTGTGGGGAGGGATGGGATGCAGTGCGTGCCTCAGCACAGCGAGGGCCTGATCCTGCTCCTTGATGTTCAAGCCACCCAAGAGCAGGGGCTCCATCCTGTGCCTCCAGGAGATGCTCAGCTCCCCCAGGGAGAAGCCATGAGCCGTTTTCTGTGGACCCCAGCCTGGTTTGCAGCACCCCAGCACCTCTGGCCCCGCTGCCCAGACAGGGAGGACGGGAGCTGCCCGCAGCACCCCACACCAGGGGACCTGGGGAGGGGACATCTGAGGATGCCGACCGGCGGTGTGGTGGGTCCCTTGTCCTGCACCAGCCCCCTGCACAGACGGCGCGAGTGCAGGGACCTTTCCGTGACCGGCGTGGGCGATGGCACGCGTCACCCCGTTCCCCACCACACGCCGCTCCACGGCACCCAGACATGCACCGCGCCTCTCCCCGCGGCACCCGGCTCCTGGGATGGCACTAACCTTGCGCTGCCTGCGCCGCCCTGCCTGCCCTGCCTGCCCTGCCTGCGTCGGCGGGCTCCCGCTCGCTCTCCGGCCGGGCAGGATCAGCCGCCCGCTAAAGAGGTGCCGAAAATAACCCGTCGGCCACAACTGCTTTTATTCCTACGACAGGTGCGTTACTAAGTTAGACACTGCACATGTCCCTCAGCCGGGACAGGGATGGGGTTCGCATCCCCGTGACCCACCAGGGCAGGGAGAGGGGCTGGCGCGGGGGAGCACACCCTGCCCAAGCCCGCCCCCACGGCACTGTGCCCTCCGCCGGACCCTGCACCTCCCGGGGGGCTCTGGCTGCCGCTCGGGTCTCTCATGAGAGCGGATGTTTCATTTTACTTACAAAGACAGACCATCGACCATTTCAAGCAACCATGAAAACGGCCGCGAGGCAGAAACGTCGGAGGGCCAGCGTCTCGATCTGCAAGCAAAATAAAACACGCTATGATGAGAGAGCAGAGGGGGCAGCTCTCAGCCAGGGGGTCCCTGCAGGCAGCGCTCCTCGCCGGCGAGGACACACGTGCCGTGGGTGAAGCTGCCCAGACCCAGGCGTGCTGGGGATGGAGCCGGGTCCCTGCATCCCATCACAGCCAGGGATGCTCGGCTGCCGAACATGGTCCCTGCATTTCAGAATGACCCTCGCACAGCCCCAGCGCAAGGGGCATTTTGCAACATTTCCCCAAGACCAAGAACAACCAAAACACGGTGGCACTCCGGGACGAGGCTGCCCCTGCGTCCCACACCGAGCCGCACCCAGGGCCCTGCATCTGCCACTGGGCTGAGATTAAAAAGCAAAACCCCTCAGATCGCAGCTGAATGCAAACCCAGTTCTAACGAGAGAGCATCTGGCTGGGGAGGTGGCAGGGCCATGGCAGTGACAGCGGCTGTTGGGCGGCTGCGGCTCGGGGGGGCGTTTTGAGGTGTTTTCTTCCCCGATGGCGTTTCTAAGCGTGAAGCAGCTACAAGCAAATCCCCTGCACACGCGTGTGCCAGCAGAGCTGGAGCAACCACTTGGCAAACCCACCACTGCTCTGGCCAGGGGACCTGCTTGGCCCCTGTCCGCCCAGATCCTGCCCTGTGTGTCCCTTGTCCATCCGTGTGCTGGGACGGTGACACCAGCACAGGGACTGATCCCGGCTGCAACCCTGTGGGTGCAGAACCAGCCCATGTGCCATCAGTGCAACCAGCATGTCAGGGCTCCCCCAGCTCAACGATGCTACAGAGACTGAGGACTCAAACCTCGAGTCCCCACCAAGTCCCCCGATGCCACCACACCGTAGCCTGGGCAGGGCAAGGACATCCCTGCCACAGCGACTGGCCGTGACGCTCCCGTGCCACCGTCGGGTGCCACATGCGGACGGGCAGGCGGGTCCCCATGTGTTTGGGACCCCGGATGGGGCCAGCTCTGACCTGCGGGCACAGCCCCAGCGCACAGCATCCTACAGGCGAGAGCGCCCAGGGTCACGCGTTGCTCTGTGTCACCACTCCGTGACCAGGACATCTCTGTCCCCAAGCACTGCTAGCACTGGGCAGTGCGGCAGTGCTCCCCACAGGCACAGTCATGACCCGGGGCTCAGGGTGCACAGCCAAAACCCTTCTCCAGCGCAAAGACGAGTAATGTCACCCCCCAGTGCGGCCAGCACTGTGCAGGGCTGCAGGGACACTGCTGGTCCCGGCTGCAGCGAGTGACCCACAGGCGAAGAGAGCCGGGCAGCCCCCCCGCCTGTCACCCCGTCCCCGCCGGCAGCCCGGTACTCACGGGTGTTTGGCATGAAGGACGGGTGGCGGGTGGCTCCCTGCGTGACAGCGGGCGGTGGCGGTGGCATGCTGGGCGGCGTGGACCTGGACTGTGTCTTCACGTCGGCCGGCGAGTCGGGCATGGTGGCGGCCCGTGTCTCCGCGGTATCTGCGGGGAGAGGGCACAGGGCGGTGAGGAGGGTGTGCCAGGCAGCGCCGTGTGTCCCCATGAACAGGGACTGGGGGCAGAGGGGACCCTTGGGGACCTCGGGCTGCCCTGGGCATCTCTGCTCCCCGACGCACGATGACAGCAACCCTGGGCAGAGCTCGGGCAGTGGGGACAGTGCCTGGTGTGCTGTGTGCCCGCAGGACAGTGACCGACCTACTCATTTGCACAGTGGTGGGGACAATGCCCTGTGTCCGGCGCGGGTGCAGGTGGTGGGGATGGGGCAGGGCACCGCTCTGCCCGTGCAGCACCAGCTCTGCCCCATGCGCATGCGTGTGTCCCTGCAAAGCCACCGCTGTCACCTCGGCACCCTCCTGCCAGCAGTTACCTGCCCATGGCTCAGGAATCCCTGGCTGCCCACCAACCCCTCGCTGTCCGCGGCAGCTGTGCCCAAGGCCGCTGTAATCCCAGGCAGTACATTGTGAGTTCACTACAGCCCATGCTCGGTGGCAGCAGCAATGGCAGGACACACACACCCACCGGTGACCGTCCTGCCACAGCCCCGGGGAGCCCCGCGAGGCACCGGCTCCCGCACGCCGGGGAGCACGGGGCTCCCTGCCATCACCTGCTGGGCTCCCCCACATCCCTCCCACCGCCCTACAACCCCACATAACGCCCGGCAGCGGCATCCCCGGGGGACGCGTGCCAGCACTGTCCCCTCCGAACGGTGGTGATACAGCCCCTGCGCAAGGTTTCGGCCCCGCGGCTGCCGCGCTGGGCGGTGATGCGTGGCCCCAAGTGCGGGCAGCTGTGACGATCCATCAGTGTCCCCAAGCCTGTGCCGCCAGCACCACTGGCCCCAGCCAAAGAAGGAAGAGGCAGCCACGACCGTCCCCCGGCCACGGGGTCCCCGCTGCGCCCCAGCATGCTGCCCGCCCGGCACGGCTGATCAGCACTAATCTAATATGCATGCTTAATCTGCCGCAACTGTTGTGAGATTAATTGAACCCTGCAAGAGCACACTGTCCGGGCTAAATAAAACCAGAGCCTCATCCCGAGCAAGATGCTATCGGGGCTTGTGTCGAAGCCGATGCCGTGCACGGAGGACAGGGAGATGGGAGAGCCAGCGGCAAGGGCCAGACTCCTGGGCGGTTACCACCGTGATCCCACAGCATCCTCCCGGGTGGCTCCGGCACCACAGAACATCCTCCCGACGGGGGTTTGAGTCTCCCGGGGGACACCATAATCCTGCAGACACCCGGATGCTGCAGTGTCCCCTTCCTTGTCCCCTTCTCCCACTCCAGCCTCAGGAGAAACCCCAAGACCAAGCAGCATCCCTCCCCATAAAACCATGATTTCTTTACAGGGCCTGCCAAAATAAATGGTATGTTTTGAAAAACACCTTTTATTTTCCTTTTCATGGACATGCCCATCTCTGGGCAAGGCTTCTCCAGCCTTCCCCCATCAATCAGTGGAGCAGAATCCAGCTCTGAAAGCAGAGGACGAGCCACAAGCGTGCACAGAGCATGACCTGGACTGGGTGGCTGCAGCTGTGCAGCCGCAGAGCCTTGATCCACCGGGTTCCCACACGATCCTGCATCCCCATCCCTGCCTGCATCCCCATCCCTGCCTGCATCCCCATCCCTGCCGGCATCCCTGTTCCCATCCTCCTCGCTGTCCTGACTCCACACACATGCTCATACTGAGGGGAAAACACAGATACACTCATTCTGGCACCAACACAGCTTTTCCACAACTTCCCACTGGGAGGAAAGTTTCCACAAAGCTGGGCAAACACCCGGGGAAATGGGGCCTGGTTGTGTTTTTTCTCGTTTTTTCTCGTCTTTTCCTTTCTTTTCCTCCAAGTCATAAATTTTCCCTGAGGTGTTTGCAACCCAAACATCGCTGTGTGGGCACGGGGACAAGGAACGGCACCAAACCCGATGGGATTTGTCAGTGCCCAGGCCCAGAAACACCCAAAACAAACAGAGCCCGGGATGCCCACAGGATCCAGGCACCCACCAACCCAGGACATTTGCAGGATGGGACAAGCTCCATGGTGGGTGAAGGGGATTTCAAGGGGCACGGTGCAGTCCCCCAGTACCGCCTCCAAACAATAATTCCCCAACATGACTCCAACTCTGCTGGAATTATTTTTTCTTTCTCCTTTTTTTTTTTTTTCTCTCTCTTTCTTTGGGGTAATTTGTCCCAGCTGCTCAGGGCTGTGTCTGTTTTCCTCCATCTGGTTTCCATTAGGCCTGTGCAGCCCAGATGAATAAGTAATAATATAAAAATAAAAGGATTAGTATTTTCTCCTTGGCTGGCGGGAGCGGGCGTCCCCCACCCTGCCTCCCGGGGCCAGCGCATGCCGGACCCCGCACACCCCCGCGTGACCCCGAGCCCCCCATTTGTCACACCGGAGCATTTAACCCCCGGCACACTGGCCCGGGCACTGTCCCCACTGCGGTGACACCCCAACACAGCTCCTACCAGCTGAAAAAGCCCAGCTTGGCCCTGGCTTGCCTGTGGCACCCGGCAGCACCATGGGGGTCAGGGTTTATGATCCCACGGGGTACTGGCGACCCCCGAATTTCTCGCCCTGGCTTGTGCATCGCTCTTCCGGGGTGGGAGCTGCGGGAGAGCCCATTAGCTAGTCCTCTGCCCCCCCAGAGCTGGGGCAGGGGGGCTGCTCGGCCGTGTGCTCCCCAGTGCTGGGTGCTGGAAAGCACCGATGCATGGCCTGGTGCAGCTGTGCACACACCAGTGGGCACCAAAATAGGGGATCGTGCAGCTGTGTGTGCCCACAGGCACCAGTGCACAGCACTGTACAGCCACGCACGCTGGTGGGCACTAACACACAGCATCCTGCAGCCGTGCATGCCAACAGGCACCAACACACCATCCTGGAGCCGTGCATGCCAACAGACACCAACACACGGCATCCTGGAGCCGTGCATGCCAACAGGCACGAACACACAGTATCCTGGAGCCGTGCATGCCAACAGGCACGAACACACGGCATCCTGGAGCCGTGCATGCCAACAGACACCAACACACGGCATCCTGGAGCCGTGCATGCCAACAGGCACGAACACACAGCATCCTGGAGCCGTGCATGCCAACAGACACCAACACACGGCATCCTGCAGCTGTGCATGCCAACAGGCACCAGTGCACGGCATTGCACAGCCCTGCATGCAGACAGGCACCAACCATGGCATCCTGCAGCCGTGCACAGCAGCAGGGACCAATGCACAGCACCGTGCAGCTGTGCATGCTGGTGGGCACCAGCACCCAGCATCCTGCAGCTGCACACGCTGGCTGGCAGACACCAGTGCCCAGCACCGGGTACACCAGTGAGCAGCCCCTGCACCCAGCAGCAAAGTGGGCAGCCAGCCCAGCATCTGCCATTTCCCACGGCCCCAGGGAGCCCGTCCCACCGCTGCAGGCTCTGTCCCAGCTCCGGGGTGCCCATCACCCCTGGGCAGCGAGCACAAGGAAACAGGTTGCCCAAAGAGGTGGTGGCTGAACCATCCCTGGAGACATCCCAGGCCAGGCTGGACGGGGCTCTGAGCAACCTGAGCTGGTGCAGATGTCCCTGCTCATGGCAGGGGGGGCACTGGGGGAGCTGGGAAGGTCCCTCCAACCCAAACCATCTGTGATTCTATGATCCCCCACAGTCTTGGGCAGGGCCAGGGAGCGGCTGGGCATGGGGACAGGGATGTGCCAGCCCTGGCCGGCTACTCTCCTGTTCCCTCCACCTCCTCGGGGACAGGGATGGAGAGGGCAGGGAGCTTCCCTGGCTGTGGCCGTCCAAAAGCTCCATCTTCCCACACCCCTCCCTTCCCAGGCTGGGCAAGACTTCTTGGGCAAGGAAGGGGTTAAAAGGGAATTAAAAGACCAGCATCCTTCATGCTCTCCAAATGGCCACAAATGAAATCCAGATGCTGGAGGCGACGTCTCCCGAAGCCAGGCTGCCTCCGAAACAAAGGCTCCTCAGCTGCCGCTGCCACCGGGGCCAGGAACAACTCCCCGATAAGATGGCGAGGGACCGAGCTGTCCCAGCTGGAGCGTGTTAGGGACGCGGCAGCGCCAGCGGCCAGGCAGCCGCGCCAGCCACATGCACGGGCCCGGCAGAGGTGGTGGGAGCTGCAGGGCACCGTCATCTCCCTCCTCCCCTGCACCCATCCTGATCCCTCCAGGGATGCAGTGACAATGGGAGTAGGTGACAGCAGGCAGCTTGGAGGTGGCTCATCCCCAATTGCACATGGAGGAGGAGAGCAGGACAGCGGCTGTGGGATGCTGGGGCATGCTGAGGAGCAGTTATCCCACTGCCAGCCTGCCCCATGCACACATTTTGGGGAGCCAGGCTGGCAGGGAGTGATACGAACCCCAGCATTCATCAGCACAAATGAAGCCTTTTAAAAGGGAAGCCAACTAATTAAACCCTCTGCACAAGATGTAAATGACCCCGGCTTTGGCTGGCTCCAGGCCCAGGGAGGAACTTGCACAGGAGCTCTGGCTGCAGGTCACGGCTGCCACAAGGACAATGGGACACTGATGTGCCTGGTGGTGCCAGGGGAGCGCCGGCAGAGGGGCCCAGCCCTGCCAGGCACCTTGGCCCTGCCTGTGCTCCTGCCTGCGCTCCTGCCTGCACTCCTGCAGGCAGGGATGCTCCCGAGGATGCTCATGCCCAAGGGATGCTCATGCCCAAGGGATGCTCATGGCACAAGTCTTGTTCTGCCCTGCTCCTCCAGCCAGGGGGATGGTGGCAGCCTGGCCCAGGATGGGTGACAGTGCTGTGCCAGCCAGCCCACGAACCTGGGCATTGTCCCCCCAGCTCAGCAGGACCTGCCATCCTCACACTGCTATGGCAGCCCTCGGCGCTGCTCGGTGAGCCAGCCTTCATCCCTGCCATCCTCGCCTGGCCCGTGGGTGCACTGGGACGGCTCCCACGCTGCTGAGTTGGGACACTCCCCACCCACGCACTGCCGGGAGTAGCACAGGTTGCACCATGCTCAATTTTCACAATTTGCTTTGTTTTCCCCACAGCCCCATCGCATGAGCAGCCCCCAGCTGTGCTGCCTGCACCGGCAGTGCCAACACCCTGGGGACACCCGGTGCTGCCGGGGGACACGCCACAGGACACGCTCCCCGCTTGGCTCCAGGGCAGCCAGTGGCGACCCCAGCGGCCGGTCCCCTTCCACGTCCCGCACACAGTGTCCCAGCTCCATGTGGGCCATCAGCACCCAGGACCACACTCACCTACACACCGCAAACCAAACCAACCCCATTTCTCCAGCCACAACCAGGTGGCCAAGGGACACAAACCCGCTGCCTTGGCTCCGGGTTCCATGCTGGCAGTGCCAGCCGGCTCCCGCGCAGCCAGGGAGGAGCGAAATGGGTTTGATTTTCCTCAAAACAGCAACAACAAAAAAGCCAAAAAAAAAACCCAAAAAAAAAAAGCGCCCTCTCTGTTTTACAAGCCTTCATTTGCTATTGTTTATGTAAACAGGTAAATTGTTTCGTATCTCAATTAAAAACATCTGCCACATAAATGAATACCAATTAACTCATCCTGTTTTTAATTACTCTGTTAATTACACACAGGCAGCAAAAAGGATGGCAGGGGAATAGGGAAAGCATGCTTACAACCCCCGCTTCCCACCTTGCTCCTGGCAAGGATCCGAAATGTGCCCAGATAATGATGGATGAAGGTGGCTGGTGAAAACGGTGGCTTGTGGCCAGCTCCAGCGTGGCGGCCCCTCCCAGGGCACCCTGCGGGGGTATTTCCCGGCCCCCTCCCCAGAGGCACCACGCTGCCCTGTTTCGGAAACCCCGGGCCCCACGGGACACGCCAACGCCACCCGCGTCATCCCCTGTGCCGGCGGTGACCGTGGCACAGCCTGGCTGGCTTTCCCGGTGCCAGCCCCACGTTTGCTCTCAGAATGTGTCCCCGGGGAGAGAGACCTCAGGATGCCAAAGCACACGGGGAGGATGGAAGAGGGTCTGCACAGGCAGCATCCTCACGGACCAAGCACATCCTCCAGGTGTCTGTGCCACCCCCAAGACCCCTTGTGCTGCCAAGGGGCATCACCTCTGCGTGGGCACCGTGGGGTGGATGCCACCTCCCGGCAATTGCCGAGGGACCCCAAGTGCCGTCAGCCCCTCGCCCGCCCCCCCCCGGCTGTGGGAAACTTTCCAAGTGAGCAGATGGGGCAGGGGAGCGGCGGCAGTGAGGAGGAGAGCAGAAAAGGCTATTTTCTCACGCTACATATTTTACAAGTCGAACATTTTGTGCATTTCAGCCTTGCCTGGAAAAGCATCTCAGGCTCAGCCCTGGGACTCGGTGTCGGAGCCTGTGAGTCAACAGCGGCGGCAGCGACGTGGCCGGTCAGTGCAGAGAGAGCCCGGACAGTGGGGATCCCCCCTGCAGAGAGTCTGCCTGGGGGGTCCCCCTGACCCACTGATGCTGGAGGAGCATCAGGATGGGCCAACGACACTGCCAAGCCCCCCCCAGCCTTGGCACAGCATCTGCTGCAAACTCTGCCTGCAGTGCTGCTGTCTGAGCCGTCCCGTGGCAGGGGGGGTGGGCACACACACGCCCTCACTGCTCCCTAGCTGCCTTATGCTCTTGGAAATTAAATATACTGAGAAAACACCGGGAGCAAACAGAGTGCCGTGGCACAGGGCTGGGGCTGAGCCCTGCAGCGGCTGCTACCCCCTGGGAAACACCCGGGAAACACCCACGTCTCTGCTGCAAACCCCCTCCCTGGTGCAAGGGCTGGGGTGCATCACTGGGGTGACCACACTGGAAGGGTGATCTGCCAACATGTTGCCGAAAGGGCTCCCCAAAACCGTCCCAGCCCCTTGAGTGCCTGCCCTAGCTGCAGAGCTGGGTGCTCTTCAAAGGCAGGGACAGGTTCAGGCTAAAACACCCCCAATTTGCCATTTTTTCAGCCGCTCAGCCACATGCACAGGGACACTCGTGCCCAAAGGTGGCCTTGGTGGCTGGAGTGGGGACAAGTGGCATGAGCAGCCAAGGGACTCGGGGCATTTTGGAGGCAGAGAGCAGCTGGGGAAAGGAAAACATCCCCGTCCACACGCCAGCGCTGGTGGGGAGCTCCCGGCGAGGTCCCTGCAGCGTGGGAATGCCGAGGCACCGCCAGCTCCCCAGGGACCCCGCGCCGGATCCTGCCCCACGGACGCCAGGATAGTGACAGCTCCGAGGGGTGCCAGACCCAGACATGCATCCCCACAGCCGCTGCTTTACTGACTCTTTGTCTGTTTTTTAATTGCATGCTCCATTTCAATGCGATTTTGCTCATGTGAGATTGAATCAAACATTGCAGGAAAAAATATCAATGAGAATTTTGCAAAATAAACAGGAAATCCCTTGGATGTTTTCTGGAAACATTGGTCAGCATCTTCCAAAGGAAAGCTGTGGGCTCGTCAAGGTGGGGTTGCCCCTGGGGAGCCTGAGCACGCTGGGAGGGACGGCAGAAAACAAGCTTCAGGAAATCTAAAAATAACCCCCCAACCGGGCAATGGCACTAACACCAGCGGCACCCGGGCAGGGGGGTCTCCTCTGTGCCACCAGCCTGGTCTTGCCCCGTGCCAGCCATCACAAAGCTCGCAAGGACTGGCCCCAGCTTGGGGACCCCCCTTGTCTAAATCCAGCTCCTGGTCCCTGGTCCAGCTTGGAAAGCACAAGCCCGGGCTGCCCGACCCACATCCCCTCAGCCCCAGCAGCTGTGTTTAAGCCCAGCTTTGCACTGAGCTCAGCGGTGTAATCCACTGACCCCCATTAAGGGATGTAATAACAGACATTTACAGGGTGCCTCTCCTCTCCGGGGCTCCTGCAGCACCTGCAGCACCCTGCAGAGCCTCAAGACCACACCGGGGATTTAACCAGCTGCCAGCAGCGAGCGGAGCCAAGACCCCATCTCCACGGCAAAGCCGACACCACGCAGCTGCACCACCCGCATCCTGCCCGGGGTTTTCCATGCCGGCAAACAGCCTCGGTTCAGAAGCAGAAATCTGGGGAAGGGACACAGGGGACATCAGCGGAGACCCGCCAGCCCCCAGCTCCTGCGGGACCTGCCAGAGCCCCCTCCCCAGCACGCCGGCCACCAAGCCCAGTGGTGCTGAGAGTGCTGCAGCAACGGGCACAGCCCAGGGAGCTGCTCGACCCTCCCAGCCTGAAGCAGGGCCGAGCACTGGAGTGTTTTTCCACCCTGCACCCTGGAAGTTCCCGATGTAAGAGGCAAATCCTGCACCCACACAAGGCCTTGCTGCTGCCCTGCCCGAATCCGGCATCCACCCCATGCCAGCACCCAGCGTCACAGAACAGCCTCCCCCTCACACAAACATCTTGGCTTTTCCTCCCTACAAGCCAGCATCTGCAGTCCCACATTTTTCAAACAAAACACACCCGACATCTGGCCGTCCCGGGTAAACCCTTACCTGCCCGCACAGACACGGGCCGGGAAGCACGAGGCAGGGAAAAACCCCTTTGCACAGCTGAATCCATCTCCGCTTCCCACCCCAGCCACAGCAAAAGCAACACTCAAAACTTCTCCCTGCATGGAATCGTGCAGGGACCTGCCTCACCCGCCTCAGGAGCCGCAGGCGCCCGCCCCAGGAGGCTGCTCAGCCCCGGAGGCTCTTCACCCCAGGACTGCGGGCGCCGGGGCTGTCAGCATCCTCCCCGGCTGCTGCTCCGCATTTGCCGGAGGTTTTGGGATGGTTCCCCTCAAACCTCCGTGCCTCGTACCATAGCAGAGCTCAACCCTCCACGGTGCCGAGCAGACGGATGTTTGCGGAGTGTCTTCAAGTCGCTCAGCAAAGGAGAGGAGAATTAATATTCCTTTTAATTAAAGGCAGAAAATTCTCTTTGTTCCTGAACAGAGAGAAAACAACAGAGGGAAGAGCTCAAAAGCTCTTTCTAAGCTAGAGACGAGACCATCGCTTAGATTCAAAGACACTGTCAACGTGCACGTGACTCCAAATTAAAAAAACCAAAATGAAACCCAGCAGCGGCAGCAGCTCCTCTCCGAAAGCGAAGGAAAGTTGCAAAGTTTTTCTTGGCTAACAGAGGAAGAAAAATTCCAACAAAAGGTGCGTTTAACCAGAGAAACGCTCTGCGGTATCCAAAGGCACCATCCAGTGGCGAGGGCTGCGCGGGGGAGAGCCGGCTGTGCCCCGGCTCAGCGTCACGGCGGAGCCACGGCAGAGCACGGTGCCAGCCTCGCTCCATCGCTACACCGACAGCATCCTCCCGGCAAAGCCAGGCTGGAGCGGGTGGCCGGGCATGCCAGCAAATGCCGCTTAATGCAACTCTGAAGGGAAAGCAGGAGCCGGATGGTGATTAAAGGCTGCAAGGATCAGAAGCAGGACACCGCTGAGGCTGGAGCTGGAGGCTCCCTGAGCCAGCCTTCCTTCCCAAAGCTGCATCCAGCACAACTGTTCCCCAGCACACGCGAGGACACAGTGTGTGTCATGGGCATGGACCCGTGTCCTCGTGTGCAAACATGCTGCTGCAGCTGGAACTTCCCAAACCAGCCCTGGGTTTGCTGGAACTTCCCAAACCAGCCCTTGTTTCCTCCTCGCAAACTCTCCCGAGTGGATCAGCTCCTCCTCGCCATGAAATGCGGCTCCATCTCTAAATCGGCAGCAGCCGGAGCGGGATGTGGAGCCGGCGGGTTGGAGGTCCGAGGAGGAGCAGGGATGCAGGGATGAAAACGACTTCTCCCACCGGGCAGAAGTCGGGAGCCACGACTGGGGGGAGTTTGCTGCGGTGGGGTGGGCACAAACTCGCGTGGGTTCTGGGCTGCTGGGCCACCCCACGCTGGCCCGGCTGTCGGAAAGTGGCTGCCAAGGATAGGGAGGGGAGCGCAGGCAAAGCCCCGGCGTGAGCGCGGCGGGTGGGAGCGGGGCCACGGTGGCGACAGAGCGCTCCTGCCCGGCCTCCGCCGGTGGAACCGCTCCGAGCGCTGCCAGCTGCACTGACGGCGGCCCCGGTGCCCGCTCGCCCCGGCTGTGCCCCCGCTCGCCCTGCCCTGCTCCGCCGCTGCGGCGAGTCCCGGAGGCCACCAAGCACCGGGACGGAGAAAGCGCGGCGGCGGGGACCACGCTGGCTCGGGCATCGGCAGCTTCCCCGACACCGGGAGCATCCCTGACCGCTGCGCACCGGGAGCATCCCCCGGGCACCGGGAGCCTCTGACTCCCCTGAGCACAGGGAGCACCACCCGAGAACCGAGAGCCTCCCTGACTCTTGCGCACCGGGAGCACCCCCCGGGCACCGGCAGCATCCCCAGCACCTCTTCCCTCGGAGCCTCTCCGGGCACCGGCAGCCTCCCCGTCCCCGTTCCCGGCCGCGGACGGCACTTACCGTCCTGAGGTGTGGCGGAGGCGTGAGGTAAGTCCCAAGACAGGGGCCGGCAGGAGCGGGCAGAGCCGGTAGCGGCCCCCGGCGGCGGCCCCGGCCCGGTTAAGGCCGGTGCGGGCGGAGCGCGGCCCCGCGGCGGCGGCTGCCCCCGGCACCTGCCCGCCGCCGCTCGCCGCGCCCGGGGCCACCGGGGGCCGCCAGCCCGGGAGTCAGGGCGCCTCCCCTCCCCCCGGAGCGGGGGGACACCGGAGAAGCGGGGAAGGGCGGGGAAGGAGAAGCCGGTAAATCCGCGGGGCTGGTTCACCCCCTGCGCGCTGCCCGGCGGCGCATCCTCCGGCGCCGCGTCGCGGCCATGGGGCGTCCGCGGCCGCGCTCCGTGCCGGGCCGGGCCGCCCGCAGCGCCCGCTGCTGCCGCCGCCGCTGCCGCCGCGCCGCCCGCCCGCCCCGGAGTGAGCGCCGCCCGCCCGCGCCGCTGCCTTAGACGGTGCCTGCACCGCGCCCGGCAGGGGGCGCCCCGCCGCCGCCGCCGCCACCGGAGCGGCGACCCCCGTAGTGCGCGGCCGCGGGGAGGGAGCGGGAGGTACGGGGAGACGGGGCTGCACGGCACCGGGGGGCTGCACGGCACCGGGGGGCTGCATGGGGACACGAGGCTGCACGGCACCGGGGGGCTGCATGGGGACACGAGGCTGCACGGCACCGGGGGGCTGCACGGGGCCATGGGGCATGCACAGGGCCTGGGGACTGCACGGGAACCTGCAGGGGGCCGTGCAGGGGGTGCACGGGTTCTGCAGGGGACTGGGGTTTGCAAAAAGTTCAGAGATCGCAAGGGGTTGGGGGCTGCTGAAGATGGAGTGGGTGGGTGGCTACAAATGTTTTGGGGATTTGCAAGGAGTCAGGGCTGGGATTTGCAAGAAGCCGGGAGTTGGTCGTGTGGGATGCGGGGGGCAGCAAGGGGATGGGCCCAGGGCTTGTCTGGGGCCGTGGGAACAGTCAAGGGGCCGGGGCTGGGACTTGCAGGGGCTGGAGCAGGGTGGGGGTGTTTGCAAGGGGCTGGGGGGCTGCAGGGGGCTGGAGTTGTGTGGTTCTGCTTTCCAGAGGCCTGAGGGCCGGGGTTGCAACAGGAGCAGCCACTCGCCTCACAAGTAGAGCACCCATTGGCACCCCACAGTCCACACACCCATCACTGCCTGGCCTCAGGGTGCCCCCCACCCCTCTTGGCTTTGGAGGGGCTCCCCAGGGCAGCTGCGCAGCACTGGCACTGCGGGAATGCCAGCAGGGCCCACCCCTGGCAGCGGTGCACGACAGTGATGCATGCCTGTGCATGCATTTGCGACGCTGCCTGACCCCCAGCGTGCCCTTCCTGCACACCCCATGCCACCTGGGGGGAGCATTAAAAATTTCCCTCTCCCTCAAAACCTACTACGATGTTGTTGCTTGCTTGTGCGCTGGGTAACGCAAGCCCTGCTAATTTCCCTGCAAGCCGAAGCCTTGCCTCTTTGCGTAATTACTCTGCTTGGCAGCTGCCTTCCCTCTGCGAGTTGCTGTGTGGAGCCTTTGCCGCCCATATGGTTGTTGTATGACTCATCTTCGCCCGCTTCCCAGGGCTTGGGCGCTGGGGACTGCGGCGGCCCTGCCAGGCGGCGAGTCACCGCTGCACGGCTGTTGCACAACCGCTGCTGCAGAACTGCCGCGCGGCCACTCGACAGCCACTCGTGGCCCTGGCGTGACCGATGCACAGCCACTGCGCGGTCACTGCAAGGACACTGCAAAGGCAACTGCTGCATGGCCATCATATAGTCACTGCGTGACCATTGCACAGCCAGTAAATGACCATTGCATGGCCAGTAAATGACCACTGCATGGCCAGTAAATGACCACTGCATGGCCACTGCGTGACCATTGCGTGGCCAGTAAATTACCATTGCATGGCCACTGCGTGACCATTGCACAGCCAGTAAATGACCATTGCATGGCCACTGCAGAGCCAAACTCCCACCCACATCACCCCACTGACAGGGTTGCAGAGGCACTGTGCTGCAGGACCCCAGCCCAGCCACCTCCACCCCACTCTTGGCCATCCTGACCTCCAGCTCCAGTTTTGTCTTGCTTGTTCCCCCCAAAAGCTGATGTGTCTTGCTCTACTGTCTCACAGTGGCCCAGCACCAACATCAGGGGGGGTTCACTACATTTCCCTGCTTCATTGGGATGAGCAGGTCTGAATTTTTCTTACCTACACCGGTTGGCACCGTGTGCGCACGCTGCACAGCATCACACCCCCTGCTGCTGTGCACCCTGCCTGAAGCCCTGGGGTTGTCCCCGTTCCTGTCCCTTCCTGCGCTGCCCTCATTCCCCATGGGACCTTTCTCAAGAAGCTTCTTGCAGATGAGTGTCATGGCCCCACCAGCAGTGGAGGAAAATCCGCCCCCGTGCACAGCTGCATACCCGTCCCGCCGCCCCCCTGGCTTTGCATAGACGACACAGCCCAGCACATGCAAATATCGACGGCGTGCGCATTTGGACACGCGGTGCACGGTGCACACGTCAAGGCACCGGGGAGCACCAGCCACCACCAAGGCAGCCTGAGAGCATCCCCAAGGCAGAGCCCCCATTTTCTGGGGTGCCAGCACAGGGGTCCTTTGGGAACAGGGACCTGACCACAGAGGTGACAACGCTCTTGGAGCTGGAGAGGTCGTGGCTTTTCCCGGCAGGTCCCCGCGAGGTGCCAGAGGCCACGACCTCTCCAGCTCCTGGTTAATTTGAGGTGTAGCTGAAGGCTGCTACCAAATATCTGGCAAGGTGGTTAAGCTGAGGCCAAGCATGGGCAGGAGGGAGCCATGCCGTGTCCCCCCCGGCAGCGTTTGTGTGGTGGGGTCTGCTTCGTTTCTATTCCACGCACGCAGCCTGTAATTTTGGTCTATTGAAGTCATAATTCACTACTGTGAAAATAAACATTTGTGTTAGCTCGCTTTATTCGGCGAGACTCGTCTGAATGTTAAGAATTCCCTGCTGGCGTGCTTGCACGTGGCCTTGACCACCAGGACAATGCCTGGGCACTTGTGACTGTGCCCATGGCCACCTCCTTGCACACCTGGGGCAGGACCTCAGCATCCTTTGCACGCTGTCTCCTGGCATCCCTGGATTCCAACAGAGAGGAGATAGTGAGAGAAGTGAGCCAGGGATAACGAGGAGCTGGCTGCCGCAAGATACAAGTAATATAAAGATAATATTTTGAATAAAGCAGATTGAGTCTGGCACCCACTCTGGACCCTTCCCTGCCCGCGCCTGTCCCTGGTTTTATTTGCTTGAGCTGTTTTGTGGATGCTCCCACCTGCCGTGGGAATGTCCCAGCACGCACCCTGTGCCATCATCCCCAGCGAGGCAGGAGGATGCCTGGGCCGCCCTCCGGCTGTCCCCATCCCTGTCCCCATCCCTGTCCCCATCCCTGTCCCCGCTCAGCCCCGGGCAGGGCTGGCCCCAGGGCTCCCCGCGCTTCTCCCTGCTGGGTGCAGGGGGCTGGTGCTTCCCCTCCCCATTTGCATCTTCCCAGCCTTTATCTTTCTCCCAGTCTCTGTATTGCTGCAATTACAGACACTTTAAAACACAATGATCTGGCTGTTAGCGTGATGGATGACAGAACCTTTCTGTCTGGTTTAAATCATTGCCGCCAGTGAGCAAACTTCCCCGGCTTAACCCTTTCATGCCCCCCCAGCCCAGACCCGGGCTGGTGGCTGCTGACTGGGCAGTGCCCTGCGCCCGGTGCCCCACGGCCACGCACCCACGGCATGTGTGGGTCCCACGGGTGGGGATGGAGGGGGATCTGGCACCGCTGGGGTCAGTGCTGATGGGGAAACATCTCCCATCCCTCAGCTCCCCGGCTGCACAGGGTGGATGTGGCACAGTGGGGCAGACAGTGGGACCAGCCCCACTTGGGCAGAGCCGGGGGCCCCGCTCCGCTGCGATGGGAGAGCGATGGCCGGGCCAGAAGATAAACGCCTGCTGGGGCACAACAGCCTCCCTGGATCTGCTCCAGCCCCGGCCTGGCAATCCTTCCCCCAGCAAATCTGGAGCCGGGGCAGGATGGGGCCCTGTGGTTCCCACCCAGAAGAGAGGATGGAAACTCCGGTGATGAGTTGGTGTCGGTCACGCTGGTGCGTGATTGATGGTGCAGCCTGCGACAGCGCGGGGATTAGCCGCACATGCTATGGCGATTCCTGCTGCCTTTGTTTTGAGGAGCCGGCATCCCCTGTCGCTGCACATCCTGCCCTGCGCCTGCCAATGCCACCAGTGCCACCCCCATGGGTGTCTGGGTCCTGCAGGATGGTGCTGGTACCATCACCCATCATTCCTGCTCATGGGACCCACGGGGAGGAGGGATGTCCTCCATCCTTGCTGGGAGATGCTGCAGCAGTAATGCTCAGGGAGATGCTGAAGACCTGCCCTAGGCAAAGGAGGTCCCTGCAGCACAGCCTGCGGACAGGGGGGTCCACTGGGGCCTGGCACAGCACACACCAGCAGATAAGATGCTCACTGAGGGTGGCTGAGGGCAACCGCCACCAACCCTCGCAGGAAATGGTCACCACCACACACCAGCCGGGCCCCCTATCTGCCCGCACACATGACCCCAGCCGCTATCGGGGCCAAGCACATGGTTGGGGGGCAACGTCGTGGGTGCTGCTGGCTCGCGCTGCTGCTGGGGCAACCCCAGCCCTGTGCCACACTTGTGCCTTTGCAGCCACCACGGTGCTGGGGTCCCTTTCCACAGCCCATGGGTGCCCGACTGCTCGTCCTGACCCACCATCTCTCTCCCTGTAGCTCTCGTTCAGCATCCTGCATCTCCCCAGCACCGTGTTGTTCTCCTTCTCAGCCCCTGCAGCCCAGGCTCGGGCTCAGCCCCATCGCTTCCCTGTGTGCTGGTAAGAGCTGATTGCTATTCAGGCTGCATCCCCCCTTCACCAGCCTCAGGCTTGTTAAAAAAGCCCACGGTGTTGGTTTATCACACCTTCCCCCTCGCCACGCTGGTGAACCGTCCCCTCACCGGCACGCCGTGCAGCTCGGAGCTGCAGCAGACCTGCACCCGTGGCACTGGCAGCCCCTCCGCTGTGCCGTGCCGGGGGTCCTGCCACAGCCCGGCTCTCAGGGAGGTTCGTCTGGAGGCGAAGGCACCGAGCCGTGCCGGTGCTCAGCCCCTGCCGTGCCACAGGTTTCCTGTGTCACCCCCAGTGAGTCTGTCTGTCCGTCTGGGTTTTTCAATCTCTATCCTCTCCTTCCCAGAGCATCCCTGGTGCCTCTCTGCGGTTCTCACTAGATGTGGCTGTGCCAGCGGTGCCTGCCCAGAGCTTGGGGACAGCATGGGACAGCTCATGAGCAGCCACACCATGCAAAGCCCCATTTTGCACAGGGACCCATTTGCTCAGAACACCCCCGTGAGGGTGCCGTGCTTGGGAGCTGCTGGGCTGGGAAGGGTCAATGTATCTGCGACGGTCCCATTGCCCTGGCCGCATCCACAGACTCGATGGTCTGAATCTCAGCACCTAAATCCACACCGGAGCGAGCGGCGGGAGCTTGGCTGCAGCCCCCGGTGCTCTTCCCTTGGCATTTTTCTTGCAGAAGGAGCCCTGGCTGGCGCTGCCTTTCCCTGCGTGTTAATTCATCAGGGAATGCGCAGGGGAGATAAGGGGCTGGGGAGGGGGCAGTGGCCGGGGAGGACGGCTCAGCCGCCCGCCGGCTATCACCCGCCGCAGCTGCATCCGCCGCGGTGACATCTGCTCAGCAGGAAGTGACACTCGGTAGCCTTGCTGAAGAAAGGGGGTTCATTTGCACCTGGCTTCCCTCTGCGCCCACTCATGGGGGTCCCCAACCTTGGGGTCACCCCCCAAGAGCCACCTCAGCCCCTTGATTCCTCAGCCAAAGGCTGGAAGGAGCAGTCCCCTGGCTGTCACCGCCAGGAAGCAGACCTGGAGGCTTTGTGGCTTTTGCACAATTTCCACGAACATTAAGTAAAAAAAAAAAAAAAAATCCTGTTTTCCTGGCTGACAGATTCGTTCCTGCTTTGTGGCATTCAAAGGGAAACCGGCCCCTACTGCTTATCATCCCTGCTTACCCTGTGCTGCAGGCTCCAAAAAATCACCGGCTTGGCTTAAACACCAGGACACTTCAGGATACGGCACCATTCTCTGGGTGCTTTAAGGTTTCGAGGCTGCTGGGGGCCAAGTTTCCAGCTTTTCTTTGCCGTGGGGAGGCTGAGCTTCCACAAGAGCCACATCCTCGGGGCCTGGCCCCTAACACTGCCTGGGGATGTGAAACCTCGGTGCGATGCCAAGGCCTGGGGAGCCGGCAGCATCGCTCAGCCCGCTGTGGGCAGCCCCGCTGGGGTTAACCGTGGGTTCACCCCCCTTCTCCCCCACAAACCAGGGATACCCGCCTGCTTGCCATCCGTCCCCACCCCACAGCCTGCAACTGTCTGCACGGGGCTCTTTAGCGATGGGAATTTAATTAGCTTGCATCGCACTTCCAACATGTTGCATCCCTGCAAAAATCGATCGCAGCTAGCGGGAGGCGGTGCGGCGCAGCCTGCCGTCACTCCAGCCCACGAGGAACTTATTTCAGACTCCCCGCCAGGGTCAAAACGCCCCAGCACTAGGCTCTGGCCATGGGGAGGTCAGCGCCGATCCGTGCCGTGCCACAGGGAGCCGCAGGCTGGCGGCGGGGATGTCTGGGATTCGTTATGAGGTCCAGATGCAGCGGGGGACGTTGTGGCTGTCTCTGGCCACCTGCATCGTTTCAAAGTTCCCAGGCTAAAAGCAGGGCTTGTTATCAAGAGCAAAAAATGTGCCACCTCTGTTGTATTTCATTTCCCTTTCTCCACCTCTTCCCTCCCCGCTGCGTGGCGGAGATAACAGCTCTCCGCGCCGAAGCCAGAGCGCGGGGCAGGCAACGGCCTCACCAGCCCTATCGCTGCCTCACCGGCCACAAGGAAATCAGGAAGTTTGCAGAGATATTTGGCCAACAAAACAAACATTTCTCCTGCCAACCTCCTAACCGGCAGCTCGGCGAGCCCACAGCAATCTGCACAGCTCCCCTGGCTGCAGCCATCCGGTCACCGGTGCCCGCTGAGCCACCGCGGCATCGCCCGGCCCCCGGCGCTTTGTTGGCGGGTGCCCCTCGCTGGGGATGCACCGGACGTTGCTGCGGGTGGCAGGTCTGGGGACAGGGACCCCAGCACAGCTCCCAGCCGCAGTGAACTGGCACGGCACGATGGGAGCAGCACCCAGGGTGCACCCCAATCCCAGCCCTCCAGCCTGTCCTCTCCGCATCCCCGACCTGTGGGGCAGGTGCCAGGACCATTGGCAGGGCAGGGGGCTGCGGCTGGAGCACGGTGCCGGTGGAGAGTGCGGCGTGCGAGGGGAAGCGAGGCAGAGGGCCAGTATTGTTCACTTGGGGCAGACAAACGCCGGTGACTCAGCCGGCAGTCGCTTTCCTGCCTGCGCCGGGCACAGGCCCAGCAGGAGCCCTGGGCCCCCCCAAACTTGGTGGGGGGCTGTGGGATGCCCCTCGCCCTGTGCGTGGCCGCTGCGGGGGCGATGCTCTGACACAGGGCCACGGAATGCACTGGTCCTATGGAGCCTTGGTGTTGCCATGGGGTGGGATCCTTACCCTGGTGGCACAAACCTGCTGCATGCAGGATGCAGCTGCTGCCGGGGAGCCAGCGTGGGAACACACTCCTGAGCCACACGGGAGCGACCGACCCAGGAATGAACAAAAAACCCCAGTAAACAGAGGATTGAAACCTTGTAAAGAAAACCTAACCATGGCTGATTATTCATTATGGTTAATTGCAGAGCAGACTCTGAATGGGTCCCTGTGCCAGCGAGCTCACGGTGCCGCATGGTGCTGCGGGTTTGGCCATGCCCTGGCTCCCTGCTCCCGCCAGCTGGTCCCCAGGGGATGCACTGATGGGCACGAGCCACGTGCTGCCCTCGGGGAGCACCTGTCCCCCAAGGCTGCGTGTGACACTGGGGTGAGTCACCTGCATCACGGCGTGGTCCTCAGCCACCCACCACCTTCCTCCCACTGCTGCCTTGGCCTTACCTTGGCCGGTCCTGCCCGCTGCCCTGACCCAGGAGACATGATCGTCCTGCTTGGGGGGTCCCCTGGGCATCCTGGGGGGGTGTGAGCACTCCGGTGTCACGAGCCTGGCAGGGGCCAGCACAACCAGCCTGCTCCCACGTGTTGGTGCAGGAGGGAGATGCGGAGCACTGGTGGGGTGCAGCGGGGTGCAGGGTGTCCTGCCCTGCTGCAAGGGCCCTTCATGTGACAACCGGGGTCGGGGTGGCAGCAGAGCCGTGTCCCATGGCGAGGGGGAAGGTGAACATCTGCCCGGCAGTGATAATGTGGCGGGCGGGGGGGGACCGGGCAGCTGCACCCATGTCCTTCCCCAACAGGAACCATCTGTGACCAAGCCCAGCTCTGCCTTCCCTATCAGCCATTCCGCTCTGACTTCCCAACAACTTCCCCTTCGCGCTGGCTTCACTTCCTCACTGCGAGGGGCTGGTGCAGTGCAGCTCGGCACCGGCAGCGCCATGCAGCACAGCAGGACCAGCACGGTGCAGCATGGCATGGCAAGGCTGTCATGGCAGAGCATGGCTGGCATGGTGCACCTTGGCATGAGCAGCATGGTGCAGCACGACACGGCAGAACGGGCATGATATGGCACAGCATGGCTGGCGAGGGTGCAGCTCAGCACAGGCAGCACCATGCAGCATGGCATGGCATAGCCAGCACAATGTGGCACAGCATGGCACGGCATGGCACGGCACAGCTGTCAAGGTGCAGCGCTGCACGGGCAAGCCAGCGCGGCACAGACAGCGTGATGCAGCCCAGCATGGCATGGCCAGCATGGTGCAACACAGCGCGGTGCAAGGTGGTGCTGTGGTGCATCGTGTTGCCGTAGCCTGTGCCACATGGGGATAGCTACAGCACAGCGTGGCGCAGCCTGGCACAGTGTGGTGCAGTCTGGCACAGTGTGGCACAGCCTGGCACAGTGTGGCACAGCCTGGCACAGCACGGCTGCTGCAGTGTAGCACACCATTGCCAGCATGGCGCAGCCCAGCACAACCAGCACGCTACAACACCGAGGGATCGCTGCGCTTGCTGCAGCCCTGTGACCCGCTGGCCCCTCTGCCTGGGGACAGCCGTGGGGACAAGGATGTCCCCTGGCCGCTGCCATAGCCATGAACTGCAGCTGCAGCATCAGCACCAGGCATGAGCCAGACAGGCTCCCTGTACCAGCCTCCTTCAGGCATCGCCCTGGCCCGCTTGGCACTTGGGATAACCCCCCCGGCAGGCGCTGAGCCCCCCTTTGCCGTCCATCCCTGTACCCTCACACCATCCCTCCCCGCACCAGACCCTGGGCTCCCCGGCAGCCGCCAGGGAGAGAAACAACTTGTTAGAAAACCGAAAGGCGGCTCCGGGCTGCAGGTGGGAGGGAGGAAACGTGTCCTAAAAATACAGCAGCGCCTGCACGGTCCCTGAAGGTGGCTGAGCAGATGGCGTGTCTCGGCGGCCACCTGGGCTCCCGCAGATGGTACCCGGGGCTCCCCGCTTCGTGTCCCCTGCTTGGGGCTCCTGGAGGGGGGACGATGGCAAAGGGACAGTGGGGGGTAAGTGAGAAGGAGGGCCCCAGAGAGCAGAGGTGAGGGGTGCTGTGCTGTGGGGACACAGGCTGCAGGACAGAGTGGGGTGAAGCGGGGTGTCACCGGCAGGATTTGCAGCATCTCTGCCCTCTGGGTGCAGCCCGTGGCCCCAGGGGACGGTGAGCACAGTCTGGGTGCTGCAGGGAGACACGGGGAAGCCCCAGCACGGGGTGATGCACCAGGGGAAAGGGCCACATGGCTACAAACCACAGCCCCAACCCAGCCAGGGCTGTGCGCTGGAGGGGGGATGCTGCAGCTACCCCCAGCATGGCCTGGACCTGCATCCTGTATCCCAGCGATGCTGGGGGATCCCAGCTCCATTCCACCCATCCTGGGAATGCTTGTATCCCAGCAGTGAGGGCAGACCAGCCCGGCCATGGGGACCAAGGACTTTTGGCAGCGTGTGGCTGCAGGGAGGGGAGGGCTCCCAGCTGCCCGTCCCGCCGAGCAGAAGGGTTTCCATCCGTGTTTCGTGCTCTTGCCTCTTCCTCTTTTATTTCTGGCAGGATGGGTGGCCACAGGTCCAGGTGGGCTCAGCATCATTGGTTTGGGGTTTTGCCAAGCCGCCCTGCGGCAAGGATCAGGCTTGCCTGCACCGGGAGACAGAAAGTGCATGGGGGATTAAATGGCAGCGGTGGCTCCTGGGGAGTGTCCCAGGGCAGCAAGTTGAAACCAGAGGGTTGGCCAGGAAAATCCCCCCCGGCTGTGGCCCCATGTCCCCTGTGTCACCTGCAGCCGGAGGGTTTTCTCTGCAGGGAAACAGGAGAGCACCTGCCCGGGCAGCTGCAGGCGCCTGCAGCAGATAGGGAATGCCCCGGTGTGGGGGAAACTCTGGGGTCTGCCTTGGTGTGGGGGGAACCCCTGGGGTCTGCCTTGGTGTGGGTGGGGACCCCTGGGGTCAGCCTCAGCATGGAGGGAACCCCACGGATCTCGGGGCACAGGAGAGCCCCCCCGCGACCCTCTGGGGAGCTTCCTGGTGCTCCCAGCCAGTTTCTCTCTGAGTCAGAGCCACACGCTTGCTGCCAAGCAGAAACTTCCCCCCACAAGGTAAAGGAGAAGCGGGATGGGCTCCCAGCACCCCCACGCTCGGAGCATGAGGGTGGCAGGAGGCAGAAACCCCGGGGGGGCAGCCAGGGCACCCGCAACCCACCTTCACACTTACCGGGGCCGCACCAACCCCATGCTCGGCACCGCACGGTGCCCCGGTGCTGGGGAGTTCCCCGGGGGGTGCTCGCACCCCCCCGCCAGCAGCACCCGCTGCCTTCCCCTTTCTGTTTAACAGCGATGCGGCCACCCCCGAGTGGGAAACCCGAGGTGAAAGGAAGCCACAGCAATAATCCGTGAGCAAAACATCACTGGCAGCTGCCAGAACCGAAAAGAGACCATTGCCACCCAAAGTGGGTGCTATCTTTTGGGGTGGGGGTGGGACACACATGGCCTGGGCTGCCTGCAAGTGTGTGGATTTGACGGGATGGGATGGGATGGGATGCAGGTTTATACACTGATGCCCAAATCTGCCTCTTCCAACCCAGGGAAATACGGATGTGGGTGCAAAGGCAGGAGCCGGGGATGGGAAGGAGAGAGGCAGCTGAGCCAGGGAGACGGGAGCCGCTGAGGGTTCGCATGAAACACAAAGACAAATTCTTTAAGGAAAAAAAAAAAAAGAAAAAAAAAGAAGAAATCAAAGGGATGTGGAGAGGGAGATAAGAGTGAAGACAGAGCAGGAGACGGAGGGAGCGGAGAGGACACGGGCAGAGGGAGGCAGGAGCGCGGGCGGAGGCGAAGCAGGAGCCGGGGGAGCTGTCTGGCGCGGTCCCTATCACCTCTCTCCATCACGGCAGCCTAACCTCAAGTACTTTTTCACCGAGATTGGAGTGATCAGGTAGGGCTGCCCTCGCAGGCAGCTGCAGGGCCGTGAATAAGCACCTGCTTATCTCTGCCCAACGGCTGTGCACGGCTGCAGATTGCGGGGAGGACGGGGAGCTGCTGCAGGCTGCGATTTCCATATCAGCGCCCTGCAGCCGCCTGCACCAAATAAACACAACAGCCCCACGGACAAAAGGTTAATTATCAATTTTCAGAAAGGGAGAGAGAGGGGAGGGGGTGAGAGGAGCAGAATGGCTGTTGCCAGCCACAGGGACATGCAGCCATTCCCAGTTGGGGTGCTGGGCTCTGTGCCCTGGCTGCAGCGTCCCCGAGGGTCCCTGGGGCTGTGCCGGCACCTCTGGGCTTCAGGGTCGAGGACAAGGGATGGAGATTGGGATGGAGATGGAGATTGGGATGGGGACAGGGATGAGGATGGAGATGGGGATGGGGATGGAGATGGAGATGAAGATGGAGATGGAGATGGAGATGATGGAGATGGAGATGGAGATGGAAACGGAGACAGGGATGGGGACAGTGATGGGTCTGTGTGTGCACAGGGGCAGTGGGATTGGGGGAAGATGTAGGGAGAAAGGGCCCCTCACAGCCTCCCAGCTGGGCAGGAGCAGGGTTGGGGGAAGGCACATCCTCCTCATGGGCATGCAAGTCCCCACCTGCTCCGCTCCCCACAGCTGCGTTTCTGCATTCAGCGCTTTCCTCCTTGTACTGGAGCAGCCGTGGGCTCCTTGTATGGCTGGGCCAGAGAACTCAGAGAGAGATGGGGAGGGAAGAGCTGCCCTGATCACCCCAGCCCTGCAAGAAGGGGCAGGCGGGTGGTGGTGTCCCGCTACTTGTAGGTTAGACCAGGCAAAGCCATCGGAGACCCTCACAGGCTCTTATCCCCAGCCAGCGAGCATGGCCTCATGTGTGCCCTCGATGCTCCCAGCTTGCACGGGGAGACACGGCATCTGAGAACGTGGCGTGGGGCAGCAGCCGCCACACTGCCAGGAGCCTCAAGCCCACACGGTGCCAGATTTATCCACTGACACGCTCCTAAAAATAGCCAGGAGCCGGGAGGCTGGCGAGCAGCATCTGCTGCGATGGGGAGCGAGCAGGGATCTTGGGATCCCATCCTATGGGGCTGGGGTGCACGGGGCTGGGTACACAGGGCTGGGGTGCACAGGGTTGGGGTGCACAAAGCCAGAGTACACAGAACGGAGGTGCATGGGGCTGGGGTTCACAGGGCCGGCCCCAGCATGCTTTGGCTGCAGCAGTGGTTGGAGCTACCGATGCGAGAGGATGCAGCCGTCCCTGTGTCAGCCCGATACCAGGGGCAGGAGGACACCGGGATGCAGACAAGATGCTCTCGGGGTTGGGACGGTACTAATACACTGGGTAATTAGATGTGCGGCTGTGGCAAAGAATATTGGGAGTTAATATTATAATATTCAGCACTTCGGCAGGGCTTTTGTGCGTGCAGGGCTCTGCAGCTCCCACCTGGCGGATGCTTGAAGGACTTGCCGGGGCGAGGACCTGAGTTGTGTCAGAGGATTTGAGGTGAGAAGTGGGGAGCAGAGCTGGGGCTGGCAGGCAACATCGGGGTCTCTGCTGTAGCCTTGACCTACTCCACACCCGAAGAGGGATCTGGTCTCCAGCTGGCAAAACATGCTAAAAATACCGGGCTAAATATCCAGGGGAATGCAGGTGGTATGTGAGCAGCCCAGGCTAGGGTAGCCAGCCCCCTCCAGCCTCCACCCCAGCCCCCCCAAGCTAACCCCAGCCCAAAATACTAACCCAGGGCCCATCTGGCGTCCAACTGATGAGCACAGATGTGGTTGGGATTTCCAGGCTGGCTGGCAGCCATTCAGACCTGTCGCAAGCTGCACCTGCTGCTGGATATTTTCCCTTCTGGATTTATTCTCCCCCCTCCCGGCAGCCTCAGGCACCCCCAGGGCTGGGCAGGCAGTGGGAGACCTCCCCCAAGTGACGACCATCCTGCCCCACACCCACCCCTGCCATGGATGTGGAAGCAGGAGAGGGTTGAATTAAATGAGCAAGCGGGGAGGCTTGAAGAGGACATCTCGGTGACATTCCTGTCTGGCCACCGCTGCAGAGACGCAAGCCTTTCATTGCAGACAACAAGCCCAAGTGATGCTCTCGGGCTTGGAACCTCGCCAGTGCATTACCCAGCCCCCCAGCCTCCCCCCCTCAAATTAACATGCCATTATTATTTTTTAACAAGGCTCTCCCAGATCAGATGTTGACCCCCTGTAATGATCGCACAGCCTGCGGAGGGAATAAACAGCAAATCCCCTTTTAAATGAAGGCCTTGCAGAGGGATTAGGAGTGAAGGGGTGGCCTCTTCCCGCCCCCCCGGGCCGGGGGCTGCCTGTGCAGATATGCGGGGCAGGAGGAGGCCTCGTCTGTCCGTCTGGCCCGTCTGAAGTGGTCCTGTGTGATAGGGAGTGATTAGGATTAGAAACATCCAGGATGAGAGTTTTTTCACCAGATAGAGATGATAATGGGACCCATGGGGAGGATTATGGTCCCCGTTGCTCCAAGAGAGCTGCCATCTGTGTCTCTGTCTCCTGGCAGGTCTGGTCCCCCGATGCGCCCAGCCGGACTCTCCTTCACCTGTCCTGGGTCCCCAGATGCATGGGAGCAAGGGCTTGAGTCCATCCAGGGTGGGACATGGGCTGTCCTGTGCATGAGCACAGCACCACACATCTCTACACATCCCTGGGGTGCTCAGACATCTCCCTGCATTGCTGAGGCACCCAGCATCCCTGGGAAACCCAACATCTGTGCATCCCTGGGGCACCCAGCATCCCTGGGGCACCCAGCATCCCTGTATACCTGGGATATCGATATCCCTGCACATCCCTGAGGCACCCAGCATCTTTCTGCACATCCCTGGGGCACCCGGCATCCCTGTATCCCTGGGGCATCCAGCATCCCTCTGCATCCCCAGGGCACCCAGCATCCCTGCATCCCAAGGATGCTCAGCATCCCTGCACATCCCCGGGACACTCAGCATCCTTCTGCATGTCCCTGAGGCACCCAGCATCCCTGGGAAACCCAGCATCTGTGCATCCCTGGGGCACTCAGCATCCCTGCATCCCTAGGAAACCCAGCATCCCTGCACATCCCTGGGGTGCTCAGCATCCCCCCCATATCTCCAAGGCATGCAGCATCCCTACATGTCCCCGGGACACTCAGCATCCTGCTGCCATCAGGGCCACTCTGAAGCTGTGCTGTGGCCATCACCTCCCAGAGGAACAGGGAAAGGTTCCCAGCTCCTGCCCTAAAAACCTCCCGGGGTCCTGAACACTGCAAATCAGAGCTGGTGGGGGGCTGGGGGAGCGACATCTCACAGCCTCCGGTCTGCAAAGGGTGGCACGTGGGAAAGCGAGGCTGGGAACTGGAAGAAAGACAGGGCAAAAACCTAGCCAGTGTTTTATCAGGTTAATAAAAAGAGGAAAAAAGTGTTTATGAAAGTTGTGGTTTATTTGGATTTAAGGACTCCAGCCACACAGTCACTCTTTTCCTTTCTAAAATGAACATGACTCCTGTTCCTGCTTGAAGGTGTGAGGATGGGCATGGAGGCTGGAGGGGTCTCCTGCCCACCGAGCAGCAGCTGGCTGGGGCTGTGCTTGGGGACATCGTCCCCATGGCTGTGCCAGTGCCAGTGTCCTGGTGCTGGGCAGGGTGACAGGGGTTTGCTGCCCACAGCATCCTCCAGGGACATCGAGGCAGGCTCAGGGCACTCAGCCAATGCTGCCACCTCCCTAGGGGTGGCTTTGGGGCTTCGAGATGCTGGCTAGGGGACAGGGTGACATACCCCTGTGACAACGTGGCACAAGGCTCCCCAGCCCCAGCCTTTCCCATCCCCAGAGCCAGAGGAGCATCCTCCAGCTACCGCGGAGGAGCGGGGGGTGAACTGGCCCGTTCCCATCGCTCACAGCATATTTCCCTGCTGAAGTCAGAGCCACCCGGCTGAGCAGCAAATTGCACAAACATTTCCTATTTGGGATGTCCGCACCAGGCACTGCGTCCCCAGCCATGGTGCTGTCCCCAGGGCCACAGGGGCTGGGCACGCGTGTGTGCACGCCCAGCGGAACCTGCTGAAGGCTGGAACTGCTGCGATCACTGTCATTATGGAGAGAGAGAGTGGCATTTTGAAGTTTGGATAAAACCTTAATTGAAGTCTTGGCTGCTGTTAATTATATTAGAGGCAGAGTGAGCGATGGGCTTTTTATTAGTTAATGAGGATTTTCATTTTCCAGTGGAGGAGCCCTTTGATGTTTCCAGGACTAATGGCTGTTAAATTCAACTTGTTTGCTTTGCTGCTGGTCGAGGGTGATGGGGGAGCAGGAGCTGCTCCGGCCACGGTGCCTGGGGCCAGCCGGGAGCCACTGCCCACCACAGTGAGGGGACAAGGATGCCCACAGCATGACCTGGAGCTTGTCCTGCTACCTACATAGATTTTTACAGACTGTCTTTAAAACCTGTGGCAGGCTGCAACTCTCCTCCTGCAATTAGCATTTATTATAATTATTTCACATTCGTTACCAGTGGAGCTGAGAGCCAGCGCTATCCCCCATCTGAAATCATTTGCAAATGTCTTTGCATCATTTTTCCCACTCATGGTGGGGAAGAGCTCTACAAACAGTTTGCTGTGAATATTCAGAGCTCGGGACCGGGGAGGTGATGCCAGCCGTGCTGGTCCTGCGCCCCAGCCACGTGGCCCGGCGGCTGCTCCCCAGCTGGATGATTTGTAGAACTAATCAAGGCAGAGCGTACTTTGAATTTCAAATGCTGGCAGGGAAGAGCTAGGCAGGAATCTGGGCTTTGGGGAATATTCAGGAAGAAAATGGGTTTATCATCAGCCTCCGCTGCAGCCTGAGCTACCCTGTGCCAGACCCCTAACCCACGGCACTTGAGTGGGCTTGTGGCACAGCCCCAGCAAACCCAATAAACCCATTTAAACATTTTTGGGGGTGCTGGTGTGCCTGGTGTTGCTTTGCAATGTAGCTGGGGCTGTGCCAGTGGGACGGGATGAGTTGGGATGGGGTGGGATGGGATGGGGAGGGGATGGGATGAGGATGGAATGGGGATAGGATGTGATGGGATGGGGAGGGGAATGAGATGGGATGGGATGGGATGGGGTGGGATGGGATGGGATGGGATAGGGTGGGACGGGGTGGGATGGGGTGGGATGGGATGGAGTGGGATGGGGTGGGATGCGATGGGATGGGATGAGATGGATGGGATGGGATGTGGAGGTCAGTCCCAGATGCTCCAGGACATCGGTGGCACTGGGGACAGGTCCCTCTGCAGCAGCACCGTGACAGCAGTGAGGGATGCTCGTGAGGCTGGGAGGCAGTGGGTTCTGGTGGGGGGACCAGCTGCTGAGCCATCCCCGAGCTCAGCCCCACAGCTAGGGACATGTAGAGCAGCAGAGTTTGCTCCCCCCAGCCTCCCCAAATCACAGCTCATCCCCTCGTGGGGGGCCACACTGCGTGCGGCCGCCGCGGGGCAGGAGGGGAGGGCAGGGGGGGCACTTCCCCGGTAATTACCCCTTGTCCTTCCCCATCATGCTGCGTGGGGGAAGTTGAGGGGGGGCACAGCTTAAGCTATCAATGGTCCTGCCTTGATGGGAATAAAATATGCACTGAAAGACATGAAAATGGAGTAAATAAAAGAGATAAAAATGGAACGATCAAGCCAGCAACTTCTCCTCCTCTGATTAAAAAGAAGGAGCGGGGGGGGAGAGGGGATGCGCTGAGCCCTTGAAGAGGCAGCTGCTGCCGCAGCCGCAGCCCTGATAAAGGGGCTGAGACAGCCTGTTTGGGAGAGATAAAGTGAAGTCCCAGCATTTACTGTCCTCAATCCAAGCCTTACCATCAATATTAATACAGCCTGACAAACTGGCGTTTAAGATAGAATAAATATAGACTGGTTCTGCTATTACCTAGACCTTATTAATCTGCTTGGAGGCATTTAAATGCCGTTAAAAATAGGGAGTTTACTCGCCGGCACTTCAATAGCTTTACAATCCATCAGAGTTTTGATTTCCATCCTCCTCCTCCTCTTCCTCAGGCGTTGTGGGGGGGTGCCCACTGACCCCCAGCACCCCTGCACCCCAGCAGGGGCCATGGTGAGGTGTACCAGGATGGAAACTTTGCTGCAGGGTGATGGCGATAGCTGGGAGATCACCTGGGGGCATCAGACCATGGAGGCACAAATCCCTCGGCCCTGGTAAATGGAGCATCCCAGGCATGGAGAGCCAGGACGCATTTCCCTGATGATGGAAAACTCACCTGCGTGCTCCTCATGAGGAGAAACTCGGGGCTTCCACCCCTGAGTGATGCTGGTTTCTCAGCAGCATTTTCAGGCAAGGTATCCAGGGTGCTCAGCGGGTTCCCAGAACCTTCCCTGGGCCACCCTGTTGCCTCAGCACTCACAGGGTGGTAGGAACAGCCCAGCACAGGGCAGGATCGGTGGGCGCCAGGCGCATGGGGCACCCTGCTATGGGGATGGACTTATGGGTGCCGAGCACACGGCAGGGCGCACCCTGGTCTGGGGCAGGACCCATGGGTGCCAGGTGCACGGTCGGGTCACCTTGGTATGGATTAAGACCCACAGGTGCCAGGCACATGGCAGGGTGCACCCTGGTAAGGGGCAGGACCCGTGGGTGCCACATGCATGGCAGGGGCACCTTGGCATGGGGAAGGAACCACAGGTGCCAAGTGCATGGCAGGGTGCACCCTGGTCTGGAGCAGGACCCACGGGTGCCGGATGCATGGCAGGGTGCACCCCGCTATGGGATAGGACCCGTGGGTGCCAGACACACAGCAAGGTGCACCCACTACGGGACAGGACCCATGGCTGCCAGGTGCATGGCAAGGTGCACCCCGCTATGGGACAGCACCCCTGGGTGCCAGGCGCATGGCAGGGCCACCCCAGCGCGGGGCCCTGTGCGAGGCGTCGGGCGCAGATGGAGCGAGCGGGCGCGCGTGCGGGGCGGCGTGGGGAGCGGGCGGGCGGCGGGGAGCGGCGCTCATTAGACGTGGATTATTCATCGGCAGCTTCTGTCGCCTGCCATCTGTTCCCGGCTGCGGGCGGCAGCAGCCCAACGGGGCTGCCACGGCCCTGCTCCTGCTGTCACATCTGGGTGCCACCAGAGCCGGCAGCGCAGGCGGGCGCGGGATGTCCCTGCTGCCCCACAGGATGATGCTCCATGGGGTGGGTGGGTGCCTCGTGATGTCCCTTTGAGCATCCTGCGGGACAGGGTCCCCCACGGTGGCCAAACCCCCATTTCTGCTGACTCTGCTCCTCCTCAGGCCGGTTCCCTGCCTGTTGTCTCGGTGCTGGAGCAGGATTCAGTCCCTGCCACCACCCCAGAGCTCATATACAGCCCCAAAGCACAAATTCCCCACCCCCAGCCCCAGGGACTGATCCTGCTTTGCTGCAAGCTGACTCGGAGCAGAGCCCCAGCACTGTAATTAATTTTATAGCTGTAACTAATTGCAGGAGCACGGGGCTAGGGGGGCTCAGCTCCGAACCCCCTGGGATGGGGAATGAGGCTCCCACCCGCACCGTGATGCTGGGCAGGTCTGGTGGCAGCAGCACCCGTGGCAGTTGGGGGGCGGGAAGAGGGAAGAGGGTTTGCACCCCCTTGGTTGTGCCATGGGTGCCACGGCCCGTGGCACGCTTGGTGCTCAGCCTTGGGCAGGATCGGGCCCCTTCCAATCATAGGGGCAGCTCCGAGCTATGGCCTGAACCTGGGGTTGGACTTTCCCTCCTTGGAGTGGAGCAGCTGAGCACACCTTCATCCTGCTGCCTTTTAATTAAATCTCTTGATGAACTATCTAATGAGAGTGCAGCATCCCTGCAGGCTCTCCAGCGAGCTGCCTGGGCTGAAGGTGAGGTCCCGGCACGGGGGACATACATCATCCCGCCGTCCCCTCCCCAGTGCCTGCTCTGCTTCTGCCACTCAACTGCATCCCACAGCTCACACAGAGGGACTGGAGCGCTCACCAGGCCAGGAGCTCGCTGCTCTAAACTGATAATTGTCAGGTTTTAATTACTCCGCAGGCAAATGACCTTTTGCATCTGCCAGCGAGGCCGTGAAACATGTCCCTGAGTGGGAGCAGACATGCAGTGGGGGACAGGAGGGGGCTGCCACACCACTGCCTTCGTTCAGCCCCGTGGGTGACAGGGACAAGGCCAGGGGATGGCACACTGCAGGCTGAGCACGGGGAGCCTGGACTTCCCCCCAGCACTCCTGTCCTGTTGCAGGCAGGACATCGAGGAGCAGAGGGACAAATTCAGAGCCTGTTGCGCAGCATGGGGAAGATATGGTGGGAGATGCCAGGATGGAAACAGGACCAAGGTGTCCTGGGACAGGGGACCTTCCCTGGCCCTGAGGCAAGCGAGGTACCTCTAGCCATGGCTGCCCTTGCCCTGGGAGGGAGCATCCCTGGGGCAGAGCGGGTACCCTGAGCCCAGCACGGTGCAGCATCCCTGGGGCAGAGCAGGTACCCTGAGCCCAGCACGGTGCAGCATCCCTGGGGCAGAGCGGGTACCCTGAGCCCAGCACGGTGCAGCATCCCTGGGGCAGAGCGGGTACCCTGAGCCCAGCACGGTGCAGCACCCCTGGGGCAGAGCGGGTACCCTGAGCCCAGCACGGTGCAGCAACCAGCCGTGGCCCCGAGAGCTGCCTGCAATCCAGGCATGGTCCCTGCCTGCCTAGCACTGCCTGCACTTCTCTCTGCATGCTCCTGCCCACTGCCAGCCTTCGTCTCTCCCTCCCGCAGAAAGGAGCCCTTCTCCTGACGATAATTACTGAAAAGTTCAGTGCTGAGAGAGATGAGGGGGAGGGATGTATTAAAATGCATGTGCACAGCTTGGGCCTTGCAGCAGATGTTGGCATAATTAGAGAGGAAAAAATTATGAAATTAATTTGTGGTTCAATGTAAATTTTGGCACTGGGGGGAAAGCGTGGTCCCACTCGCCTCCCGTGTGCTGCTGCTGGCGCACGCTCCCTTGCTCGTGCGCTGGCACACACTGGCTGCCGCTGGGACCGTGCTGTGGGGGAGGTCCGGGGGGGACTCAGAGCATGGGGAGGGGGACAAGGTGATGGGTAATGCTTGGTCTTAGAGGTGACAGTGTTTGACAGCTCTGCCTCCTGGCTTCATGGCACTGGGGCTTGGAGAGGTGGGCCAGCAGCCTGGGGAGATGGGCCAGCAGTCCCTGTAAATGAGGATGCAGAAAGAGGAGATATGAGGAGAAAAAGTAAAAACTAGAGTGCCGCAATGGCCATGATTGGTATTTCTGCTGGGTCCCACAAATATGCATTTATGTCACAATCAGCTTGGGGACCCTTCCCTTTGTGGGGACAGAGCTGAGCCGTGGCAGGACCCTCCTTGTACACATGGCAGTGACATTCCCAGAGCCGTGCTAGAGCAGGGCACTACCAGCAGCCAGACCAAGCTCTGCTTCCTCCCCTTGGCTTTTTCCATCTCCTCTTCCTTTGGGAGCCAGAGAAGAATTAATATCTGCCGCCTCCCCCCATCCACCACCAGCCCCCAGGGAGGGACGTGGGCGCAGGTTAATGTGCCCATTGATCGGCAGCATCCCCGGTTACAGTTGCCCTGTGCCACGATGCACCCATTTTGCCATTTCTGGTGCGTGGTGGGTGGATTGTCTTGCATCGGGCACGACCCGTCACCGCTGGCTGGGATATCGGGGTCAGCCCCAGGGACTACGGCTGCGCTGGGCTGGGTGGCGTGGGGAGATGGGGGGCTCTGCCCTGGACCTTGCATCCCCTCCACTTGCAGTTTGCATTTATTTGCAGAAGTTGGGGAGTTCCTGAATTTGAGCTTCAGAAGGAGATGGGGAGCTGCAGGACCTGCTCCCAAAGGTGGGGCCGAGCCAGCCGCGGGGCTCGGGGAAGCCCAAGAAGCCCCAAAAGCTCAATGTGGCCCAAAGCACATCCCCAGGCTGGAGCAGAGAGCAAGAGTCAGCTCAGCCCCTGACACAGCCCGGTGCCTGCACGCCCGTGTTCCCCAGCTCCAGGGTGCTGGTTCCCCTGGGCAGCCCAAAGCACCAGGACAAGAGGAGACAGCCACAGGTTGTGCCAGAGAACGGTCAGATCAGATATTAGGAAAAAATTCTTCCCAGAAAGGGCTGTTGGGCACTGGAACAGGCTGCCTAGGGCAGTAGTGGAGTCACCATCCCTGGAGGTGTTTAAAAGGCATATAGATGAGGAGATGAGGTTCTTAGGGACATGGGTTAGTGCTAGACTTAGGTTATGGTTGGACTCGATGATCTTGAGGGTCTCTTCCAACCGGAATGATTCTATGACCCCGGAGAGGGGCTGGGCAGCCCCCATGAGTGCCGGGCTCTGGCTGTGGCCACCCTGTCCCTTCCATCCTCTTCTTCAGCCACTTCCCCAGGACTGATCTGGACATCACTGCTGGGGAGCAGAAGGGTGGGGGGAGCCCAGCAGCTACCCCCCGCGTCCCCTTGGCCTCCTCCCGCAGCGCTGAGCCGAGCGGGAGCCACAGCCCTGCGTGGGCACCACGGGCACGGGCTCGTCCTGCTGCCCGGGTGCTCCTGGTGTGACTCCAGCTGGTCGCATCTGCTCCCACCCCGGCTCAGCGGGACTGAATGTGGGTCACAGTGAGCGCGGGTGACACACGGCAGGTGACACAGCGCGGTGCAGCCGGGGAGCAGCTGATCCCCCCGGGCTGCGCAAGACCGTGCCGCCGGCCGGGATTACCCAGCTGCTGCCAAGCTGGCACAGGGACCGTCTCCTCCGAAAGGTTCCCTTCCAGGGGATTACGGGTAATGCATCTGGAGCAGCACTCGCTCATCCAGGTTGGTGATTTATCTGAAAATCAAATTCCAGTAATCTCGCCTGCCATCTGGCCCCCACGGACACGCAGTCGTCCCCAGCCCCGGGCAGAAGGGTCGGGGCGAAGGGCCCCATGTCCCCGCTGAGCATCATCCCCAAGCTGCTGTGAGGAGGGCAGAGTGGGGCCCCTGGGCTGGCATGGAGCACCCTGGGCAGAAGACGGCCCAGCGAGAAGTTTTGGGATGGTGATGGGTTCACATGTGCTGGGATGTGGGCAGGACCTAGAGAGCTCAGCCCCTTGCAGGGGTGCTCCAATGTGCCTGTGTCCCCGTGCATCCGTGGATGGTGGGATGCAGGACCCAGACAGCTCAGCCCCTCACAGGGATGCTCTGACATCCCTGTGTCCCCACACATCCATGGATGCCAGGATGCAATACCCGGAGAGCTCAGCCCTTTGCTGGGATGTGTCAGGAGGAGCTGGGGACTGCAGAGCTCTCCAGGTGGCAGCAGGGATGTCCCCATCACCAGCAAGGAAGGCAGAAGGAGACAGGATCCGTCCTTTCCCCTCATGGGAAGTCTGCAGGATGCAGAGCATCCCAGGGGGGCGGGGGCCCCGATGCTCCCCATTCCACCTCTCATTCTCAGCTCATTAAGGCTCTCCCATTATTCTGACATTTGTGCGCGTCACGTACCGGGAAGAAGTAATTTACTTAGAAGAAATTAAAAGTTCATTTTAATTGAGCGCACACTGCAGTATGCAAATGTGGGGCGCATTATGTACACTGATGCAGAGACAAAGGCTGTAATCAGCTGTTAACCCTCTGTGAGCCGGCCCTGGGTGTCGTGGCAGCGCCGGCATCCCTCCGGCAACACCGGAGACCGCGGAGCCACATGCAGGTTGTCCCCTGGTTGTGTGGCTGTGTGGCCTGGCAGCATGGACAGGCGCAGGATGAACCTCTCATACATCTGCCCGCTGGGATGCAGGAGCCAGACGGGGATGCCAGCGATGGAGGTGGTCCCCCGAATCGCTGTGACGTGCTGGGATGGCTCCACGCCAGTGAGACGAGGTGGACGGTCGGGGCAGGGACTCTCTGGGGGTGATTTCAACCTTTTTGGGGAGTCCGGATGAGATGAGGATGGCAGTGCAAAGGCCAAAATATGGCTCGTTGTATCTGCAGTAGCTGGATTTGAGGATGGTTGCAGATGCGATGAGCTCATGAGAGCTGGATTTGAGAGGTTTTTCTCCTTTCTAAAAATTTTTTTTTACTACCTGTCAGACCTGCGATTTTTTTAATGGCAGCGCAAATGGAATTGGTTCGCAGATGCGAGATGACAGCCCGCTGCAGGAGACAGACAAATTACCTCCAACCTCAGCTCGAGACGCCCACAGCCTCCCAAACAAAGGGAGATGGCAGTGGGGGGTTGTAGCGAGTTGTTGGTGCTCAGCAAGGCCACCCGCCCCGGCCCGTGGGTGTTGTGTGCGTGCATCGTGTCCACGGGCACAGTGATGCCATGAGCCACCCCCTTGTAAAGGGCTGTTGGGGATGGCATATATGAGCATCCGACATTCTTAATATTATGGGCGGGTGATGCTAAAAAGCAAGGGGGATGTGGGGACAGAGCTGTCACTGAGGGTGACAGGGTGGACTTCGCATGGATCCAGGGGGAATGGTGCTGTCGGGCATCCCTGGGCTGCACCTGGCACTGCACCGGTTTTGCCAAGGATAACAGGGACAGACCCAGGATGGGACCCTGACCCCCTGGGTGGGGGGTGACAATGGCACTTTGCACCCCAGGCTTGTACCTCCACCCTGGCCACTCTTCTCCTTCCCTGTGCTCCTGGAGGCTGCAGCCCCAGTGCCCCCAGTTGGCTCCCAGTAGCACAGGCAGGCAGGGTGGTCCGGCCGGCCTTGGCACCGCGGGGAGGATTTAATTGCTGCCTCGTAACCTTTGCATCCCGTCCCACGTGCCGGCCCAGCGCCCGGCTCTGCCACTCCAGATGGCACCCGGGAAAGAGTTAAGTCCGCTGTGATCAACAGCAAGAAGCAAGTGGTAAACAATTTTTCTCTCCCTCTGCTAAATTAATATGCAAATTCCCCCCCCCCGCCCCCTGCTCTTGCTTCGAAATTAGCGAGGTAGAATGCTTGGGCTAATTATGCATTCAAACGAGCAGGCTTCGTTAATGTGGCACTAAGAGGAGCCTGAAAATGATTGTGAGACGATGAAATTGAAATTGGAGCATGGCACTTCTAATGCATCTGGAGTCACTCTTGCGTGCCCCGGCAGATGTAACCTGGCAGTGACCGGCAGCCCCCGCCGCCCTGCCTGGGCACCCGCAGCACCCTCAGCACCCGCAGCACCCACAGCATCCTCCTCCCGCTTCATCCCTCTCGCACCAAAACCCACCGGGTCAGAAGGTTTCCCAGCCTGGGGATGGAGAGGTGAGATGGCCCCGTGCTGTGGAGCTGAGTCCTGACCACCCAGAGCTCCCAGTTTGAGGTGGGGATGGACCAGTGACCCTGGAGCATCCCCAGGGCATGGGGCAATGGGGTGAGGAGTGACGGTGTCCCAGGACAGCAGAGCAGGTCCCAGCGGTGGATCTGTGCAGGTCCCGCTGGGCGATGCCACCATCAGCCTCCTGCGCTCCTGCGGTCTGGAGTGTGGCTGGGAACACGTTTCTCCTCCCCAGGCTGAATCCCGGCCCGCGAGGCAGCCAGCAGGGCCTGAGCGTGTTTGGTAAAGCTCCACGTGTCCCGGTGTTTGGATGGATAAACCTCCAGATGGACAAACCTCCTCCTTTGCCTGGACATGCTCCTGGTGATGCTGAAACCCAGGGGGATTCCAGTCTCCATCACCATGTCCCCGCGGGTTTGGGGACCAGCAGTTGTTGGCACATCCCAGCAAGGACCAGACCGGTGACACATCCACATCCGTCACATCACATGTCCCATGGCACAGCCAGCTGTGAGTCCCTGCCCCAGGACCATCCCGTGACAGGACTGGGTGGCACGGTAGCATCTGGGGGCTGCCCCGTCCAGTGTGGCCGCATCCCCGGAGGAAGGTGGCACCCATGGGGATCTGCAGAGGCAAAAATGGGAGAAAAGACTGAGGATGACAGGACAAATAGGGAGATGTTTTACACTGGGAATGAACTGCTGGGGGTGAGTGGCTCCAGACTGCGACGGACGCATGGGATGGCGAGGGCTGCACGGGAAAAGCGGCTTGGGATGTCACCAGCCAGTCTCTGCTGGGTTAACTGCTCACGGGTGTGTACATAGGCGCGGGTTCAGCCACACAGGGGCTAAACCCGTTTTGTGAGAACTGGCAGCACCGAAACCAGCTCTGCAGCTCTGACCAGTCAAACCGGCCCCCCCGGCTGGGCAGCAGAGATGGATGTTGGTGTTAAATATTCATCAGAGGCGTGGACGTTACTGGAACCATCCATTAAGAGGTAATGCACAATCCGCAGCGTGCTCCCGCTCGCTGGGACACACCGTGGCAGGCGGCCGGGCGGAAGGTGGCGGGAAGGAAGATGGATGCTCTGGAGGAGGCTGCGGAGCCCACGCCAGATGCATTGTTAGGAATCAATGATGGTCTCCAGACTTTAGACACTCAACCACCAGAAATAAATAGAAGAAATAAATAGACAAGGAGATAAATAACCCCCCAGAAAGGAGGGGAAGGAATGGGGGAGCGGCAGGGATGCAGACCCTGGAGGAGAGAATCCCTTGGAGTGGGGTGGGTTGCAATGGCGTGGTTTGGTCCAGAGGATGTCGAGCATCCCAGAGGGATGCTGAGCACCCTGGAGGGATGCAGAGCATCCCGGAGGGATGCTGAGTGTTCCTGAGGACACGTCTTCACAGAGGAGGCCACCAAGCTCAGAGCAAGCAGCCTCCCTTGCCGTGTCCCTGGGCAGGGCACCCATGGGTGCTGGGACCTGCCGTGGCTGGCTTCGCTCCACAGCATGCCTCAGGGTCAGGGCTGGCATGCGGAAGGGGTTGTTTTTCCCCCTCTCTCCGGTAATTTTTCCCTCTGACTATGATGCATAGCGGTGCTAATTCGGCACGTTGCCATTAATTCCAGCACAGCTGCCGCTCTCTCCCTCAAGGCATTTCGCTAATACTCAGCTTCAGAGCCTCTCAGCAAATTAACATCATTTGTTCTGCAGAACATGTTTTATTTCTACACTACATGCATAGCTTATTACTCTGCCAGAAACTCGGGGTGTGCGGGGAGGCAGCGCCGGCAGGCACAGCCCTCCAGAGCCAGCTCTGCTCCTCTGGTCTGCCTCGCTGTGCCTGTCCCCAAGCGGGTGCAGGGACAGTGTGACACCGCCCGTTGTACCACCTCGTGTTGCCGTGCCTGACCGAAGCTGGAGCTGCTCGTATTTTCTCCTGGCACTGGGATGCTCTGGTACTGTCAGTGCAGCCCAGATGGGTGACACCGGGTGGGATGGTGGCAGCGTGCTGGACCAGTCGCTGAGTGACATCTCCTGCATCCTCCCAGCCTGATGCCTTGGTGCAGAGTGATGCTCACATGTTTATGGACACATACAGGACCGTGGTGACAAGGGGCCCTGGGGGACCAGAACTGGAGGTGCAGATGCTCAGCACCCAGAGCAGGGAGCCCCAGAGGTGGCTGTGGTGGAGATGTGGCCCCCTGCCCCCAGCTGGCACAGCAAACCTGCACCCCAGCACCCTCCGCTGCCTCCCATGCCCACCCCACACCTGCACTTCCCTCCTGGAGTTATTGCTCTGGGTGATTAATGCCTCTGGAGTTTCAGTTAATGATCTTTGGGCAAGGAAGCCCCCATGGGCTCACTGAGTGGGTGGCTGTGAGCAAAGGGACCCTCACCCCTGGCCCCCTCAAGTCACAGGACCAAGCTGGGCCTTGCAGGACGTGACACCGAGGGGCACTGGGACCCCCTATGACAGCTCAGACCCTCTGGCAGTGTTGGGCTGGGGCAGAGTATCTCCTACGTGGTCCTTGGTGCTGAGCCCCGGGGATGTCGTGGAGTCATCAGGGGCATGTGTGAGCCGGGCAGGGTGTCAGGAGCTGGACAGGGTGTCAGGAGCTGGACAGGGTGTCAGGAGCTGGGCAGGGTGTCAGGAGCCGGACAGGGTGTCAGGAGCTGGGCAGGGTGTCAGGAGCTGGACAGGGTGTCAGGAGCTGGGCTGGGTGTCCTGCCCGCCACCCCACAAACCACAGTCTCTTCTGGAGATAAAATCAGGTTTTTCGCTTTGATTAAGGTTATTTAAGCCTTTTACCAAAACATAAAACCTGATTATTTGCATAAACAACCTAATTGGATCATAGTGCACAGCATTGCTAATGCTGGTGGGGAGCCAGTGACAGCACCAGGGCCATGCCGGCAAACGAGGCCTCTGGCTTTGCCACCTCCGGGGTGGTTTTGGCAGGAGGTGGGTGAGACCCCTCTGTGCTGGGGTGTGCACCCACCTGCCACCCCCCTGAGCCACGGACGGACCTGTCCTTGGGGTGGGTGACAGCTATGTGGGGTCACCGGTGTCCCCAGCACATGGCCCTGGCTGTGCCCTGGGTGAGGAGGAGGAGGAGAAGGAGGAAGGAGGAGCCGTGTGAAGGTGCTGAGTGGGAAGCTGGGGGCCGGGAGCCCGGGCAGGCGGCTTTGCAGGAATGCTGCCGGCGCGGCGTTGCCATGGCTGGGAGCTGCAGAAGGCTTCCGTGGCGAAAGGCGGAGAGGCTCCATGAATATTTCATTAGGAGAGCAATGTGGTGTGCTGCGGAGAACATCTGGCTGGGGTCCCAGGAGACCCCTGCCTTGTGCAGGAAGCAGGAACTGTGAAATATGGAGGAAAATGAGGAAGAGGGGGAGACGGGGGGAGCATCCCGTGGCATGGGGAGCGTTTTGCCCCCCCGGCCCTGCGATGGGAGGCACGGGGCAGGCGCAGAGCTTCGTCCTCCTGGGAAGGGCAGCCCTGGGGGGGTTGCATGACATGGAGGGGCTGTGGTAGTGTGGGCCGGCTGCTGGAGGGGTGTTTTCTGATCCATCTCCATGGGATATTTTGAGGACAGAGGTGCAGCATGATCTGTCCCTCACAAGCAGGGTGTTGTGTTTAATCCCAATATCTGATGTGGGCAGAGCTGCTCCTCCAGCTCAGAGCTGCAATGCATGGGCTGGCTGTGGGGCAGGCGGGCATGGACCAGTGCGGCCAGCATTGATGGGGTGGGATGGGATGGGATGGGGTGGGATGGGATGGGATGGGGTGGGGTGGGGTGGGATGGGATGGGATGCGATATGGTGGGATGGGATGGGATGGGATGCGGTGGGTCCTCTTTCCCCACTCCACATCCCTCCAAGGGAGATGCCGATGCCCTTGAAGCTGGATGCAGCAGTGTCTCTGGGTCTGAGCCCCTGTCCTGGCTCCTGCAAGCGATGGGTGCTGGGGGGCAGGGACCCTGAGGGAGTTCTGTCCTGGGGGTGTTCGTGCAGAGAAGACATCCCTGGTACAGCCTGACTCCTTCAGGCATGCAGAGCAGCAGGCAGGAGTTGGGGTGCTGCAGAGGCTCGGCATTGCCAACATCTCTGTTTCCAATCAGGCGTGCCGGCTCCTTCCCCCGGTGTCCAGATTTGGTGCTGGGGGTCCAGCCAGACCCCTTTGCCTTGGTGTGGGTGCTGGTGGAGCTGTGAAGTCGCGGTGCTCCCAGCACACCGGCATCCGCTGCCGGCTCCGACGCTGCTCCCGTACCATGGGGTGGGCAGCACCGTCACCGACCCGCACGAGCACCGGTGCTGCCAGGCAGAGGCTCTGCCCTGCACCATTCAGCCCCCTCCCCATGGCTCCCCACACCCACCTGCACCCCCAAACCTCCCAGCCAGCGCCAGCCCCTGCAGCCACCACCCCGCGGCTGTGAGCCCTGTGAGGCCATGGGACTACGAGCTTCCCAGCACCACTCCCCAGCGTCCTACAACCTTTCCCTCCTCCTCCTCCTGCCCAGCATGGCAGCGGGTGCTGAGCTCTCCCTGCCCACGCTCCCCTTCTCCAGCCACCCAGCTCAGCTTGCCGATAGCCCCCGTTTGGGAGCAGGGGACAGTTCCCGCGTGCCAGCCCTGCCACTGGCGGGACTTCGGTTCCCACCCTCCCCGCGGCCGCCCCACGCGGCTCCCGGCACTGCCGCAGGAGACAAAGCCCAACCAGACAAAGCCGCAGCCTCCCCGTGTGCGGCCAGGGTACGGCAAAGCCACCTTTGCAGCCGCCGGCATGGGAGCCCTCGTCTGCCGGTGCAGGCAGCGGCTGCAGGCAGTGAAGGGCGGGCAGGCCGCGGGCAGGAGAGCGGCAGGATGGCCAGGGAGGCCACAGGCAGCCCCAGCAGCAGACACATGCACACACACACAGCCTTTAAAACGATGGCAAATACCTCTCTCCTCTCCGGCTCCACCATCTGCTACCTGTCCCGCTTCGGCCGCGCTGTGCCTCTGCCGCGCTGCCTGTCTTCGATGCATCCCGCGCCGGGACGGGCTGCCAGACCCTCCTCTCTGCCGCTGGCGGGTTTTGGCCCTGCGCTGCCTGCTGGTGTTTTGGCAGCCTCACCGCTCCAGCGATGGCATGTGTCCATTATTTTTTTTTTTTCCTCTGTCCCTTTCACAATCCGTCCTCCACAGCTTTCTCCACCGGTGCCTCCGGAGCCGCCTGCAGTGCCAGCTCACAGGGAAATTGGCAGCGAGCGTGGCACAGGGATCCTCCCGCAGCTGCCGGAGCCCTGCCAGGCACAGGCAGCCCTTCTGCCAGCCACCAGCCTTGGCACGGGGGGCCGGGGACGGCGGGGGGCTGCCGACGCTTGGCAGCCCTTCCCCGGCACCGTGTGCCCCAGCCGCCACCGCGGCTCCGCTGCCAAAAGCCAAACGGGGAGGAGGAAAAGGGGAAAGCGGCAGAGACAGGAACTGGCTTCACCGTGCCCAGCGGTGGGGGATGCGCTGGGAGCCCCTTCCCTTCGCCACAGCCAGCTGGGTGATGTCCTTGTCCCTTGGCAGAGCCTGGCCATGGTGCCAGTGTCACATGGAGAGGTTCAGCCCCATCTGTCTCCACTGGTGCCCCCAGCCCAGCCGGGAGAGCCCATCCCGGGGATGGTGAGCATGGACCAGCCCGGCTGGGCGATGCTGCTTGGCAAGCACGGCTCTGGCAGACACACCTCTTACCCAGCATCCGTCTGCCGCACAGGGGGGCCAGGGAAATTGGGAAGGGGAGAGCGGAGGAGGGACTTTTAGCGATGGGTGGGTGGTTTTGGGGTGCCCTCCATCCATGTGCCACCCTGCACGGCCACCTCAGCCTCGTGCAACGCAGCATCCCCACCCCATGGCAGAATCCTGGCCCCGGCAGTGCCGGTGTGCCAGGGCTCCATCCCGCTGGCCATCGGCGTCGCAGCCATCCAGCCTCTCCAGCTTTTCTTCCCCAAATTCCTGGTCTCGGTGTCTTTTTGAAGGCAAAAGCAGGAGCGTGGCTTGGGCACCCGCTGCAGCTCAGGTTGCTCCAACACACCGGGAGGGTCCCTGAGGCCATCGGACACCGGTGGGGACAGCCAGGCAGGAGGCGGAGGACAGGCTGCCAGCTCAGAGCCACCCAGCACCCTGCTCGGCTTCACCCCAAATAAGTCATTTATTGAGAGCTGCATTTACAGGGCTGCTGCTGCTCTGTCACCAGCCCCATGGCACAGCCCGGTGGGGCAGAGCATCAGGAGCACTGGCCATGGCACCAGCACACACAGATCCTCCTGCTGTCACCGTTTCACAGGTTCACCCCCTAATCAGAGCTGTGGTTAATGGGGCTGGCAGGATACACCAAGAACATTGCATGGGGCATGGCGGGGCCATGCAGCCCTAGCTGTCCCCACATGGTGGCACATCCCAGCCGGGGCTGCAGCAGTTTCCAGGGTGACCATGAGGGTCCAGGCCATAGGAAGAGCCCGGGGAGCCATCCCAGTGTGTCCTTCTGCCCGTGCCCCCATCCCCTGGCCTGCCCGTGTCACACGTGCGCCTGCCATTTCCTCAAATAAGCAGCTAATCTCCATCAATCATAATTTTGTGCAATTATCATAATAGGGCCATTTTGCACTTATCCTCGCCACGTGACGCAGGAGGCACTTACGGCTCCACTTCACAACGAGCGTCTTCGAGCTGCTCCCGTCCCCAGGGAGTCTCGATGGCAATCGTGTCCCCCATGAGCCCCTGGGGACAGACTCGTCCCCTGCTACCCCGGTGTGGGCAGCGGCTCCAGCAGCGGATGCCTGTGCTAGGTGGGATGCAGGCACAGGGGACAGTAGCAGGACCCCATTCCCTGGTTCGTGCCCTCCCGCCACTGCAGAGCAGCGCAGGGGTTAAACCCCAAAATGGGAACAGTTAATCTGTTTTTTGCAACCATATGGCCAAGCCGGCCTGGCCACCTGCATGGCAGCAGCCTCTCGGTTGTGCCGATGCTGTGTGGCATGTGGCTGCAGGAGTGGCCGGTGGCCCCGGTGCTGACTCTCCACCAGCTGGTGGGGAGCAGATTAGGGGGACTGGGAGGCAACAAGGCACGAGGGCCATGGGTGGAAGATTAGGCACCGGCAGATGGAGGGAGAACAAACATTTCATTCCACCTTGTTTACTACTCCCTCGTCGGTTGCAGTTGGGGACCTCGGCACAGGCTCTGGCTCTGTCCCCACTTGGGCTGGAGCAGGACAGAGCTGGGGACATGGCCACCTGTGTCCCAGTGAGGATGAACAGGCTCCCACCTCACTATGCTCCATCCTCATTCCCAGCAGCACTGTGGGGGCAGCCCCTGGTGCCCCCATCCCACCCTATCCCGTCCCATCCCGTCCCATCCCATCCCATCCCATCCCACCCCATTCCACCAGGTTGGAGCCACCAGCAGCTGTGGCGCTCGCCCTGAACATCACGCTTGCTGTAACCCAGTGGTGCTTGTGGTGTTTACACCACCGTAGTAATTACTTTTTTTTTTTTTTAATAAATACGGATGTTGCCACAAGTAAACGCTAATGTAATAAAAGCTTTCTGCTGGATCCATAATTAATCAGCGAGCTGGGTAAGGCGGGGTGGGAGCAAGCAGAAAACCTTCCTGCCAGCACAGGCTATGGGGCTCACACCCGGCTGGGAGAGGGTGAGGAACCGCAGTGACAACCTGGGGACATCCCACTGCCAGGGGGACCATGGCAGCAGCCCTATGAGCCCGGCGTGAGGGGGTCCGTGAGCGGACAGGGCTACGGTGCACGCCAGTCTCAGCTTTTGTAGGCGCCGGGTGTTTTGCTCCCAGCTGTGTTGGCACATCTGGACTGATCCCCTCCCTGCCGGGGTCTCCTGGCCACCCTGATACACAGAATGGGGCTGGGTACCACGTGTCTCTCCCGGTGCAGCCAAAGGGTGAGCTGGCATTGCGGCTGCTGTATAAACTAAATAAACCAAATAAACCATAACCTGCTCCCCTAGGTCTGGCAATGGCACTGTCAGGGAGCAGCTCCATCCCCCCTCAGCCCTGGGGAGCAGCGTCTGGCCCTGCAGCCCCCTGGGATGGCTGTTGGTGGCCGGGTGCTGCTCGCGGCCAGGGCTGAGCATTGTCTCCAGAGATGTGGCCGACTCCAGATGGCCGGTGGGCACCAGGTGCTGGGGGACGGGGTGGCAGAGGGTGGTTCAGGGTGGACATCTGCTGCGTGCACAGCCAGCTGGCCCGGCAGCTCGCTGCGGTCAGGGGGGAGCATGGCCCTGTCACCCTGCCGGGGTGGGGGTACCTGCACAACCCAGAGGGGCCACACGGGAGCATCCTGCCTGGTGCACACATCCACGGCTGTCGCAGCCCTGTCCCCACCCCATGCATCCTGTCCCTGCCAGCCCCTGGACCACTGCAGGGACGATGGCACCCCACTGTCACCAGAGACCCCGCTGTGGGCACACGCCCCTGCTCCTCCCGCCCGGGGGGGTTAATCCCTGCAGCCTGCAAGGACTGGGAGAGGCTGGTGACAGATGGCAAGTGTAAGAAGGAGAATGAATGCGTCGGTGGCAGGAGCAGGGCACATCTGCAGGGCAGCACAGCAACAGCCGTGCACCAGGGAGCCGTGCACTGGGGAGTCAGGCAATGAGGAGCTGTGCAGTGGGGAGCTGTGCAACAGGGAGTCGTGCAATGGGGAGGGTGTCGTACAACAGGGGACCAGCTGTGCAACAGGGAGCCATGCAACAGCTGTGCACTGGGGAGCTGTGCCACAGGGAGTTGTGCAATGGTGAGGGTGCTGTACAACAGGGAAAGAGCTGTACAATGAGGAACCGTGCAATGGGGAGCTGTGCATCGGGAAGTCATGCAACAGGGACAGAGTTGTGCAATGGGGAGCCATGCAACAGGGACCTGTACAATGGGGAGGGAGCCGTGCAGTGAGATGTGCCATGGGGAGGGAGCTGTGCAGTGGGGAGCTGTGCTGTAAGGAGGAGTGCAACAGGGCACTATACAGCACAGTTGGCACAGGGCTGGCGCCTCCCCCCCTGCCATGGCCGGGCTCTGCCCGAGCTGGGCTCCTGTCCCCGTTTCCGCTCCCAGCCCCGCTGCGCCTGGCTGGGCTGCCGGCCCCGGCCCCGGTGGAAACGCACCTGAGGGAGGTGGGTGGGGGTCACCCCAGCTGTCCCGCTTCGTGCACCGCTGCGCAACAGTGGAAAAACAGCGGAGGAGCGGGCTGCGGAGCCTGGGAGGTGACAGCACCAGGGCACATGCCACCAGAGATGGGCTGGCACATGGCGACTTGCATGGCACGAGAGCCATGTGCCGCCATGCGAGGGGCAGCCCTGCTGCCCATGCCACGGTTGGACCAGCAGCATCCTGGTACCAAGCTGGCAGGGCCATGCGGGGAGTCCTGCTCCATCCCACCGTGGCCGCCCTGCTGTGCCATCTCCCATGGGTGTCCGCAGCCACGTGCCAGGCCTTGCCGGGGGAGGTGTCAGCTGCCCCGTGTCCCCGGGCGTGTCCCACATGTCCCCCATTGCTGCAGAGGCGAATGCAAATCTGCAACGGGACCGGCTGAAAATACTAAACTGGGCAGGGTTTCCGCTCGGTGCCACGGGGCTGTGGTGGGGTCGGTGTCACCCGGCTGTCCTGTGCCACGGCCCCCCGGTGTGGGGCTGCGCTCAGCCAGGCCAGGAGAGTGGGATACGGCCTGGGCTGGACTGGGAGGGGAACGCGGTGCTGCCATGGCCGGGGAGCTCCAGCTCAGCTGCCACGTGCCAGCACGGTGACCTCTGTGTGTCCCCTGGATGCCTGTGTGCCCCTGGGATGTCTGTGTGTCTATGTGATGTCCGTGCCTCCCCGGGATGTCTGCGTGTCCCCTGGATGTCTACATGTCCCTGGGATGCCTGTGCATCCCCGGGATGTCTGTGTGGCCCCGGGATGTCTGTGTCCATGCGATGTCTATGCATCCCTGGGATGTCTGTGTGTCCCCAGCACGTCTGTGTGTCCCCAGCACGTCTGTGCATCCCCGGGATGTCCGTGTGTCCCCAGGATGCCTGTCCCCGCCAGGAGGAACCCGGGCCATTGCTCAGCCCTGCCCAAATCCAGCTGTGCGGCACATGAGCCCAGCACCCGCGGGCAGGGCTGCAGCTCCATGACATCGTTGACACCTGCCATGACATCAGAGCACACCGTGGTGACGCCACCGGGGGACACAGTGATGTCACCGGCACGCTGCGCCGCCAAGCCCCGCCCCCCAGTGGGCGGTTTGGGGCCAAATCCCCATAAAACGGGTGCGGGGCGGGGGGAACGTTCGGCCGCGGTGCCGCGTTTCCGCCGGAGCCCGTTCGCGGCCGGACCGGTCCCCGGCGCGGTGCAGCCGCCAGGTGAGGCCCCGCCGGAGCGGGTCGGGCCCGGCCTGTCCCGTCCTATCAGCCACGGCGAACCGGACCGGACCGTGTGCCGGTGCCCCCGGCCCGGCTCTGCTCCCCGCTGGGAACCCGCGGCGGGCGGGCTGGGGGGTAGGAGGGTGTCCCCGCCCCGTGCCGCGATTAGCAGTGGCTTTAATTAAAACATAATAAACATCCCGTCCCGTCAGGCCGGGCCCGGCGGGGGCTCGCACCGGGTGTGAGGGGCCTGGTGAGGCCGATCCTCACCCGCTGTAGCTGGGAAATGATGGAAAGAAGGATTTTCCTGCCGCTGCTCTGGGTTTGGCGTGCGGGGCAGGGAGCTGGGGCCGAGTCCTTGCCCGGGGTGTCAGAGGAAGGAAACCTGGGAGAGGCGGCGGGTCTGGGGCCCGCAGCGGTTCGTCCTGCTGGGTCCAGCTCCGCCGCGCGGTGCGGCGGGTTGGTGGTGCCAGGAGCTGGTGTGAGCTCGCCAGCTGCTTTAATTTCTTATTTTAGCCGTAGGGGGTGGAGGTGGAGGCAGCAAATGCTCATCTGCTGTGCTGCCACCACCCCAGGGCCCCCAGCCACAAGTGTGTGCTCAGCCAGGGGGCGTTTGTGTCCCATTTGCCCCTGAGCAACAGGCAGGTAAAGAAAACAGCCCCTGGTGCTAATTGACCCTGTCCCGGGTGTCTGTGAGTCTGTACACACCCTGTCAACACTTATTTTACGAAGTCCATAAACGCCCAGGCCTGGCTGAAGGTGCTGCTGGTTATTGTTCCATTAAATCTGAACTGGTGCTGTGGTGAAAAGGGGATAATATGATTTTTTTATTTTTTATTTTTTTTACTTTTATTTTTTTTGGAAGCAGCTGTTCTCAAGCAGCAGCTAACACCTGCTCCGGAGCCGTGCGAGGAACAGTGAGCACGCCAAGTGCACTTAACTGTGCTGGCCCGGAGCGCAGCAGGATCCTGGCAAAGGGTCGCTTCCAATTAACGCCCCTCTTAATGACTGGAGCGTTGACATCTCACCAGTGAGCTGACCTTGGGCACAGGTCAGAGTGAGGTGACTTGGTTTATGTTACGGATGGTGTTCTCACTTTATTTTATATTTTAGTCTCTACAGAGAAATGGAAAGCTGTCATGTGAGCTTTGTCATGACCTGTTTTGGTTTTTTTCCATCCTGATGGTGTATGTCATGAGTGTACTTGGTTACCACGCTCTGGCTTTAAAGCCTCTCCCCCTCCCAGATGTTTCCGCACTAAATCACAAGTTTATTTTGCAGAAGCAGAAATTGAGGTCGATATGCAAAAGAAAATATGTGCAAAGCCAATATCTGGCCGGAGAAATGCTCTGAAGGTGGATGGGAGAGACTGCAGGGCTCGCAGCTACGTCTATGCGAAAAAAACCCCTTGTCTGAGCAGCCTGAGCTGGGTTGAGCCGTGTTCAGCTCATCCCTGAGCTGCCAGTTCTTGAGATCCTTTTTGTTTCAGCTCCTCCCCATGGTGGGAAGCTGAGCTGGGAGGATATTTGAGTTGAGGATATTAGCTCCACTAATAGGCGTTGATAACAGGGTGGGTTGGTTGGTTGGTTTGTTTGTTTTTTTAAAAAAATCAAGTCATTATTTCCAGCATCAAGGAAATGTCACGTACACTCTTACCAAGGGAGAAGTTGTCATCCTTTGGCTGTGTCCTCTTGTCACAGTATCTCTCCGGGGATGCCTCGGGGGGGTGTTTAGTAGCAGCCGTTAGCCAGGCCGTGCACTAAAGCCCTTTTTTCTTCTGTCACAGCTCTGTTCTGTCTTCTCTGCTCCCCTGTTGGTGTCCGTGATGGTCTCTGTACCGCAAGGGTGCTTGTTCTTGCTGAGCTTCCAGGCTCTGTGCAGCGGCGGGTCAGGATTCTTTTGAGGCATATTTTCAGTTCTCTCAATTTATTTATTTTTCCCCTCATCTCTGTGGTACCAGTGATCTCCCCTGCAGAGTGTTCCTGTGGTCCCCAGGGCTCCCATCTCCCCGTTGTATTCCGGTGGGATTTGCTCTGTGCATTAACGTTTTCCCTGATGCTTCTGTGAGATGCTCCAAGCACTGTCTGATATTATGACACAAACCTTTCCCTTTGAAAGGGAGAGGATGATGAAAAGAGGGGTGAAGAGCAAACTTCAGAACTTCAGGGACTTCTTACCAGTCATCACAAGAGGTTTTTTGCTGACTTCTCCCATGAGCGAGTAGGTTGATGTCATTGTGCTGTCTAAGCACAAAGGCAGAACGTGGGACGTTTGTGCCAGCCATGATCTTCCTGTAAAGCCTTTAGTGGTGCTGATACATCTCCCTGTTCCCTTTTGGAGGTTTTTCTGTGTTGAAATGCCCCTGTGCATCATGTCATCACTGGCAGAGTGGCCGGGGTGATGGTTAGACTGGGCTCAGATCAAGTGGAGCTGAGCTTGTCCCAATGCTCTGCTCAGCTGCCAGGTCGGTACTTTCAGAAGTACCAAACCCCCAGGTCAGGGTGTGCAGAACCGCGCTTCCCTGCTGCTGTTTGCTGTGAACCGCTTGCTGTGTCACGTAAGAACGTGTCTGAGCTGGAGCGGTGTTAGTGATGGATGATCCGTCAGATGGGAGGGTTTGGGCACGTTGCTGTACTTAGCTGTGCTGTTGCTCAAGGGAAAGCTCACGTAGGAAATAATCCTTGACTGGACCAAACCTGAGGAGGCCTGGATTTTGTATCTGGCTCCATGCTGCCTAACTCGAAGCACAGAGCAAGGTGGTGTTTCACCACAGTGGCGGAAACTGTGAATTGAGAGCTAGGGATCGTTGTCTTTAATTTCCTCAACTGCTGGTCACACTGAGTTCAAACGGCACCTTAAGTAGCCACTACTTAGTATCCTAATATTACTGATCGATGAAAACTGTTTCAGAATTTAAGTTATACTGGTTTTGAGGGACACAGAGGCTGCATAGGGAAGGGTCTCTGTCTCCTTTTCCATCCGACCAGGGCTTAGCGCACTGGGGATGCAGCAGTCTGAAGCATAAACATTAATAATACAGTGGGCATTATTCAACTGAAGGCTGCCACTTCTCCTTTGTGGGAATAACCCCCTGGGTAATCGCTGCGTGTACTTATCTGTTCCTATAATTGCTTTCTGCAGATTCGCTCCAAAACAAGCGGTGCTGGCAGGATGCTGGTCTCCCTGCTCTTCCCCCGAGCGAGCCGAGCCCTTCGATGCCTCGTCGGGGACTTGCACCACGTCAGGTGGGGGCCGTGTGGGCAGCAGAGGGCCAGCTGTCCCCGCAGGGCTCTGCAAACCACCTGGGCAGCCCACAGCGGTGACATTACCCCTGTCTTCACTAGGGCTTTGGCTTTTGGCGATAAAATCGCCATCATTGACCAAAACGGTGAGCACACTTACAAGGACCTTCTCAGCCAGAGCCTGCGCTTGTCCCAGGAGATCTGTAGGACTCTGGGGTGCTCCAGCAGGGACTTGAAGGAAGAGAGGATCTCGTTTTTGTGTCCCAATGATGCCTCGTATGTGGTGGCCCAGTGGGCTTCCTGGATGAGCGGGGGCATAGCAGTGCCCCTCTACAAGAAACACCCGGTGCAGGAGCTGGAATATGTGGTTGAGGACTCGCAGAGTGCTCTGGTCGTCGCAGCAGAGGAATTTTTGGGGAAAATAACCCCCAGTGCTGAGAAGCTGGGAGTCCCGGTTCTGCCGCTTCTTAGGTCTCATAGCGAGGGATCCGCAAGTCCTGCAGCAGTGGAGGAGGGTCCCTTGACAACCTGCTCCTCCTGGAAAGACAGAGGAGCCATGATAATCTACACTAGTGGGACGACGGGAAGACCTAAAGGCGTCCTCAGCACCCATGAGAACGTGCAAGCTGTGGTGAGTGCCGCTTTCCCTCCGCAGTGCTCCTGCCAGGTTACAGAGCTCTTGGCCTTTGGAGGTGATTTGAGGTTACAAGCACACCACGACCGAATTCCTGCCCAGAGCCATGGGGCTGTATCTCAAAAGTCCTCAATGCTTTTAAGGTGAACACACAGAAGGTGTATCCCTGGAGGGCTTTAAAAGGCACATAGTTTAGGTTCTTAGTGACATAGTTTAGTGCTAGAGTTGGGTTATGGTTGGACTCGATGATCTTGAGGGTCTTGTCCAACCAGAATGATCCTATGATTCTCTGAAGAGCGTTTGAGGCTCTAAACCTTGTCCTTTTGGACTCTTCTCTCTGCTTTCCTGGAAAGCAGAAGGGATGAGACCTGTTGTAAAAAGACTGCTCTCTTTGCAATTTGCTTTTCTGCGCTGTGACTAAGAAAGGATCTTTGCCCCTAATTGGAATATAATTTAGCCCAGCCCTGTACAGTGCTGTGTGAAGTATGTGCATTATTCAGCTATATATCCCCAAGGCAAAAAATCCATTAGCTCTCTGAGCCAAAAGGAATTAAAAGTTTGTGTGAGCCTGCTGACTCCCTCCCCAGTTGGTTATCGCTGCCTGCAACCAATAGATTCATGGCATTAGGGAAAAAGGGCAGGGAATACATCGCACCTTACGGATGATTCCGAGCGCTGGCGTTGTTCTGGGTGCTTGGATGCTGCAGCGATGGGAGCGGTGCAGAGCGGTGATGGATAGAGCCAGGGCAGGGCTATACTGGGCGAAGAATCTCTTCCCTCACAAATATGCTGATCATTTGGGAGGCAGCCTGAGCAGGCACCATCTCTTGAGCTGTCTTCAGAAAGCTTAAAACCCGCTCCCTGCCCTGTGGAAAAGGGTTGGGAATGACACGACTGAATTCCGCTGTTCAAATGGTGCTTTTTTTTTTTTTTTAATTTTTGTTTTTAGATGGCTGGAAATAATCTTTCCAGTTGCTAACGCTGGGCTCTGAAGGGCATTGCTCACCCAGAAGCCTGGGGTCTAATGCTTTAGATAATTACCCCTTCATAGCAGAGTATTTTAGAAGCTTGATATACTAATATTTTTTACTAACATGCGGCCTCCTTTCTGTTTATCAGACAGTGACTTTTCTGCTCCTCCTGACTATCCCTTACAGGTGCTAGCAGCCCAGTGTCATCAGTGTCCAAACTATGTCAACAGAGTTCTGGGAAAATTATGCTTTTGATTCCTATTTCTGGCAACTCTGCCTGTGCAGCGGCAGGCTAATAATTTTGTAGGTCCTACTTAAAATCAATGCTGACTATTTCTTAGTAATGAGGAAGGACTTTGCTAATATATGTATGAAGAAGTACTGACAAGATGCAGGTGTTCCTCTTGTATTCTGCTGTTGTGGTGGGAATTTTCTTCTGGCCCTAAAGGAAAGATTTTTATGCCTTAAAGGAAAGATTTTTGTGCCCAGGCATTGTTCCAGGTCTGGGATTTCTGCAGCCAGCTGTGCCCGGGGGATCTGGAGACCCCAGGTTTTCTGAGCAGGGAGAGTCTTTTCCTCCTGTCCTAACACTGGCTTGTATGTTTTCTTCTACAGACCACAGGGCTGGTTGAGAAATGGGAGTGGAGGAAGGAGGATGTTATCCTGCACGTGCTGCCTTTGCATCATGTCCATGGGGTGATCAATAAGCTGCTCTGTCCTCTCTGGGTGGGAGCGACATGCATCATGTTACCCGAATTCAGCGCACAGATGGTAAGCCTGGAGGGATTGCGCGTTGTCTTTGAAATTCAGCAGCGAGACCCCATGCATTGTAATTAGAGCAACTTTGGAAATAAGTTCATAAAGAATTCCAGCCTCTTTAGCCACTGGCTGCGTGCGGTTCACAAAGTGTCTCTTAAAAAAAAAAAAAAGCATTTGGTTGGACACTCAGTCTGGGGTAAATGTGCTCTTCTGGAGGGTACAACTTATTTAAGCGTGATGTATGTAATGGTAACATTACACTGTCCCTCCTCAGGATGTTGAGGGTCTCTGGCTGGAGGTGGATCCTTCCGCACACCCACTGAGAGCATCTGCACCCAGAATAAGGGTTGTTAATTCTCCAGTGCCAGGAAAAGTGGAAATACCGGATTTTTCTCTTGCACGTTAACGATGTGCTGCTTGAAGTTATGCTGCTTGTCAGACATTTTATTTTTTGTAGCTTGCATTTTCCCTTCCCATCCTATGCCCAGCATGTTTTGTGTTACATTACATGACAGAATGCAGGCTCTAGAGTTTCTTGCAGTGCAGGTAAGAGAAATACTGGTACTCATCGCTTGCATGGAAACATTGCTGTTCCTCTGTGGAGAAACAAGTGTGAACAGATCTGTTGGTTTAGACTCAGTAATATGAGAGAGCGCTTGCAAATTGAGAGCTTCTTACAGTAAAGGTGGCAGGAGGGAAACCTGGAATGCAGTAGAGATGTGCTTATACTGTTTTCTAGCCGAGAGAGAAAATGCCAGTCCCGGTGCTCTGCTTCTTTTGTTCCTTGCTATGGTAGCAGGCAGCTGACCTAAAGAGAGGAAGAAAAGGGACTAGAAACAGGACAACTGACAGCGAGGTGGAACAGTTTGTACAGGTACTGGCCTCTGGGATCCAGCACCGTTCGTGTACATCTCCCAGTGTCATGGGTGTGAGATGTTGGGGTCTGCAGTGTCACTGCTAAGGGACAGTTGGGTTTGCAAGTGCTGGTGCCACCTTGTAGCAGAAAGGAAATGTGTGCTGTTGGTACAGAACTCCCTGGGAAAGCAAAAAGAGCCTGTCAAGCCTATGCTTTGTACCTAAACAGGCTGCTTTACCCAGTCATATTTATTCGCGTGCTGGGCAGCTTTGTCACACTGAAAGGACAAAGTGCAAAGGTGCGGGATACACCCTGGTGACTTTGTGCTGCTGCCGGGTGAGGGTGAGCCCGGGCTCTGATCCGAGTGACTGCGGCACCATATGATTCTTTGGTTCTTATTTCTGCTTCTCGGAGAAGCGACCACAGAAAACACATGCTTCCTTTCCTGCTTCAGCATGGCCCTGACACCTGAACCCCCAGTTACTGCCCGAGCGCTGGTCCTTTGGTGGAGAACAGCCCCCGAATCCCGGAGGGGCAGCTCTGTGGTTACGTTTCCCAGGTAAATAGGTAGGATGTTATGGTACGAGGTGGCAGGAAGGTCGCCCGGCAGCTGTAGCCAGTGCTGTCTTCTCTGTGTTCGCTGCCAAATTGTCTTCCCCCGTGTTTGGGGTGTCACCCCAAAAGCTCAGGATGTGGTGGGTATGTGTTCTCCACCAAAGCCAAGGCTCAGAAAGTGCCCAGCCCCTGTGACGCTGCTGAGGTGTCAGAAGATGGTGCTGGCAGCGAAGCCGAGCCCTCTGGAGGGCGCGTTTCTCCACATCCTGTGCCACCTGTGATTGATTGTCCCTTCTACCCCTTGACTTTCTCTGCTCGCTCTCCCGACATCTGCAAATCAATGAGCTGAGGCTGAAGGATGGATTCGGGTGTGGGGGAGCGGGGCACCCCACCCGCCTGCTCCCATCACAGCTGTCCCCTCCGTTTGACAACCAAGGGCGAGCGGGGACAGCACTGGAGGCGTCCCCGTGACCCTGAAGGTTGAACTTCGGCAGGGAGGACGGCGCAGCGAGTGTCCCTGCTGCGGTGCGCACCGTGCAGAGGACTCTCAGGTGCGTTCGAACTCTGAAGGATGTTATTTGCTTTCCTATTTTCTTTTCTTTTGTATTATTCCCTTTATTTTTCCAAGAGCCTCCCCTGGGAGCTGGAAGTGGTTTGATCGACACTACAAAGGAAGCACATGAGGGTAAATAAGGCTTTCTTGTGGAGTTTAATGCAAGCTGCCTTTCAGTTCCAGTCTATTTTCACCAGCTGTTTACAAAATGCCCTTTGCTACTGAAATCAGCTTTCAGAAAAGCAGCAGAGTTTCAGTGGAGGATTTCGCAAAAGGAGCCTGAGTTTTGCTGTGTGTGGTTTGGTTTTTTTGTGTTTTTTTTTCCTTCGCTGCACCTTGAGAAAGCAGCCAATTATAGTGTGATATAAAGAAACTTGAACGGCAACTAAAACACTTGACAGGCTGATCAAAACAAGGCGAGGAACTTACTCTCAACCTGCTGCAGACATATTTAGCCTTGAGTGATACTGGCAAGGGTTCAAGAGAAACCGCAGCAGCATGCCCAATGTGTGTTTGGTTTCTAATCACTAACACTTCATTATACAAAATAAATACTTTATTATTACAGTGTTTATTAAATTACATAATTTGCGGCGTGCCTTATAGTCATGGATACAGATGCCAGTCTGGTTTTGGTGGTGGTAGTAATTCTCTTTTTTTCCCTCCTTAGTTAGAAGACATTTCAAGCCCCAGCCCAAGACTCACTTGTCATTCCCTGCAGTGCAGTGTTAGGAGGTGACATCTTTCAGACCCTTCTGTCTGCTTTTGGTAGCTGTCCAAGGAAAGGTTAAAAACCGAGACTGGAGTAACCCCAGTGTCCTGACCAACATCCAGTCTCCTACTAAAACAGCATCCGATGTCCGTGACTGCGTGTGAGCTATCGCTGAGGCCACAAGGGCTCATTAAAGTGTATTGAGATGCCTCAAGCGTGAAAGTTGCTGCATAAAAATCAGATTCTTTTTATTAAATGAGGACATCCATTACTTTGCACTAGCTACTGTACATGTTATAATTCACTTTATAGCACCATCTGTTAAGACTGTCTTGCTTAAGCTTTCTGTAGCATCTTTTTATTGTAAGTTATTAAAAAATATGGCTGCATCTATTAATCATTTATTAATAAAGGGTTTATAAATGGACCCTTAATTTCCCGTGTTACAGTTCACTTGTACACGATGTGCGGAGTCCTCGGGTGCGTGTAGTCCCTGGGATGCAGCGTGTCACCACGGGGAGCCCTTCGGACCAGCAGCGAGCCTGGAATTGCCTTCCTCCCAGCAGCTGTGTGCGCCAAGGGTGACTCTGATGTTATTTTATTTTTCTTTTTTCAAGGGTGAGAACTGGGAGGGCAGGAACCTCCTCCGGAGCCAGAGCAAGTGCAGCCCGAGCAGCCCCATGTGATCCTCCCATCATAATGTGCTTCTCCAAGCTGACATTGCTTCTCCAGCTGCACGGGGACTGTTTGCAGGCAGCCAGCATTTCTCAGCTGCTTCTCAACCTGTTTGAAATGCCCGTTTTTTTTTTTTTTTTTTCTTCTGCAGGACTGGAAATTTTAAAGCTGCTGGATTTGTACAGTTTTTGTGCAAATTGGTGGCCAGAGGAGAAGAGATTAACACCTCCGCTTAAGACAGGAGTGCGAGGTGAGCCCTCTCCTTACCAGGCAGCAGAGAAAGCCCATGACCAAGTACTTTTTGAAGGGCTGTGGGAACTTTGGAGTTTGCACCAAGCAGACACTGGAGCCTCCATTCCCCAGGGACTCCCTCTCTCCATCTCCTTTCCCTGCATCGATTCGGTGACAAGCACTACGGCCGAGCACACCCTGGGCTGTGACTGTTGTTTGATGGAAATGTCAGGAATAAAGATGGGCCCAGGGGAAGCCAGGCGTCCTCTGTATCTGTGCTTTTGCTGTGACAGTCACACGTTGTCCCTATTCTGAATTGGGACCTGGCACCCTGTGCACAGGAGCCTTTTGGAGTGAGTCGGGAGGTTGGTGGCTGCTTGGCAGGATCCTCTGCTGGGGATTTCAGCTGCTATGGGTTCACTCTTGAGTTTGAACGATGGCACCCGCTTGTCTTTGCCTTGGACCACCTCTGATGTCGCCTGAAGGGAAAGATGTTCAGATAGCAGAGGCTCCCTGTCAGCTCTCTGCATTGATAAATGTGAGATCGGATCCCGGGAGGCCTTTTAGCTTTAAGTGCGGGAGGGGGAATAAAAGTATTCAGAAACTTGAAGGAAAAAAATCTTGATCTGATGAGTGATGGGGGCAGCTTATAGAAATCTGGGTTCCTTGTGACCTAGTTGTGGTGTGCGCTGCCCGCTTGGCTCTGCTGGGCAGGTTTGGAGCTGTGCTGCCTGCAGAATGACAGCCATGTCTGTGCCCCACAGCCACTTCTGTGAGAAATATGCCAAGATGCAGATTTACTGCCCTAAAGTTCCAAAAAGAGCCGTTGTTTTGGTGCCAGTGTTCCTGCGTGTCTGACTTAAGGTGCCTCTGAGGATCAAGCCCTCTAAAAATCATACCCGGCTTTACAATGTCACACACAAAGCTATCATAATTGTTAATTTTATTTGGACCTGTCTTTCTAGGCTTTTGTCCTGGTGGGAATGAGTGCCTGGAGCCAGCATGCGATTTGAGACTAATTCCCTTGATGTGCCTGGAGTGTTTTGTCACCTGTGGCAGTTTTTCCCATGTCGGGAGGGTGCCGTGACCTGATGCTTGTTGAGGTTACGTGTGGGGTGTTGCTCCGGGATTGCTGGTGCTGTACGCTTATGCCCCTGCACTGAAGCCCAGCGGTTTGATCCGCAAGCAAACGGTTTGTCCTTGTTGCTGCCGTTATCCGTGCAAGCCGGGCTGGGTGCTGATGCTTTGTGCCTTTGCCAGGCCGTGCGGGGAGATCCAGGGCTCGGCGGCCCCGGTCGCCCCCGGGAAGGAGAAGCGTGCACCACGGCGAGCCTCTCCCCCGGGTCTGTCACTTCTGCAAACATCACTCTACCCAGCTCTACCAAGTACCGCTAAGATGCAGCTCGGGGATTGTGTTTCCCATCCAGTTTCAGCTGGAGAAAGGCAATTGTCTTTTCATCTGTTAATGGGAGGCTTCAGAGGAGCAATTTTATTTCAGACTCAAAGAGGAGTCGGTGGAGGGAGGAGCAGGTCACTAGTGAATGGATTATGTTTGATCACTTCTTGCAGACCTGGCTTTAAAAAGTTCGAGGTTTTTCTTCCCGTCTCCCCAGATCTGCCGTCTGTCCTCAGCATCTGTTACGGAGTAATGTCTTTTGATGTGTGTGGGGAAATATAAAAAATGGAACCAGAGCCTGTCATATTTACTTATATTACCAGGTCCCAGGGAAAGCACTTGCTCCTTTCAGCATGCCTACAGCGTAGGAAGGGTTTAAAAGCTTCAGCCTGGAATGCAGAGGGGCCATCAAACCGTGCTGATGAATAAATGATTAAAACCAGAGTCATGCCGAGCGCAAACAGTTTGGGGTTATAACAAACATGAGATGGAGCCACCAAGGGCCCAATTTCCCTTTGAAGAGAAGAATGTTTCTCTCTCATATTGCTCATGAAGCATCCGCGACTCGGTCCTTGGGAGAGCAGAGCTCCCCTTGATGCTCTCACGTCGTGCCTGTCTGCCTTTGTTGGGGATAAACCGGTGTCAAACATGTGTGTAGAGTTACCGGAGCTTTCTGTGCTCGGCATTAGGTGCAGTGTCTTGCCAAACGAGGATCGGGCTCCAGAAATTGCAGGCAGCCCTTTTTTCCTCGCTGGTGCTGTTCCCCGCACGGCAGCAATCGATACGAAACACAAAACCATCTCCCCCGTTAAAAAGGGAGTAAAGGGCTGATTTAACCTTGCATTAGGGGTATTGTTACCTCTGAAAAGGTTTAAAAAAATACAATAGCAACTGAAAATGATACAATAATTTTATAGAAGAGAAGAGCTGTTGTATCTGTCAATAGAGGCAGTGGCACGGGCTGTCTCTTATCCCTTTGAGGTCTGATGGGAAAATCTGTGCCAATATTTGCTTTCTTTTCAGCTTTTAAGGTTTTTTTGCCTGCATCTCTTCTGGCTGCTTTTGGAAGTCCTGTATCAGGCAAAGTCTTGCAAGATTTAGCATGCAAGTGGTTGTAACCACCTTCTCTTTTTTTTTTTTTTTTTTTGCATTAGAAGATGCCCAGATGTTGGCAGATTTGGTGTTTTCTGTCTAGTTTCTGGCATTGCGCATCTCCCACTGAAGGTGAGGCTTCTGTAAAGGAAAAAAAGTTATTGCCTTTTTCTCCTCTGTGCTTGCATCTCTTCCTTCAGGCGACCTGGAGGCTGGTTGGGAAGGTTGCTGGATGGAATGAGCATCTCTTGGAGCAGGTCGCATGTTCCTCCATCCTCCTTCGCCATCTACGTGCTGGAAGAAATACATGGGAAAAAATCTTACTGCTGTTTCTCACTCAGGTTGTTTTGTACTTGCTGGTGTAATTTTCTCCTTTTTTTTGTTTTTAAAATTATTTTTTTTTATTTACTGATAGCAAAATCCCACTGGCCAGCCCATGGAATTGCCCAGATATGCTTTTGTGCAGTGGGAGGGGAAGCAAATCAGGAATGTCGGGCTGAGAGGAAGGCTCTTGGGAACAGGAGGTCTCCTGGTTCTTTGCTGGCTCCGGCAGCCCTGGGCTTTTGCTGCTGTTATTGCTGATAGGAAGCTGTTCCCACTCTTGCTTTCTTGCAGTTAGAAGCTTTTTATTTCTAACCCTTGTTTATCCTAAAGGAAATCTTGGTCCATCCCTGAACACCTTCCATGGGAAGGCGGCTGCTTCCCTTGTGTCTGACACTGTGTTTACCTCCAGAATCCACGGCTTTTTAAAAGCACTTGGAGTCCTGAGGTGTCAGGTGGGCAGCATAAACTGAAATGACGTGCTGCCGATACCCTGTGCACAGGCGATTGATGTGGTGACGGTGACACATGGGCTGACAGAGGGGGAGATGGATTGCACTGCTCTGAGCACGGCGGCATTGGAGGATGCCGGGCGCTGGAAGGGGAAGCCGGGCTCTTTCCATGAGCCTGACCAAGCCCTAGGATTGTTTAATTAGTTCCAGGTAACAAGACATTCCCAGATTCTTCTCTCAAACCCTGAAGTTATAGGTACAAACCAGAAATAACTGTTAGAGCTGGCTGGGTGGTGACAAGCCCTCCGGACAGCTCGGGCTCTGCAGAGGGCTTGGGTTTGCCAGCTTTGTACCGCGGCTCGGTGCCGATAAAACACGGCGGTAGGATGGAGACTTGGCCGAGCAGGAGCAGAGCAGGTGGAGATGTTTGGCTGTTCAGCAGGTCACCCTGGCAGCTGGTGGCACAAATCCAAAGGCAGCTGCTTATCCTCAGGAAAGGGGCTGTTGCTGGGGCGAGTCGGGCTGGCACAGAAAAAACTGCTCCCGTGGCTGGAGTGGGGATAGGGAGGATTTTATCTGGGGCAGGAGCTGAGCAGGACTGCGAGGACAGGGGACTCTAGAGTACAAGAGAGATCTGCAATGGTTTTGTTATTCTTCAAATCTAAATCCGTGTGAAAATAACTGCTGTGTGGCCAGACTGGAAGTCTGCCTGTGCTCCCCACAGCTGCTCCGAACTCATGAAGGAAAAAAGAATTTAAAAAAAACAAAAACAAAAACACAGCAAGGATCCAGCAGCTCCGAGCATCTGGCTCCCTTCAGTTCTTTTGGCATGGTCCCGATCCCCGCTTGCCATCACGTCTCGCACCGGGCTGCGAGAGCGGGTCCGTGCATCCAGCCCTGCCTTTGGAGAGGCCCTTCTCCATCCCGTGGCTCCAAGGGGGAAGATATTGGGGGGACTGGAGAGAAAAGGAGCTTTGGGGGGAGCTGGGAGGAGTATGGTACGGGGTAGATGCTCCTAAATGCAATTTTGCCTATTCCAGCTTGTTTTAGGAGGTTGTGCTGGTAGATGGGGTTTCTGCAAGGGCAATGTTCCCTCTCTGGGCATGTCACCCATCAGTCCAGGCGAGTCGTGTCCCTCCTCTGCTTTTCCTGATACCAAGGGGATCTTGCAGCTCCTGGTGTGTCTGGGGGTTTCCACCTCCTGCATTTGTCTCAACTCATTGAGGTCCATCTCTGGGCTGGGAAGCAGCGTGAACTCCCATCTGTTCATTGGGATGGTGCCTTTGTCGGATGAGTCCTGCCCTATTAAGAATAACAACATGGTGGCAGTGGGTTTGTTTGTTGTGATTTTGTTGCATTTTTTCTTTTATTTTTAGGAGCTGATTGTTCTGAAGCAGTGGAGTGAGAGATGTGGGGGGAGGAGGCACCGACGCAGCGAAGTAGAAAGTAATGAAATGGAGCCCGAGCGAGCAGGACGGAGGGGAAGGGGCAGAGTGACAGCATGAAGGAGAATCACTTGTTCACCTTCCATCAATTCCTGCTTTTTCTCGCCGTCTCACGTGTCTGTGTGCAGCTGAGCGTGCGCAGGGAGGGAGGGGAGAGGCGGCACGCGGTGTCAGGAGCTGTTAGGAAATACATTTGTCAACACTGGGGCAGGGACCGGAGCGAAAGGAAGAGGGGACTGTCACCGTAGCTTTTTATTTATTGATGGTTTTGGATCGTTCCTGTCTTGGGAAGAGCTTACCTAGGGGGAAGAGTGGCAAGGTGTGGGAGGGGTGGGCACAATCGCAATACTTATGGCTCGTACCCTTTGCTAACTGCTCCCAGGGGGAGCTGCTCAGCCGGGGCAGCAGCCGGGGGTCGCTTGGTCTCCATCCCCCCCAGCAGAGCTGGTTCTCCTGGAATTTTGCCCCACTTGTGGTTCCCACAGGTTGGCAGGTGTTGCAACTGGAGAACGTCTGTCCTGTAGGGACTGTTCCTCTTGGGAAGAGTGCAGTTGGTGAACCTGCCCTCCTGTTTGGTTGGTTTTTTAATCTGTGGTTTTACCTGTGGTTTCTGCTGGCTGGTCTGAGCTCGCTGGGGACACGTCTGCACCCGCTCCCCAGAAGATGATCGTTTCCATTGTGGTGGAGTCTCACTCCCAGTTCAAGCGTATGATATCTCTCTTCCCAGCCCTGCCATCCAGCTTAAAAGCGTTTCTCCCTCAAAGGCTGGAGTCTGTGGGCTCCTACCTGTGTATCTTTGGCTGTGGCTTAGTGTCTTTCCAAAGAAGAGCTCCCATGCTTTGAAAAGCTGGAGGCTTTGTGTAGCCCCTGAAGTGCTGTACATGATAAGGGAATTAACTGATTCTGCCACAAGCTTATGTCTTCAGGAGCAAGTTATTTGCTGTAACATGACAGTACTAAAAATGCATTTTCCATCATCTTGTGCTCGCTGAGAGTGAAAGCAGGTGGGTGATCCCTGGCTGGGATGAGCTGAATATTGCGCTTTGGGCAATAGGGGATATGATGAGGGTTGGGAGCTGGTGTTCTGGGCTTGGATGAGCTGTGCACAATGGGCTTCCAGTTTGTGCTTTCCAGGAGCCTTTGGCACCAGAGGCTGAACTGTTTGTGACTGGGGTGGCTTTGCTTTGGGCCAGTCTGTTGCACTCCTGCCCCTCAGGTTCCCCTTGCGCCGTTCGCAGGAGCAGCCGTGGGGGTCACTGCCCCAGGAAGCGTTTGCAGAGCCCTCACTTGGGAACCTGTTTGTGAACCTGAGCAGTTGGCATTAACAGCACTGGCGATTGCTTCCCTCTACGCTTCACATTGAGGTGTATTTTTATATATGTCTTTCTTCCTTTCTAGGTTTGGAAGAAACTCCTAAGCACCCAAGCTCCCCGTATCAGCGTCTTCATGGCAGTGCCCACCATCTATGCCAAGCTGATCGAGTATTACGACAAGCATTTCTCTCAGCCACAAGTCCAGGATTTCGTGCGTGCCTTTTGCCAGGAGAATATCAGGTGGGTGAGCGATGTCCCTGTGGGCAGGGGCTGCTGGCAGCTGGCTGTCCCCACGGTGGATCTACCGAGGTTTCTTTTCAGCATCACCTCTTGGTGGTTTTACTTTAGTGTCTCTTCCACAGAACCAAGGTGACATTGTTTAATTATGAGCCACTCTTGCATGGTAAAGCCAGAAGGGGACTGCATGCTTGTTATATGTGTCACCCTACATAACACAAGGCTAAGGACATTGTCCTGCAACCTAATCTTGTACTACAGGATCTCTTTTAGGAGGCTGTGCCATCTTACCTTAAACCCCAGTCAGACAATCTTCTGTATGTCACAAACATCCTTGGTATTGGTTAAAAAGCTTTTGGGGCTTCTGTCTTAAGGTTTTACATAGGAGCAAGCTTTATGTAACCCTGTGTTAGACTGCGAATTGCCTGGAGCAAAGGCGATCTTGGCTACTTTCTTATCTTGGGTTTCCTTGTGCAGGTTAATGGTGTCAGGCTCAGCAGCCCTGCCTGTGCCTGTCCTGGAGAAGTGGAAGAGCATCACTGGGCACACGTTGCTGGAGAGGTATGGGATGACTGAGATCGGGATGGCGCTTTCTAACCCTTTGCATGGAGTCCGTGTCCCAGGTAGGAGTCTCTCGAGGGTGGATGCTGCTTGGAGGCGTTTGGCTCCGAAGTATTCTGGATTTTTTTTTCTCATCACAGAGAGTGTACATCTAATTACCATTCTGTCCAGGAGGCAGAGTCTGTGTTGATGCTTTATTATGTCCAGAGTTTTAGATCAAGCACGGTGGTGGGGCTGCATCTTCAGCTCCTGCTCTGTGAAGTTGTGTCCAACCGATCTGTACTGAATATTTAAAATAGGATGTCTGCTCACTCTTATTTTAGTGCAACTTTTTTTGACTCTTCAGGAATTACAAATTGTCACACCTCGTTATACGCTCTGTTTCTGTTCCCTCCTTGTTTTCCCTCACTTCTCCTGGCTACGCTTTGTAACTCCTCTCAGTATCTGTAGTTTATGTAACCTAGAAAGAAACTGGTCTGAAACAGTAAAAATATAAAATGCCCACACCCTCCCTTTGGTTAAAAACATGGCCATCTGTCTGCGGAGCAGCCCAGCCCACCACTGATCCACCTTCTCCTCTCCATGTGCATCTACATGTGCTTGGCACCAGATGCATCGTCTTGGTCTCTGGTGTTTTGGGGGGCTGATGTTACCTGGGGGGGCTGTCCTGGATGTCGTGGCTTCCCCCAGCACCCCAGTCCCACAGGTCACAGAAGCCGTGTCCCTGCAGGGATCACACAGGGAGAGGAGAGGCCACAGCTCCCCCAGCACTGGCTCCTCCACCCGAGGACAGCTCGGGGCAGCAAGAAATACAAACCCTGGTTTACTTTCTGCAGAGAAACTGTGGTTCCCCCACCCCAGCTCAGCCAGTGTTCCCTTCTCCAGAAACCCTGTCCTGGGAGGCAGAAGAGAGAAAGCAGGCAGGGAAAAGAGATTCCCACCTGCTTGAGCTTCCCGTGAGCCCCACACCGCAGGGTGACGGTGCCGTTTGAATGTCCCTGTGGCCTGGTTACATTTGCTTTTCCTTCATCTTCAGGAGGGGAAATGAGTGGAGGCTCTAGAAATTTCCCAGGAGACAAAAGGCGAAAGGACATAAGGACGTAAAATAACATGGGTGAGAGAGATGTTGGAGGAGGGAATATCCAGAGAAAAGACCTTGGATGGCACTTGTGTTACAGGAGCAGATGCCAGACAGTGGTGGCCACAGACCCGCACGCTGGCCAAAGCAATAATTAGCTGTACTTTGAAAACAGGAGCGCTGTGAGTGTGGCGATTTACCCGGTGAGTCAGTCCAGGGATCCTCACACTTGCCAGGTGATTTCTGCCGGAATGGAAGCAGCTCACGTCCTTCTCCGGTCCTGGGGCTTCCTTTGCTTGATGTCAAGTCCTTGGAGCCTGCCCATGTCCCCACTGGTGTCCCTGGCAGCGTGACACCGCTCCCCACCCGCAGCACAGGCCTGAAGGGGCAAGGGGGCTTTAATTTCCAGAAGAAGAAAAGATGAAAGATTTGAAAGACAAATGTTTGCTTATATATGGTTAAAACCCTGCTTAAAATGCCTCTGTTTTCACCAGCTCTCATTCTAATCCCCCCCGGTGCTGTTACTGTGAAGGGAGATGAATAATTCATGGACAGAGAATGCCTCACTGGGCCTAATCACCACTTTAATTGGAGGTTTAGATCAGAGGCGGCTAATAGCTCCTACAGCGGGAACTCCGTGTATTGTTGACAGTGAGATCGTTGAGTGCCTTATCGTTGGCCTGTTTCAATTCTCCCAGGACGCCACCGCACATAACAGCATCCAGGTCCCCAGATACCAAAGGACACAGACCGCAGGGCCAATTAAATTTATCTGGGAAAGAGCTGACAACTTTTTTAAACAGAGGGGAACCGGTGAAAGAATAACAGCGTCACTCCCTCCTGGCTGATGCCGGCGGAGCTGACACCGCGGGCACGTCGCCAGCACTTCTGAACATTCAGGAGCCTGCACATTGGAGAGAGCTGGGAGGGAGCGAGAGGGGAAGGAGCAGGGATTTCTCCCTGGTTTCCCCTCGGACAAAAGGAAACCAGTGCTGAGTGTCAGCCCCCTTCTGATCACCCCGATCGCGCTCTGGGTGAAGGACCTTGGGTGCCGTTCCTTTGGGAACGGGCTCGACCTTCTGCTGACCTGTTGGACTCGGCAGTGTGTGTCTTGACACTGCAAATGGGCCCGAGAAGCTCTAGTCGTTGTCTTTGCACAAATTTTATTAATACTGTCAGGTTTGTGTAGCTCTAATCAGTGGTGTGAGCATTTCCAGCCTTTACAGGTGTTGATTTCCGAGTTTGTCGTTTTTCCTAAAATACCAGAAAGCTTTTTTCACACCAAATATAAGGAAACAGCTCTCCATGAGGGACTTACTTTACATTTTGGTTTTACTTTAGCCAACTAGGAGATAAATTGATGTAACTATATTTTTAACTGCGACCTGAAGCACTGTATGGGGGACACGTTGACTGCTCCATGTGTTCAGATTTGTTTGGCAGCGCTGTGCTGATCTTTGGTGTTTAATTCTCAAAGTCTGAGAGTGGAAGTGGGCACTAAGCATTTAGTCCTGCTGCCCGTGAATTGGTCCCTTAGATTTCTGCACCAAGGTCAGCAGCTTGCATAGAGGGGAGAAGCATCTTCTAGGAGGGCACCCAGCCCAGGGGGTTTGATTTTTTGAGGGGCTCCAGCGGTGGCAAATCTGTGAGAGGCCGTGGCAGCTCATTGCTCTGGTCTCTGTTGCTCCATGAGTGTTGCCAGACTGACTGCGTGGTGTCTGCTCTGTCCCTTGCCCTGGCTCGCAGGCATGAGGCGTTTGTCATACGGGAGAAAATGTTCCCAGAGAAGACTAGGAGGTGGCTTCAAGCAAGCTTGATGTGCTCAAAAAAACCTCAAAAAGCAAGTTGCAAGTCATGGAAAGCACACATTTGACATGTTTTCCATGGCTTGTAACTTGCTTTTTGAGTTCTTGAGTCTACTGTGGCAGGTACCAGGCTGTTTAAAATACAGAAATACCTTGACGTGGCACCTCGGGGCACTTCTGGTGACTTCTCCCTCCCCACCCTGCTGCAGTCCTCTTCTCCAACTCCTACCAGTGTCTGGCCATGAGATGAGATTCTTGTGGTAGAGAAGGACCCAGCCGCGTGTTGGCTGACCTGAAGGCCGGAGGCAATTTCAGGTTGAACAGACACACATCACGGAACTGCCACGTCACTTTCTGTTTATTTCCTTCCAGATTTGCTAATTGTTCGGGTAGTTTTGCTGCAATAAAATCTCACTCCCTCGTAGCCCATCTGCTCTCAGCGGATCCTGTGGGGATGCCATAAATCTGGGCTAGGACGACATATTGATTTCCATGGCAACTGACCAATGTAGCAAACAAAATCATGATGTCACAGATCTCACATCTCCAGGGCTTGAACAGGAAAATGAGACCAGGAGAGGGAAAATGCCACTTGAACCTTGAAAATGCCTGAAATACAGACAAGAGAAGGACAGCGCTGAGCTCCAGGTCCTGTACACCCTGCTCTGAGGACTTCCAATGTCGAGCTGATCCTAGCAGAGCTCGAAAGCATCACCAACCAGAGACTCTCCGGGGGGCAAAAAGGATCATCTCTTAAATAAAGAGTCCGCTTACTTATGTAAGCTCAGACCTGTCCAGTCCTCCTGAGCCACGGGTTGCTCTATGCTCACATCCCTCTCAGGGGATGAACGTCATGGGCATCATCTTGTACCAAGAGGCGTCTCGTGCTGTTGAGATGCAGAGTGAAACCTGCTGAGCCAGCAGATGCCCACAGCTCCTGGTTGCTGCTGAGCCTGGAGCCCCCACCAGCCAGAAGCTGCAGGAACAAAGCACAAAGCTGCCCTCTTGCTGGGCTCTCGGGTGCTCACCAAGAACATGTACTAAACCAGGGGGTGGGGATGCTGCAGGTTGGGGAGCTCTGGGTCACAGAACCATCTTGGAGCTTAATAGCAGTTGTTGGTGACACTGCGTCAGGTTCCTTGGCTTTGAAAATTGAAACCTGTGGAAGAACAGTGTGGTTTTGATCTCTGCTTTTCTCCTGTGATGTTTTATATACAGTGTATTGATGTGTCATAAAACTGAGCTAATCCCTTGCAATGCTCGCGGTTAAGCCTTTGCCTTCTCCGTCAGGTCCAGGCTATAGAGGAGCAGTGAGCCACTGTAGCAATCATTGTGCTCTTTCTTTTCACATCTCTCTGTAGCTTTCACGGTGTGTATTTTTTTTTTTTTAAAAAGACAGCTTCATTACTGAGCTACAAAGCTGTGCTGATGTCTTTAAAGACTGGCCAAGAGAGACTGTTCAAGGCTGAAGACACGTGTTTTCCGAGGCATTTCCAACACTGCCTGCTCAGCAAACGCGGCACATTGCACCGCAGTGACATTTGCATGCAGACATACGATGTGATCGAAGCCTTCCCAAAGGGTAACCCCCTGCTAGGAAGTTCTTTAGTGCCAGCACAGTCTGCAGATGCTGTTGATAGACGAGCAGCTGCTCTTTCGCATCCTTGATGTTGGTGGTTCCCAGAAGGTCTGTCCACTCGTTCAGTCTTGTTTTCCTTCGCAGGTTCTGTGGGCACCCCCCTCCCAGGGGTGAAGGTGTGCATTGCCTCCGAGACCTTGAAGAACGGTGGTCATTCCTACACCATCCACGCTCAGGGAGATGAAGACAACACAAAGGTAGCGCTCAGCTGCGGTCACCTTGGCCCATGAAAAGTTCTCTCCTCCCCAGCCCTTTGAAACCCCAAGGGCTGATAATATAACTTGGAATAACTTGCTCTGCTGTTATTCCCAGGAACTCAGTGATGCTATGTAGGGTTTTTCTTATATTCCTTATGGCTTATTGTAGCCGTGGTACTTTATGGGTGTCTGCCAAAGCTGTTGATGCCCCAGAGGAAGGTGACGGCTTAAGCAGCACCTGGCCTTTGAAAGCCAGGAGAAAAAGGTGAAGTTTACTGCAGGAGGTGAGAATGAGGTATTGAAGGGAATTCAGATGGACCCTGCTGTGGTCTAAAGAGTCACTGAATAGTCCGGAAGAAAGAATGAGCATTGGAAAATCCAGAAATGAGATCTGTATATGTTCCACTGGGTTCGATCAGGGATTTGGCGGTTAGAATTGGAAAGACAGAATTTGGGCCCCTAGGGGTTGCATTTGTTTTGAAACGGTGCAGGGGGAAACCCATCTGGTTTCCATGGAAGTCCAGCTCCGTGCTGAGCTCCAGCTCCCAGCCGGTGTCTGCAGCAGCAGTTCTGCTCTCAGAAGTCCGATATCCTTGATGGTGAAGCAGTTGGGCCCCTTTGCCCCCGAGCTGCCCCGTGTTGGGGTGCTGTGTGTTCCAGCCCGAGGTCCAGGCTGTTCCCTGCCTCAGTCCCTTCCAGTCCCCACAGAAACAACTACCTAGGGTCTGCATTCCTGCCACGTCTCCTTTGCACCCTCATTGCGGTGCAGGTCACATCACCAGCGGCAGATCGATAGCCAGGTGATGTACGGGCTCGGTTGAGCAGACAGATACTGTGTGTGGGGGAGAAATTGTGCACCGGGGGCTGGGAGACAGGCAGGCATGAGATCCAGCCTGAAATAGGTGGCTTCGCTCGTTCCTCTGGGGAAACAGCTTCTCATCTCGCCATGTACATGCCAGGGGTTCGAAAGGAGCTTCCTGGGCTGTAGCAGGGTATCCTCAAAGGCACTGCTGGTGTAAGGACTGGTGAAAAGCTTGAAAAGGCTTTTTTTTTTCTCTAGATTATCTGTGCTGACAGTGGGCAAAGCAGGAGACCCAGTGTGGCTGCTCAATGCATTGGAAGCCACATCCTGTTTTTATCACTTCACTTCACTGGATGAGTGTTATATTTCACGGTTTTGTCCCCTCATCCCAGACTTAAATCTTGGCCTTTTTTTTTCCGCCACTTGTGTGGAACTGAGACATGAAATATTATGTGTCCATTTTAATAATGATCCTACAATGCTTTTTTTTTTTACCCTAAGGGATCCCTAGACGCTTTACAAATTAGATCTCAGATGCAGGAATCCCCAAAGTGCTGCTGCTTCCAGGATGAAATGTGGACGTTGTTCTTCTGAATTATGAGAGGAAAAAATAAATAATCTTGGGTTGTGGGTTTTGGTTTTTTTTTTCTGCTCAATACTCCTTTCCCTTCCTCCTGGTGTATCGAGTGAGTGGAGATGAAGGGAAGCCCAGATGACCTGTGTGTAGTGCTGGAAGCCCACCAGCCCCAGGGCTTCAGAGAGCTGAGACTTTCACAACTCTTCTTTTTTCTCTGACTTCAGGCTGCTTGAGTTTATATTTGAGGTAGAGGAATTGCCTTTTTATCCCAGCCATTTCTCAGAAACACCCTTCATTCCCCAGCACAGGGAGTTTAGGTTCATTTTGATGTCTCAGGGCGCTCCCAAGGAGCTCTGGGACTGTCAGAAGGGCCGTGACAAGGGAAAAATGGTCCCTGCTCTTGTCGTGACTTGGCACAGATGGACATGTGGAGATGCCAGGAGTTTGGTTTTTGTAAGGCCTGGGTAGGGAGTGTGACTTCGCGTGGCAGGGCAGGTGGCAGCCGTGGTGGCACAGCTCTTGTGACGGTGTCATTTCACTGCTTCACCCACCTCACCTGCTCCTGCCCCGAGATGCTGCTGCTGGCACACTGTGCGCATCATGCTTGGTTAATAATATATGTCAGAAGAGCATACGTCAGTGGAATTTATTTAAAACAAGGAGGATCTGACAGTCCAAGTGCTTATCACGCTCCACCAGTCGAAGACGGGCCTGGCTTTGTTTAGAATCTGCTCCTCCATGGCAGAGGGGCTGTCCCTGGGGTGAAAAGGCCCCCAGTCGATGTCACCCTCCATCCCTGTGCCACCAGACAGCCCTGGCTTGGCCTTTTCCTTGCCTCCTATGAGAAGGAATAAACAAATGCTTCCTCGCCTCCCTCGCAGGAGGGCTCCGAGGCTTACAGCACGGTGGCCAAGGGCTGGGAGGTCGGTGGTGTGGCCCTGGCAAAGGCAGAGGTCCCAGTGCGGGGACAGTGGCAGTGGGGACGATGGCAGGAGGCATGCAGCCCTCCCAGTGCCCGTTCTGCCCAGGTTTGATATGAGCATCCCTGGCCCCATCCCTGCTCCAGGCATTTCTGTCTGGTTTGGCATTGCTGCTATGAGAAATCATCAAATATCATGTAATGGATTGCTGGAAATAAGCGCCTCCCGGCAGCCGGGGAGCGCCTGCCGTCTGCTTCGGTTATGCAGCTTGCAGGGCAGGGATTTCTTTCCATACACGGAAAACACGGTGCACATCTGTGCCGCTGCACAGATAATAACGAAACTGCGGGTCAGAGCTGGTCCCAGCCGTGGTGGGGGCACGGGGCTGTACCATGCGGTGACAGTGCCACGGGGTGATGGTGCCCAGCAGCACAGAGGGCTCAGGGCGAGCACATGGGGCGGATCTGGCGGGATGCTGAGCACCGCAGTCGGTGTTGAGCTCCAGCTGTCTCTTCTCTGCAGCCTCTCGGCTCCTGCGAGCGGGTGATCTCTGTGCCGGGGTTAGGCGCGTTGTCAGGGCAATCTGCGAGGCGTTCACACCTCGGCTCCACCGTGCAGAAACCCTCCTGACGGCAACCAGAAAGTGTGTCTGCCTTTGCCAAGGAAATTATTTGCTGAGCTGTACCGAGCCTCGCAAGGTCACCGCCTTCCCTGCTTGCGTTGGGCTGAGGGTTCTGCCTTCTGCTGCCTCTCGCCAACAGAAGACAACAGACTTTCTCCAAGCTGTTTCTTCCTCACTAACACCGTCTCTCCCATTAGATGCTGGGGTATTGTGCCATTTCCTTTCACGTTGTCACCCTTTGGACGTGTTTTTGCGTCGTGTCGCAGTGAGATGCAAACAGGAGCTCGGTGGCGTCGTGGCGGTGGCAGAGGAAGGCGTGTAGGTGGCAGGAGTGGGGAGACGGGGACCATTTCTGCTCCGCCATCCGGTAACTGCCCGCACTGGCAGCAGGAGACTGCTGTAATGTGCAAAGCTGGTTCCTGGCACACCCTGAAGATCAATAACCTACTTAGCTGAAAGTTTGCTGGTGCTCTGTTCCTCCCCTCATTTTCTCCCTTCCCTGATGAGAGTGCTGGATTCCTTTCCTGCACATGCTCTCATCTCCTTGAAGCTCTCATGAGCCTTGTGCTCTGTTGCAGCCAGTTTGCTCGGGTTTTCCAGCTGGTTCTTGTGCCACTTCCTTGCTGATTATTGCTGCTGGGGCTATGAGCTGGTTTCCTGAGCTGACACAGAGCCGTGCGCTCAGGCTGTTGGCCGTGTCCTGCTTTCTCCCTTGTCCCCTCCCTGCCCACGCTTGGCTTTATGATTCCTCTTGGGTGACAGGCTGGGGGATGGGACTGCACCGTCACTGCCAACACCAAAACAAGGTGCTCCAGCCTGATGAGATCTCCTCACTGCACAGTCTGTTTCCAGCCAAGGATGCTCTGCAGCCTGGTGTGGGACAGGGCCACCCGTGGTGGAGCAGGAGGTGTCTGTCCCCACCAGAGTCACAGTGCTGGCACCTGGCAGCGTCCCCCAGCTTCTCCCTTCACGTGCTTGGAGAAGTGCTTCTGCCGCCATACAGAGCAAAGGTGTGGAAGGGGACATCAGGGGACAGCAGCAGCTTTCCCTGCTTTCGGCCATCCCAGCCATCTCTCCTGGAGCCGCTCGTGTCCAGAGCAGCTCCTGAACATCACTCTGCATCAAACAGCTGCCTGTTGGGCTCCTCTGATTCTATAGGATCTGGCTTTTCACCACGAGGAAGCTGCCAGCACTCCTCCTGCCCCACAGCCCTAGATGCTTTTTCTCCTGATCTTTTTTCCCTTTTTTGGCAGCCCGAGATTCTCGCTCTCCCTGTGCCTGGCTCCAGCGCACAGGAAAGGGTTACAGCTCTCCAGCACCGAACATTTCAGTTTGCTTTGTTCGGTGCGATGCATATTTCATACGCTCAGCTTCCCAGCTGGCAGAGGCCTGGAAACCCTGCGAGCTGTCGAGTATTGTCTCTCTCCTTCTATATTTGTTTGTTTGTTGGTTGTTAGGTTTTTTGGGTTGTCATTTTTGTTGGATTGTTTTTTTTCCGTTTCCAAATTGCTTGTGCACACGAAAGCCAAACCCTAGTCCCTGACAATAGGGGTCTATCAATAGATAAATGGTTTCACAGCTGTATCTAATGCCGTGCTCTAGCCAGGGCTTTTATGGCAAGTAATTTTCTCGTGATGAGACTGCGAAGGGAGCCGTGCGGGACGGACGGGCTGCGGGAGCTGGCAGCAGGAGGATGCTGCAGCCATGGGCTTTTCTCCCCCCTCAAAGGTTGTAATTATCTCGTTGTTTATCCATATGCAAGCTGTCGTCCTGGATGGGAACCGGCTCGGCTGCGGCCATCCTTCCCAAAAGCCACCAGCATCTCCTGGCCTCTCCTGCCCAGCCCCCTTGGTGTCTCTGCCATCTGCCAGCACTTGCTGGTGGTGCCAGCACCTCCGCGGGTGTGGGGGCAGCTGCCTCCACAGAGTCGCAGAATGGTTTGGCTTGAAGGGACCTTCCCAGCTCCCCCAGTGCCCCCCTTGCCATGAGCAGGGACATCTGCACCAGCTCAGGTTGCTCAGAGCCCCGTCCAGCCTGGCCTGGGATGTCTCCAGGGATGGTTCAGCCACCACCTCTCTGCCCAACCTGGGCCAGGCTCTCACCACCCTCAGGGGCAACAATTTCTTCCTCATGTCCAGCCTGAATCTCCCTCCTTTAGTTTAAAACCATCACCCCTTGTCCTATCACAACAGGCCCTGCTGAAAAGTCTGTCCCCATCTTCTCTTTTAAGTCTGGAAAGGCCACACTAAGGTCTCCCCGGAGCTTCTCTTCTCCAGCTGAACACCCCAACTTTCTCAGCCTGTCCTCCCAGCAGAGCTGGTCCAGCCTCTTATCATCCCTCAAATCATGATTCGCCCTTTGTTAAGGCTGGAGGTCTTGGCTGTTGATGTCCCTGTGGAGGGGACTAGGAATGGCTCCACCTCGCTCACGTTCACCCCAGATCTCTGGAGAAGCGGTGGGAAGGTGCTCCGTCACCACTGAGCTGCCAAGGTTGTCTTGGAGGCTTCATCCTTTCCTATACTGACCAGACCTCAGCCTAAACCAGTTTGTTCTTTATCTTCAGCAGTCCTACACTTCAGAACATCTGCCATTGGTACAATTTTCCTTGGTCTTGCCCTTGCTGCATCCCATCCTCGTGCAGTGGTATGTCCTGCAAGTCTCTGGATGGTGACCCCCACCTCCAGCATCCCAGTTCCATCTCCCATCAGCAGCTTGCTCCGTGTGTGCAGGACGTGCTGGATGGTGCTGAAGCCTCGTAGGATGTTTTCACCAGGACAGAAAGTCAGTGATTCAGGGTCAAACTGTTACTTGGGGTGAAATTCAAGGTAAGCGATGGAGAGCCGAAGGCTGGCTGGCTACCAGAGGCACTCATGGGATGCTTTGGGCTTCATCTCCTCCGGCTGGATCTTCACCCACCTCACAGTTCTTGCCCTCAGCCCTGTGGTCTCTCCCATCAGTAGCCACCTCCCAGGCAGGCAGCGTGGATTAGATCTGGAACATCAGTCCTCAGGTTTTCTGGCACAATCCACCTTTGGAAAACTCATGTTGTGTGTTTTCCCATTTTCCATTTGCTTCTGCTTCTTCCAAAAATTCCTTCCAAAGCCCTTGCAGCGTTGGATGCTGCAGTTGTGTATATTCCAGTTACAGTTTTGTTTCACCATGTTCCTCTCGTCTCCTCAGTGTCTTGTTTTGTGTCCTGCCCAAGTAATTCAAGTTTCTCCGCTTTGTTGCCCAGGCTGCTTTCATTACTTTGTAAACATATTAGCTGCTTCTCATTGATCACATCCAGTTCTTCAGTTGGTCAGTAATTGCATTCTCATATGTATTTATGTCTCCTTCCTTCTTTCTGTCTGTCCTCTGATTTTTAATTTTTTTTAATTTGCCACCATAGCTGTATTTTATTTCTTCCCAGTACTAAAAGTGGAGGCAGAGATTATGTTTGCATCATGTCCCCGTGTTTCTCAGCAGAGAACTTTTCTTACCACAGGAACAGCCTTGATCCCAGAAGACTATTTCCTTGCCCACTCAAACTGAATCCACCTCTCAAGAAGAATCCTCTTTCCCTGAGTGTTTCCTTTGAGTGAACCTTTGGCACGGCACCCTCAATGTCCTCTATTAATCTCTTTATTCTCATTTTGTGCTTTCATTGCCCCTCATAGGAGGAGGAAGACGAGGGATACATGTCCTTGGTCCCCTTCTCCAGGCTGGCAGTCCTGGTTCTCCTAACACAAGGGATGTGGGGTGGGTGGATTCCTCTCTGTTCATGGCTGGTTTGGGTCTTCAGCCCTTTTCTGTGTCCTCACCTGTGCCAGGAGAGCCTGGGAGACCAGCGTGTTCATGTTTGGTGTTGTGAGGCGTGGGATGAAAGTGGGATTCCTGCCTGGTGCTTGTTTCTGCTCAATTTTTGCAACCTCACACCTGAGTCGTCCTGAGCTGGGGGTTCAGCCCACATACTTAGAACCTGCCTCCTCCTGTGATCTTGGGGGTGTCTTCCAACCAAAATGATTCCATGATTCTATGATGTGCTGCTTGGACTTCCATCAGGTCCTGGAGGCTGTTGCTGCTGTAGCACATCTTGGAGATGTTTGCCAAAGAGCCCTGGATGTGGAGGGGGAGATGCAGAAGCAGAAACCAGAAGAAAAAGGGACAGTCTCTGCCCCGGAGCATTTCCAGCCAGAGGGAGAAGACAGCGGCTGCCGCAGCCTGGTTCAGCACGCGGAAGCAATTAGAGGTTCTCGGCAGCGCGATCGTCTGCAGTCGCAGCACATCCCAGCCTCCCTGACCTTGGCTTTTAAGCGAGGCTTATGAAAAGCGAACCGAAGGTGGACCACTAATTGAATCCTTGCCTGGTCCTCTGCCTGCCCCCGAGCGCAAAACTGGGGCGGGCGCTGCGAGGGCACGTCAGGAGCTTTGCTCTAATGAGGAGAGCTGAGGGAGTGGGAAGATGTGCTGACATCTCACCTCGTTTATTATCTTCTGAAGCCTGCAAACAAGAGGGATGAGAACAGCGGTGTGGAGAGCTGTTGGCGTTTCTGGACTAGTGTGACATGTTTAATTTATGATGTTAATATAGATCAAGAAGTTTTGGGTCCATGGAGCAACTGTGGGGAGGATTGACCTTTCCCAAACTTAAGTTGTTTTCTGTGGTTCTTTTGGGATCATCTGGAGGTAATCAGCCTGGTGACTTCTAAAAATCAGTATTGCCTAAAAATATATATGCTCACTTTTGTTTTCAGTGGAGCAACATTTGCTGTAAGCAGAGGGTTGGCGTTTTTGAAAGTAAGTTTCAGTGTTCCAGCTCCACTGTGCACCAGCCTTGCTTTTAAATTTATAGCCTTCCAAAATGAAAAGTAAATTGATTGTGTTATTCCCAGCCCTTTTATAAAAGTTAACATTGCAAAAACAGATGTGAAATGTGGCCTCATAGATTACAGTCTGGGCTTGGGGTTTTCTGGTCGAGGTTTGGGTTGTTTTTTTTCCTTTCTCTGTGCTGTGTCCCTGAGGAGTAGAAATCTGCCTTTATCTAGCAGGAGGAAAATTGTTCTGTGCCTAAATTGCCTCCTGCTTGCCTTCTGCAGGATGCTGCAGGACACGGAGCTCGGAGAACGATAATGCTTTTACAAAAACACGCAACGTAGCAGGGAATTTTTAATTATGAATGCGCGTGAGAGTTCATCTTGCCTGGGAATTGGGTAACGCTCTAGAAGCCTCGAACCTCTAGGACATCCATTCAAATACAGCGTGGAGAGACAGTGATTAAAAGGCACTGCCAAGCGGATTATTGGGCTCCGGGCTCCTTTTAGGAGGCAGGTGAACGTGTCCTGGTCTCTCTCGTCACCCACCACGCCAGGATGGGATGTAACGTGAGCTGCTGGGCTTGAAAAGCAGAGTCTGAGCTGTCGGGTACCGTGTTGGGGAAAGGCTTTGCTGTATCATAGTGCTCTCCGGGTCCCCAAAATCTTGCAGGGGTCAGTGAGTGGTTCTGTGAGGGGCAGGGAGCGTGCAGCTCGACCCCGGGGTGCCTGGGGGGAGGTGGGACAGCTCTTCAGGCTTCGTGATGTTATTTTCCATGGTCTGCTGTGCTTAAAAAAACAAACAAAAAAAATAACAGAAAAAAAGTAACTACTCTGCAAGAACTGCTAAAAGGGCTCCATCACTTCCATAAACCTCGCGCATATCAATTATTGCCTTCTATTAGTCACTTAAAAGGCTAGGTTGCTTAATTATTTTGATCACAGTAATCACTTATTTACAAGGTGGGGAAAAATGCCAAGCGCTTCCAAGCGGAGCAGCGCAGGAGGAAGCAGGGCTGCCAGCCTGCGGCCTTCCTTCCCCAGGTGGAAATGGTTTTGCTTTTCTTGGTTGTGTTGGTGATGGTGCCCGGCCCGGGGTGCTGGGAGCTGCAGGAGGGGGCTGCCTGTGGGGAAACTGGTTTTTCTTGGAGCAAGGACGGCAGAGGTTCAGATTATTATTTTTAGGGGGAAGGAGGGGTCTGGTTGAAGTTAAATGTGTCCCCCTGAAACCGACTGTTTGCAACCTGAAAAAGGTGTTTGGACTTTTTTCGTAAAAGCTTATCTGCCTTCCTCCTAGTCCTATAACAAGTTTATCACCTCCCCGTACAAGCCTCGCCTTCCAGCTTTCACTCTGTGTCTTCCACGTTTCTGCTTCAGAATCCGCGGTCCCTCCTCCGCTTCCCAGCGAAAGATGCTGCTCCGCACCCATCTCCGTAAAAGCCCCGACTTCCATTAAAGTCCATTACGAGCTCCTCTCCCGCAGCTCCCGGAGGAGCGCGGGGCAGCAAATATCAGAAACCACAAGAAAACAAATGGCCACTTTGAACAAATCCCAGGGCCGCTTGCCAAGCGGGGATTCCCAGCTCTTTACAAACCACCCTCGCTTCCTCCTAATAAAGAGGTAAAATGGAAGCAGGGAAAATATGCATTCTATAATCACCCAGATTTAGTCCTTCAAAGGATTTATTACAACCTTTTATTTTCAGGCGTGGAAAATGTAATCTTATCTAGTACGCCGGCTGGCCCAGCTCAACTTGCTGCATCGGTTTTACAGCAGAAAGCTATCAAACAGCAACCTTCGGGGCCACGCTGCGCCGGGGTGTTAAAGTTGCTCGAATGCATTAAAGCAGTTGAAATGTGCATTAAAATATGGCACTAGGAGCAGAGGATGTCTGTGCAATTAGCAATCCGAAGCTTTCAGCAGCTGCTTGCAACATTGATCTGGTGTATCAACAACGGGTGCCACTGAGATTTGATGGAGAAAGGAAAAACATGCTAGCCACGCTGCTGCTGCAAAAAACAAGCGTTTTCCAAGTGGGTTAGCAGCCAGCAAGCTTGGTGTATGTGGGATTTCAGCAGGGATCAGATGCAAGGGGTTGTAGGAGATAAATGCCTTGAACCTTGAATTTTAATTTATGCTGTTTGCAAGCAGCAGAAGCTGCTGGCGCTGGGGTGGTTTGTGTCCCCTCTGCTACGCTGGGGAGCAGTGCCAGTGACACTTTGAGTTCAGCAAGCAAAATCCTATTAAGATAACGTCACGGCCTTTCTGTTTTACTGTTTGCAAGCCAGCCATAACATCATTAAATTACACAACGGGGAGGTGCCTGCTGCCAAGGAGCTCTCCTCGAGATAAGATGTGGGTTGAGCTGCTGCCAAAATTGGAGCTGATATGACAAGAAATTTGGAGGCGGTTCAAGGCTGGGTTTGCACAAGACGTCGCAGTGTGCAGGTGAACGCCGTGCAGGATGGATCCCTGGGCAGCTCCGCTGCTCCGCTCTGGGGCATGGCACAGGGTTGAGCTGGTGGGACACGGCGCGACACCTGCGCAGGGCTCCACCGGGCAGGCTGGGGCTGAAGGCGTTTGAAGTGGCAAAATTTACATCCCTTCTTGTGTTCGCTGCCAAAAAGCGAAAGACAAAATCTTGGCAGGAGGTGGAGATGAAGCTCGAGCAGCTGTTAGCGGGTTCTTGCTGTCCTTACTTCCCCCACGACTTTTGGGGGAGTCAGAGGCAGCCTGATGGCTAAAGGGGTTGACTTTGGAGAGCTGGTAATTAAACGCTAGTAATTAAAATGCCTGTAATATGCAGGCAGTTTTGATAACCCATTATCTCTAGCGAGGATGGGGTGGATGGGATCCGGCGTGGTTTGCAGGGAGGTGAGCGGGTGGAGTTGCCCCCGGGAGGTGTCACTGGCAGGGATGTAAGGGCGGCGTTACCTGATGGGCAAAACTGGAATTAGGAACATGGGGGCACTGAGGTGCTCAGGGAGGTTGTTTGTTTTGTGATGCCACGGCTGGACCAGCAGGAAAAGGAGCGAGAAGAGCGAGCTGCAGTGTGAGACCACACGGCAGCATCTGCACCAGCACTGAAACCCCCTCACCGGTTCCTCTGCATCACCCACCACGTCCCTGCCACGCTTGCCCGCACTGGCTTTGTGCCTCTTGCCGCAGGTTTGGTGCTGGGCTCCCCTGGACCCCAGGTTTCTCTGTGCTTGTGGATAGTCTGGTCTTCAGGCTCCTTCTTGCAGATCCCCAGCACCATCTTCACCTTGTCCTTGTTCAGCTAAACTCCTGTCATCAGCATTAAGGATCTTTTTCTCTTGCAGCATCTTCCGGGGAGAGGGGATGATGCACGGGCAGGGCTCTGGGGGCTCAGCCCAGCCTGGGACACATCGAGGGATTGAGGTGATTCTGTAGAAAAACCTGGGCTGTATGTGCACAGAGCCCCGTGTCACCTCCACCCTCCAAGACAGGACATCAGGAAGAAATGACATCAAACAAAAATTGTGCCTTAAAAGCAGCTTTCTAAGCATTTCCCATTAGAGAAGCTTTGTTTCCATCAAAGGCTGTGCGGAGACGCGAAGCCTGCCCTGCTCGGGGATTCTGCCATTCCCGCTTTCCCTCGTGGCCATGTTTCTGGCATTGCTGACTTTGGGGGTCCCAGCTGGATCTCGGCTGTGTTGCAGCAGCTCAGGTATGAAGCAGCTCGGCGTTCCCGTTACCGAGATGTTCTCTGCGAAGGGATGGAGCGGTGTGTGCAGGCGCATCTCACAGCAACCTTCCATCCCCGCTGTGGCTTTGCACGTCCTCCCGGCAAAGGACTTGAGGTTAAGGCTCTCCCACAAGCGGTGCCACATTCATGCCTCTCTAGTCCCTCGTCTGTTAGCCAGCATCCTTATAATTATATATATATAATTACAGAGCCATGTACGTGCAGGGGAGATGAGATATTGTGCCACATCAGGCATGTCTGTGACCTTCCCGCGATTCCCCGGTTTCCATAACAGCAGGATATTTGTTTTGTTGCCATAGAAAACCTGCCTGTGCAGGTTTGCAGGGTACCAACTTGTCACCACAACTGTCGCCTTCCCGTGAGCCTGAGAGAAGCCGTGTGCCCCCGAGAACAAATCAGATGGTGTTTCCTGCCACCTCCTCAGGGAGAAAAAAAAAATAAAGTGTTATGTTGACAGTTTTGGAAAGCAAAGGTTTCTATCTGTCAACAGCGCAGACAGCAGCATGGCACAGTCACGGGGGCGCATCGTCCCCTGCCTCCCCCTGCCTCGCGGTGGGCAGGAGGACAGTCCCCATCCCTGAGGACACGTCTGGGGTGAGCGGTGGTGGTGCCTTCACCATCAGAGCAGGATCTGATCTCCTGGCTGGTGTTGGACAGGGGTCCGTGTGTCCCTTCTCTGCGGAGGACAGAGCTTCACCACTACCAGCACAGCGACAGGTTCCTGCGAGTGCCAAGCGTGGCAGCTGGTGGCCGGTGTCCCCTGTGGCTGTTTCCACGGGCGAGCCACCCACTCACCCTGTCAGCTTGCAGCTGTCACTGCAAGAAATAGGGGCCTGGAGGGCAGCAGCACTCTGGGGACATACACGGGGATGCAGGGGTCTTTGGGGATGCAGCCTGTGTGACCAGCTTCATCCATCCCCGGAGAGCACCTGCCGCGGGGAAGGGCGGTCTGGCCAAAGAGAGATGGGAGACGGGCACCGTGAGCAGGTGGGTGCCCCGATGGGGGTGCCTGGAGGTTGCAAAGGAAGCTCTGTGATGCCCCCCAGCATCCCACTGCTCGGAGCATGCCGAGGTGCCGGAGGCAGCAAGTGGGGATGGGGGAGTTCCCGAATGATTGCCTGAGGCTGATGGGTGCTGTGGTGGGAGTGGGGTGCAGAGAGCTCTTGTGAAGCTGGTCTGCATCAGGCCATCCCGGGCTCAGAAAGGACTATCCCTTTCCCAAGAGTATTTCCCGACCCTTTTCCAAGAGTATTTCCTGCATGATTGCGCGCAAGAGCTCTCCTCTGCTCTGCCAGTGGCTGGGAGGTGTCAGCCCACCAAGACTGAGAAGAGTGTTGGGCTCTTCTCCCAAGGAACAAGCAATGGGATGAGATGAAACGGCCTCAAGTTGTGCCAGGGGAGGTTGAGGTTGGATCTTGGGAACAATTTCTTCCCCAAAGGGCTGTGGGGCGTTGGAACAGGCTGCCCAGGGCAGTGGTGGAGTCACCATCCCTGGAGGGGTTGGACAGACACAGAGGTTGTCAGGGACATGGGGCAGCGCCAGGGTTGGGTTAATGGTTGGACTTGATGATCTTAAAGGTCTTTTCCAACCAAAATAATTCTGTGACTCTGGTTCCAGGATGACAGTTCTTGTTTTCATGTAACATGGATGGATAGTTTCAGGGCTTTTGAATATCAAAGGCACGGAGCTGAGCCCTTCCACCCAAGGAAGGAGGTCCTGCTGTGGGCAGGCTGGTGAAGGCTGGAGGGCACACACTTGAGTCCTACTTGTCCCCACAGCCATGGTGCTGGGGACAGGTGGTGGAGACAATGTGGCTGCAGGGACAACCGCTCACGTTCACCATGTCACTGCTTGTCCTAGGTGACCCCGGGTCTCGAGGGGCAGGAGGGGGAGCTGCTGGTGAAGGGACCCTCAGTCTTCCGTGAGTACTGGAACCGCCCCAGAGAAACTGCAGATGCCTTCACGCCCGACGGCTGGTTCAAAACAGGTACCGCGAGGGGCAGGGGGGAGCTGCTGTGGCTGAGACAGCAAGTTCTCAGAGGAGAACTCTTTAAGTCTAATCCTGCCCACCATATGGGATAATTAATTGAAGGGGATACCAGGCTGAAGACTGTTCCTGAACGGAATAGATATGACAAGGCATGAATATCCACAGAGGAGCCACAGAACTGATCGGAGGCTGGACCAGCTCTGCTGGGAGGACAGGCTGAGAAAGTTGGGGTGTTCAGCTGGAGAAGAGAAGCTCCGGGGAGACCTTAGTGTGGCCTTTCCGGACTTAAAAGGGGCCCATAAGAAAGATGGGGATAGACTTTTCAGCAGGGCCTGTTGTGATAGGACAAGGGGTGATGGTTTTAAACTAAAGGAGGGAGATTCAGGCTGGACGTGAGGAAGAAATTGTTGCTCCTGAGGGTGGTGAGAGCCTGGCCCAGGTTGGCCAGAGAGGTGGTGGCTGAACCATCCCTGGAGACATCCCAGGCCAGGCTGGACGGGGCTCTGAGCAACCTGAGCTGGTGCAGATGTCCCTGGCTCATGGCACCTGGGAAGGTCCCTTCAACCCAAACCATCCTGCGACTCTGTGATTCTATTTTCCATTCCCCTCTTTTACTGCGTGTCAGTAGCACCATCGAGTCTGCAGTCAGGCTGGATTTCTGATGCCTTCTGTGTAATCTTATTTATTTGCAGTTCTTGAAGAAGCTGTGATTTATTATTATTGTTATCCCGAAGCAGACGTGGCACTGCCCTGCTGGCAGTGTCACCACGGGTCCCCATCCCGGGTGGGTACCGCAGGCTGGGACTCAAGCATCATCAAGCGATGTGCAGGGTGCAGGGCAATCAGCTTTAAAAATTTTTTTTCGTCAGCACTCCTGATGAATATTTCAGATGCAAAGGAATAGCATGCATTAATTATTGCAAAGAGATGTCTTTAGGAGAAAATGATTTTGAAATTCAGTTTAATTTCATTGTAATGCGCTGCAAACAGGAAGGGAGTATGTGTGTTTAATTGGCTCTCGGGGGTAAGGCCGGGAAGATGGCATGCCTTTGTCACAGGCCATTAGTGATACAGACTGCATAATGAGAGACTACAATCAGCTCACAGCTGCCGGCTCCTACGGGGAGAGAATGATATTAAATAGAAATCAGTATAAATTAAACTTAACCCTTTCGCTAGCCGAGCAAAGCTCAGAGCTGGAAATAAAGAGGGGGAGCGGAGGCAGGCGTGGGGGGCTCGGGCTGGGTTGGGGGGTGCCTGGCTGACCCCCCCAGTAGCAGAAACCCGGCCAGGCCGTGTCCCCGATGTCCCTGAGCTGCTGAGGGAGGACAGAGAGCTTTTAACTCTCTTCCCCACCCCGTTCCCCTACTCTGCCTTTCTTTCCTTTCGTTCCGCTCCTGACCGCTTGCTCCGTCTCTCGCGGATGTCGGGTTGATGGGGCTGTGTTTCTATGTTTTTCCCAAGCCTCATTTAGCCGGCAGTGCTGTGAGCAAGCTCTGTCACCCCTCGCTCGCCCTGCGTGTCCCCACCGTGGTGACAGCCTTTGGAGATCACTCGGAGACGGCAAATGTCCCCGTGATGATCAAAAACCACTTCAGGGAACCGGGGAGGTTGTGTCCCATCACAGCAACTGGGATCTGGAGGGTGAATTGCCCCCACTGAGCAGCGGTGGGTAACTTTGGAATGGAAACCACACTGGCAGAATCCAAAAAAGGCAAAGCCTGGTTGCTGCTGGGTGATAAGCCGCGATATCTGCCCCTTGCAGGTCATACAGGTCAGTGCTTAAAGGTGCGGCCGTGTTCGTATGGTGCTGCCAAAACCCTGGCAATGGTGTTTCTGCCTCCGTGCTAACGTTCCTCTTGCTGCCAGACCCTCGTGTGTCCCCACCAAGTGACCTAACATCACCTAAAACCGTGACGGTGTGATTGCAGGCGATGGCCAGGTCCCCACGACCCCCAAGGACACGGGCAATGGGCACCAGCTGCGGCAGGGACGGGGTTTGGAGAGGGTGAACCTGGAGACAGTGCGGGTACCTCCTCAGCTCTCATTGTTAATGGCAATTCAGCAAATGAAAAATAATCACTGCAAGGGGAACCCCGGTGTGTTGCTGGTGCTGCTCCTTGTCGGGAACGTGTCCCTGGCAGGTGGCTGCTCGGGGGTGACACCGCACGGGGACAGGGCCCACGGGGAGGGGTGTCCCGCGGTTGGCACTCGCCGAGCTGTGCAGTGCAAAGCTCACCAAGGATTCTTTAGTTTTTAAGTCTTTTCTGACTACATGTGCTTTATTTTCCCAGTACCTTCCTCAGGCCAGTTGTGTTTCTGGTTGCTGTTTCTGTAAATTGAGTTATCGTGGGGTTTTTTTTCAGAAAGTGTAGGAACCAAAAAAAAAAAGAGGCAACACTTACATGGCAGTACTCATTTTCCTTTCTGACTGACAGCCCCTTTATTAAAATCTCCTTTTCTCCCATGAAACTGTCTTCCCCAAGAAAACAACCTCACGTTGAGCACTGGGGAATGGTCGTTCCCTCCATGATAAGAGGGAAAAATAGCGATGCAGCCTCTGGCCACCCACGCTGTCTCACAGCACGGTCCTGCAGCTCCCTGCTCGCTTTCTGGGGAAATCTTGGAAAAACCAGGCGCTTAGTGCAACAACTGCAAACCCGTGTTTTCTCCCCCAGGACGAGAGGCAGACACTGTGTGTGCTGTGCAGAAATCCCTCGGCAAACGTGCCCGGTTTGTACCTCCAGTTAGAGAAGGAACAAGTACGAGTGTACGTGTTATAGGAAAAAAAAAAAGCAGACAAAAAGGCACAATGCTGTGGTGACTTTTTGATGGATTCAAGCTCGTGGCTCTTTTGCGAAGTGTCTGAACTCATGGTGTTGTGTAAGTGATTTACTGTTGCTCCCGTCCTCTTTATTCCCTCCGATTTGCACCATTGTCTGCTGATTTCTCCGTCTCTCTCATTTCCATCTGAGTGAATTTGATTATTTTTATTGTATTAACGCTGTTGACAGAGCTGCTTAGATCCAAGTCCCCTCCAGGCCTTTCCAGGGACACTGCTGGATATCCACCTGCTGTCACACATCCAAGTGGCACCGAGCCCTGGGAGGCCGAGACAACCCCAAAGGAAAAGCGCCCGCGGCCGCCTGTCCCCTACCGCACCTCCCCAGCTGTGCTGAGCCCCGCGAGGTGACAGGCAGCCCCCGAGCACACTCACGCGCTGCTGAGCAGGAAGGAGGGAAGGAAAACAATAAGGAAGGAAGGAATTGTTGCCCCTGAGGGTGGTGAGAGCCTGGCCCAGGTTCCCAGAGAGGTGGTGGCTGAACCATCCCTGGAGACATCCCAGGCCAGGCTGGACGGGGCTCTGAGCAACCTGAGCTGGTGCAGATGTCCCTGCTCATGGCAGGGGCTGGACTTGACCTTGAAAGGTCCCTTCCAACCCAAACTATTCTATGATTCCCTGAGCAATCGCCGAGCAAACCCCGGGAGCTGGAGGAAGCAGCAGACAAACACCAGCTTCTCCAGCCATCCTGCTCCCTGAGCTTTATTCATCCATCCCAGGCGTGCGATGCTGGTGTCACTCAGGCTCTGCCACTGTCACATTGCGTTATCTCTGCCCAGGAGGCAGCAACCGAGCGGCTGTGGAGGCGTGAGGGAGGAGACGGAGGGTTTGGGAAGGTGATGGAGCTGCACGCGGGGCCGGGCCGGGAGCTTCTCCGGAGGAATGTGGCGATTCAGTGGTGTGCACGGGGCAGGGATATGATCAGAAAGCAGACTTCTCCCCGAGGGAAGGCCGGTTTCCATTCACATTTGCCCATACATCCAGAAAATTAGAATCTGGTGTATTCAGGGAGATTTATTTTCAATTACAGGTTAAGGCTGAGACATGAAATAGCACCGGGTTTGAAAGTAGTGCATAAATCCTGCAACAAATCCATGTATCTCAGCTCCATATAATAAGATTTTATTGATTGCTATATTGTATCTGTCAGAATAAAACTCTCTTAATGCATGCATCAGGATGGAGAAGATAGAAAGCTTGTTGGTAGTAGAATCTGATTCAAGAATCAATGCACTTTGATTAATATGTCGTTAAGAAAGTAAGAGTTATTTAACTTGTTTGATGCACATTTCAAAATGATGACTCATATCTTTTAAGTTTCTTTCCTTAAGCTGCATTTTAAAAAACAGCCCTGTAGCTGTTTTTCACAATGCTAAGTCCTGGTTTATCACTGACTTTTTGTTAGATCCTTTTACTCAGGTCACAACCCCCCCCAGACTCCCAGTAACAATAATTCCTGTGACCCAAAAGACTTCCCATATGCTGTTGTTGAAGGCTTTAAAAGGAGAACGGGGTGGACCTTCTGTGTCTTTATTCCTTCTGGATGTTCTGCAATGAAAGAGGGAGATCCAGGGGAAGAGAAAAAAAAAATTAAATGGAATAAGACATCATGAGGAGAAATGAGAAGCAGCTGTCAGTTCTGGCAGGCTGTCGGATGCTGCCAGACTCGGGCAGAGCATCCATCTGTGGCTGCCGAACGTGCCGTTCTCTCAGCTCAGGCTTTTGCACGGTGATCTAGGAACTCGGGCACCAAGGACAAGCCGTGGCTTAGCCGGGAGCATCCTGGGTTGCTCCGAAGTGGGACCAGCTCTTGCTGCAGCTGTGAACGCCCAGTCAAGGGAAGAAATGTTTTTAGGAGACGTCTTGGCCGGGTCATCCTTGGCCAGACACAGCCCATTCCTGCTCTGGGGCTGGTCCCCAAGGAGAAGGGGCAGGAGAGGTGACAAGTGACACACACCCCGTCCCTCCCTGGCACTTGTTTGTCCCCAGAGACAAGCAGGTGTTTCCCTGCCAGGGGAATTGCTTACATCCGTGGGTGTAGCACCGACACCTGAAACAGAAAGTACTTTAGCCTGATCAAGGCAGATTATAAATAGAAATGCATCTCATTAGCATCCTAATCTGCAGGTTTTCTGTTTGTTTGCACTGTGTTTCCTAGTCACACATCTAGTTAATGCAAATTCTTTTTTTTAAAGAAATGATTCCTTAATTATAATGTGTTGCAGATGATGTGACTTAGAGTTTGGTGAGCCCAGAGGGTGAAGCGTTGGCTCCCTCCAAGGCCGGGCTGAAGGAGCTGCTTTTTGAATCTCTCCTAGTTTAAGCTCATGAGTCGGGCAGGATGGCAGCGCTCATCCACGTTCCTGCAAATTACATGGAGAGAGGCCAAAAAAACCGCCAAGCATGCCCCAAACACACCTCCACGTGCTGCTTTAGGAAGGATTTGATTTCCCTCTGGATCGCATGGGGCAGGACAGGGGCTGTGGCACCAACCACGCAGCCTCTCCGGCGACACCAGACCAGCCCTGTGCTGGGCTCACGTTTCCACCCAGCCCTCAGTGAAGAGATGTTTCTAGAAGTAGAAACGTGAAGATGGCGTGGTGCTTAGTCTGTCAGCCGTGTGTAAAGATTCCTTTGTAATCTCAAAATGTTCCTTATACACACATGCTTCTAACACGGTGGAGAGAGAATTCACTTCTTCTGCATCCTGCCTCAGTGTTTATTCTTTCTCCTTGAGCAATAAGGGGATAATACCAGATTTGCCCCAGGGCTGGAAGTCTTAGGGTCATCAGGACACAGCAAAATGAAACCCACGTATTTCCTTGACTGCTCATGAGACGGCTGTTTTCAACAGTTCAGGGTGACTTGGGATTTTGGTAGCTGTAAATGAGCACAGCTTTTGGCACAGAATTTGCTTATTCTCTACAAAGCTCCACTCTAGTATCAAACATCTTGGATGCCAACCCTTCACTTGTTCGAGAACCTCTGCTACGCAGGGTCCGGTTTTCAGAGGCACAGAGCAATCGCAGCCCAGCTGCGTGTCGGTGGGAACAGCAGGCGCCCACATCTCCAAAATCCAGGCTGTTCCCTCTCGGTCTGTATTTGCTTTGACTGTTCAGGCTGTTCTTCTGGCAGCCCTGCTCCTGCAGCCTGGAGGGCCAGGGGCTCCGACCACCCCGACTGACTCTTCCCTTTTGATCCCAGCGATTCATGCGGGGAGTCCCGTCCGCAGCTCCAGCTGGGTTGTGTTGTAGAGACGTCAGGCTGAGCTCTGCAGGACTCTCAGAAGATCTAGCGGGAGAATCACAAGCTGGCAAGTTAAGAGGAGAAGAGCAGGGCTGAGCTCAGGATGTGGTAAAGAAATGGGCTGGACAATCATGTTTCTCGTGGTGCTTGGCAGAGTCCGTTGGCTCATTGGCAAGACTTGCTTTCAAGTGGCTCTTTACTGCTATATAAGTAGCACGTTCCTTCCAGTGCAAAATTAAAAATGTGATAGGGCAAGGTCAGTATCAAATGAGCTGAATGAGACCCCTGAGCAGTCGGGCAGAGGACGGCGCTGTGGTCCCAGCGCAGCCGCTGTCAGAGCATGCGTGGGCTTGAGTATGGCTGGGCTGAGGCCCCAGGGATTGTCACCGCTCCATGCTAAAGGTTCGGGTGCTGTGAAGCTGAGTTTTTGGTGTGTCTTTACTGTCACTGATTGTCCTGTGGCCGCTGGGCTTTGGGAAGCCCCTTCAGCAGGAGAGATACATGCAACAGCGACTTGTCTGCAGCAGTGACTGGGGGATGGATTTACTGTACCCCAGCGGAGGCCATCAGGGTAAGAAAGGTAACAATTGAATGTTGAAGTGATCACCACAAATCCAAACAGCATTCGGCTTTTCAGATGCCAGACTGGCAACTCGCTGCTCCAAACGAGAGCTGTGATCTGTGTACAGACAGTTTGTGCTTTGCCCCTGTTCCTCGCCAAGCCCAGCTGCTGCTGCCCAGCCTCATCCTGTTCAAACCACCAAGCCCAGCCCTTGGGATGGAGATTTCACTCCAGCAACAACCTGGCAGGAGCTAAACCTGCTGGTTTGCTCGCTCAGAGCTCTTGGAGGAGCTTCACCTTGCAGAGGCCGAGGGGAGCCGGGGCAGAGAGCTGGAGCTGCTCGGGAGGGATGCTGAAGCCATTGTGCTGTGGGTTTTGCGTTTGGTGGTCCTGTGGGTCCATTTCCCAGCTGCTGCACACTTCTGCACACTCTCATCGTGTCGTGGTGGGCTTTTTGCCTGGTGTCTCGTACCAGGAGCTTCCTCTGAAGCAGCACAGGGTGGGAACCGGGCTTCACTGGCTGTGGGGATGCCTGTTCCACAAGTTCGGGTGGTGATGGGGTGTATCTTCAGTCCTGCCACTTGCCTGTCACCAGAGATGCCCAGCTCAAGAGGAAATCTGTTGAAAAATAGACCTTCCTTCCACCTTTGGCCACCTGTCATTTTTCTGCCTTATTTTGTGTCCTCAGCTTTCCCTTCCTCCTCGTTTGCCGGGTTTCCCGTTGCTCGAGGCACTCTGCTGGTGCCCACACAATCTGTTTCACTTGCTGAACAGTTTTCGGTGTTTGATTTACATAACCCAGCGCAGCCCTAAGTGGAGCAGGCTCGGGGGATTGCACAAATTGATTACGGCTCGTAGGACGAGCTGGGGAACCGGTGGCCTGATTTCCATCCTTCCTCAGGCCAGGAAAGCGAGGGGTCACTTTTAGGAGGGGTGATCCAAGACTGGGCGCCGTTAAGTGTTGAAGCTTTTGTTGGGTGTTTTGTTGGGCTGGTGACGGTGTTTGAAGAAGAGCAGGATACCTCTGGCTTCGGGAGGCTCTGGCACGCACCCTGCGCTGGACAGAGAGCTGCCGAGATGTGATTGCTCCAGGCTCTTTGCTTCCAACAAGTCTCATCCCGCTAGGTTTTGCTCGAGACACTTGAGAACATATTTACTTACGACTAATGGCATTATGCTGTAAGCAAAAGTATGGGCTTCTGTATATTTAAGCAAACAATTTAAGGCAGATAACTTTCCCCAGATCCCACCACTGCCTCTCTTAGTCAACAGCCTCACATCATTATCTCTGCTTTATTTAATAATTCGTCTCGCCAGAGACCGGGACAAGTCATGGCTCAGAAAACAAGAGGCAGTGCTCTCTTTAGCTAAGGTGTAACTGATCCCTCAGCTGTTCTGCAGAGGGCAGAACCCAAAGCAGAGTGGTTTAGTCTCATATTTTTATTATTGCAATTATTATTTTTAGCCATGCTCGCATGGTTACCATGCTCTTCTAAGATTCAGCAGCTGAGTAGCAGCCGCATTCAGCTGGGCTGCCACACCTTGGAGCGTTTACTTATTTATTAGTCTTTGCATTTGCTTTTTCATCTTGTTGTCTGCAGGGATTTCTATAAATATTTAAATGCTAATGTGAAAAAACAAACAAACAAACAACGTTTTTCATTTTTACTTACCCATTTTCTTTTCTGGCTTGTCCTCTGGGCAAACCCATCTGCAGTAATTCTGGCTGTACGTGGGGGGGGCTCCCTCTGCCCAGCCTACTTGTTTCACAGCAGTCACCCCGGAGTTCCTGCTGAGGATGGGTGACCCTACCAAGTCTTGGCTGCCTGGCTTGCAGAAACCTTCAAAGCTTTATGTGAGGTTTATCTGCTCTTTCCCGTGAGCGGAGCACGGCACCTTGGGGCAGGGTGTGCAGCCTGCGGGGGTTCAGCTGCTGCTTGTCCTTCAGGTCTGGGATGCGCTGAGGGGTTCGGGGGCTCCTGGTCATGCTGAGCTACGTGGGCAGAGCGAACCCCGAGATGAGGGGCAACAGCTCTGCCAAGGGCAGGTGGGAGCCAGGATGCTGCCAGAATCCACCGAGCTCCCACTTTCTGTTAATCCACTTGGTGTTGTCCTCTCCTGGCCAAAAGCTGGTGCCCAGGACTTTGTCTGCTGGCGTATGTCAAGTAAGGGGGCTCTGACGGCAACCCAAGGCCAGGCTGGAGTAATCCCTGAGTTCCTGAAACACTAGTACAGAGATGAGCTTTGGTATTTGCTGGCCAAAACCCACTGGCCATTTGAGCACGTGGGGAAGCCCGTCTTTGGGGTTTGGAGGGGATGTGGTGGATGGTGCTTTCCAAGCTCCCCTGATGTGGCTGCAGATGAAGCTGAAGCTGCTGGCTCTGTTCATCTGAGGGTTTCAAGAGCTGCCAGCCCCACCACCAGCCTTCACCCAGCCCTTCAGGTCGCCTGGAGCCCCCTGGTCTGTGTGGGAATGTGAAACGGTGCCAAGGATGGGTGAGCTTCGCAGTTCACAAAGAAGCTGCCAGATGTGTGTATGTTGTGTGTACATCTCCCGCAGACATCAGAGATCCTTCAGCCTTGACTTTGCGTGCAGAACCCCAAGCCCCAAGCTTTGGTACACAGCCAAGAACCCACCTGATACATGCACTACAACCTCACTGCTGCAGTCTCCTGGCTGGTTTTATAGCCTCTTGGACCAAAAATAACCTGCATCTTTCCTGTCTTGTAGTTCCTTGTGCTTTTTACCCTTTGGAACCTCAGTTCTTTAACACCAGACTGCCCAGACGGTGCCCTCTCAGGGTGGATTCTGCATGAAGGATGGTGCAGCAGGACTGAGTGTCACAAGGGGTTAATCTGGCCCTGCCTAAATCCTGCCTGGCCTTCTCACCTGTGCAGAGCACTCTGATTGAGCAAGGTGAGAAACACCCTCTTGAGCAGAGCCAGGGCTGTGTGGAGACATGAGCCACTTGCCGCGGTCGGGTCGGGGTTGTGGAGCAGAGCACAGCCAGGGCGACTCACACCGAACAGGCTTCGGGACGGCGAAGGACACGGGACGTGTGGGCAAGTCATGAGGGGTCAGTGAGCATCATCCCGGCTTCTCACCTGAGGTATAATAAACTCGAGGGACCTTGAAAAAATACAGCTGTGAGAGGAAGGTATCACAGGTCTATCAGCCGACACAAGGGGTGGCTGCACTCCTCGTCTGTCCAGCCGCAGGTCCCCGAGTCCCCTTGTCCCCTGGCTGGAAGCAGAGTCGGGGAGAGCGCCGCTCAGAATTACTGGGTTGAAATCAGAGTTGTCTTATCTGCAGCTTCCACCTCCCAGGTACCGGGAGATGCTGCCGGCATTCCCGGCACCGCTCCGTCTCCCGCTTTGCCGGCGCAGCCGCACGGCGCAAGCAGGAGTGCTTTATTAGCACAGCTCTTTGTGAGATGCCCTTGAGTGATGCTTTTTTTTTTTTCCAGGTGTAAATGCCAGGGGAGGCTGTACTGGTGCTTCACATTCTTTCATCTCGGCAGGGTTTTGCCCTTTCTCCCAGCGTGGCTCTGACAGCAGGCTCGGTGCTGCTGCCTGCGGAATACAAACTTACCTGCTGCAGAGCATGACGAGAATTCATTCCAGGCTGGGTTTTTATTTTTTTCTGCTTTTCTTTTTGCCTTGTGCTGGCTGCTCCAGGGGTCTCTGGAGAACTTTGAAGAGTAGGGAGTGGGTTGGTTAACCCCCTCTCTCATGGGAGCAGGCAGGTGGGGAGACCGCAAAGCAGCTTGAGGCTGTGATGCAATTGCCACCCCTGACCAAGTCAGGGGAGAGGAACCAACCCATGGAGACGTCTGTGTCCCTCCGGCTCTTAGTCGCAGCCATCAGGGCAGTTGGAGGGCCTGTTCCCTGCTCGCTGAGCACGCAACGCCTGCCATTAGCACTAATGGGAGTCAGGCACGCGCAGGGAGCGGCGAGGATGCCCCTGAGCTGCAAATCTACTTGGCAATTTTATTATGTAAATAAATGGTGCTTGCACATACACCTGCTGCTGCTGCTGCTGGTGATGTTCATAGCAAGATATGTAAACAAACAGCGATTCCATTCTAATAGATTTATTTCCTTTCTCGTGAGCCATTAAATTACCTCCAGATTTCATGCAGGTAGAAATCTGTAACGGTGCCGAAATCTTGCTCTGCCTCCGTGGACGGTGGCCTGAAAAGTGTGACAGCCACCTATTACTCCCAGATATTGTTTTGAGGGGGAGGCAGGGGAGCAATCCGTATCATCCTCGGCATATCAGGGTCCTCGGACGTCCTCTCTTCTCTCCGACAGCACCTGAGCAAACAGGAGCTCTGGAAGTTGCTGGGAAGGGGGAGATGGTTTCCACATGAATAACTGGTGCATTGTTAACGCGTGTGTGTGTTTTTCAAAGAAGTTTCAAACTCTTCCCCTCAGGAGCCTTTGATGCGTTATTAATGATCGCGGCGCACACCAAACCCTCGGTGCACCACAGCGGAGCGGTGCCCTGGGGCAGCCCCGCGCCCCTGCGGAAAATGCCCATTTAATTTTGGTCATTGTGTTTCATGAGCCCAGGGAAGGCATTTTGCTGGTCCAAGCGACCAGGTGAGGGCAGATGGACCTGAGGCGCCCCAAAGAGCTGCTCCACTTCCATGACAGCGTTAGTTAAAGGTTGGACTCGGTGATCTTAAAGGCCTTTTCCAGCCAAAATGATTCTCCAACCAAAATGGCTCTGGAGGCAGCAGCAAGCCAGTCCTTGGGAGCTCGGCAGGTCTCACCATCATGGTCCGCACGGGGTGGAAACGTAGTACAAAAGCACAAGTTCAAGATTTCAACTTGACACCCTGGATCAGGATTAACAGGAACTTTGTCAGGTCCTGTTTTAACTCAAAATATGATCCAAGAGCCTGTGGAAGGGTCAGGATCAGGGCTTGGCTCTGGCTGACTTTGATGCCAGGGGTCCGCAGAGGAGCGCAGGGTTTTCCTGCCGTGTTTCCCTGCCAAAGCGGTCGGGGACGCCAGGAGCTGCAGGGAGCAGAGGAGGAACAGAGCAAACCCCGGGAAAGCAGCCTGATAGCGGAGAACACATGTGCTGGAGCGCCGGGCTGGATGGGGGTGAGGAGCCTTCGGCAGCCCGAGCAGTGACCTGTGGGCTGGGACATGCTGCTGCACAGCCGACCTCTGCAAAGGAGCCAAACCCCAGAATTTCAGAAGTGCTAATTACCGTTAATTAGCTACAATTTGTGCTCATAACCTCTGTTCTTCACCAAGATGGCTGACAGCAGTGACAAACATTATTCATTTCCATGCAATAAATCAAGCTAAAGTTGCTTCTGTATATTTAGCCTATCATTTAGCATTTCATTAAATAGATACATGCACATACATCATCATTGCTGGGGCTGTGTCAATCCCCCTCAGGAACTCAGCTGCCTCGATCAATCCCGGCAGTGCCGCGGGGATGCTCCGGATTCACCGTGTGCCAGGTTAGCATCTCACCGAGCATCCATCGGACATTGATAACTCATCGGCCAGTTGCACACCCGATATTCAACTGGCGGGTTACTGGCAGCAGTGGTGCGGTTGCTCTTAAAGGGACATGTGGAGGGATGAGGCCTTAGGTGGATGTGTTGGAGTCCCGGGTCCAGTTCTGGGCTCCCCACTTTAGGAAAGACAAGGAATTACTGGAGAGAGTCCAGTGGAGGGACACAGAGATGCTGAGGGGTCTGGAGCATCTTTCTGATGAGGAGACACTGAGAGAGCTGGGGCTGTTCAGCTGGAGAAGAGAAGCTGAGAGGGATCTTATTGATGCTGATCAATATCTCAGGGTGGGTGTCAAGAGGATGGACCAGACTCTGTTCAGTGGTGCCCAATGACAGGATGAGGGGTAACGGGCACAGACTGAAACACGGGAGGTTCCATCTGAACATGAGGAGAAAATACTTTGAGGGTGCCAGAGCCTGGCCCAGGCTGCCCAGAGCGGTTTGGAGTCTCCTTCTCTGCAGACATTCCGACCCGCCTGGACCGACCTGTGTGATCTGCTCTGCTGACCCTGCGGTAGCAGGTGGGTTGGACTGGATGATCTCCAGAGGTCCCTTCAGCCCCAACCAGGCTGTGATTCTGTGATTCTGTGGATGAGGTTGGATTCCTGAGCTGAGAGCTGACCCGATGGTTCGAGGGCAATAGCGATGAGGTTGTAAGGGTGATGGCCGGGTGCCCCGCCACGAGATGTGGTGGCGGTGGAGGAGCAGTGCCGCGGTTGCGCGGTGTACCGGGAAAGTTCCCACTGTTTGCTGCTGGCCTCTGCTCAGCTGGAGTCAATGTTCGCTTCCACTGTAGGCAGAAGGAAAGGAGAAGGTGTGGCATTAAAATCAGCCCAGAGCTACAAAGAGTAGCAAAATGCTGGCACCGCAGTAGATATGTTTTTTTATTTAGTGCTGGGGAGCCTGTGCAGAGCACGGAACAGCAGCTGCTGCCGCCGTGCAGCCCCGGCAGCGCCGGGCTCTGCTGTCCGTGCCGCTGAGCAGGGCAGAGCTGGGAGCTTTGTGCTGGAGCTTTGCTAATCCAGCCCTGCAGTCCAGCCCAGAGCTGGAGCTCCCTTTCCTTGCACAGGACCTGAACTGGGGTTCCACGCGGGCCCTGCTTTGCCGTAGCGTCTCCTCACCTTGCTCTGTGCTCAGAGGAGGGCTCTGCCGCCTGCTGCTCCATCCCTTTCTGGTTGGGCCGCCCAGGCCAAGGGGCTGACCGGAGCAGCTCCCATTTGCCCAGAGGCACCTTGCGTTCGGTGCCCTCCCTCTCCCAGTGCTCCATAAATAAATTCCCCTAGTCCATCCTAGCACACTGTATCAATCTTGTTTAATAGACTGGAAAGCTTATTGCATGGCGGCAGGTCGCAAGGAGTGTCGAGGTGATGGATTGCGCCTTCCCGGAGTCGAGCGTCGTTGATGTATAATGAAATATTTATGATTTATTCCAGCTAATAAACTGGAGTGAAGTGTGTGATGTATGTGAGCAGATGGGGGATCTATTGATGCAGTTTTCATTGCGTGGGGGGAGGGAAAGGTTTATGTCCGTAACGGAGACATATCGCAGAGCTTCCCGTCCCTCTGCCCAGCACGACGGGCACTTGGCCGCAGGGAGGACAGGTTCGCTAATTCCTATAGACGACCTTTCACACTCACCTCCTCATTGTTTGTCCACCTCACATCTCCTCCTGTGGCTTTTCTCCAGCGCAGGAACTCCTGGCTGAGGGAAGAAAATGTTTCTGTGAGCATTGGGCTTGGGGCTGGGAGCTGCGCAGGGAGCTTGTGCCGAGAGGGATGGGAAAACCGCTCCTGTCCCTGGCATGGGCAGAGCGGTGGCAGGAGTGTCCCTGCCCTGCCACGCTCTGCAGCCTCCTGGTCCCACTCTGTCTGCGTTACCTACAAAAAAATAACTTCCATGGACTTAGGAGACCAGTGAGACACTGAGCTGGCCTGAAAAGAGTAAAACCCGTGAAAAGAAGTGGTCCCACAGCTGCCTTTGGGCAGGCAGGGTGGACGTCACAACCACATGGGCAGGGTGACCGTCACAAGCCTCAGCTGCGTCCCAATTCAGCTGTTCATGCTGGTAAATCCTGGCACAGGGACTGAGGCTCGCTCCCGTAAAACCCTGTTCAGACAAAAAGGATTCGAGCCGCCAGGTTTTTGCACTGCTCTCCGAACCAGTGAGAGTATCAGGATGAGGCTCAGGGTCTTCACCACCTGCCCAGACTGTTGGACCAATCCCACCTGGAAAAGAAATCATCATCTTCATCACCGATGTGTGTCTCTTTGCCAGAGGGTGAGCTCTGCCTCAGCCTACGATGGACCAGGAGCATCAAGTATCATTACAGGGAAGCAGGAGAGAGGCAGGAGTTAATCCCAGGGCAGAGCAGAGACGGATGCTCAACCTCCTGCCCGCTGCTCCGCGGTGCGAGCAGCCAGCGAGGCCGCTTCGCATCCCACCAGCTGTTCCCGTTTCTGCCTAATTAAGCCTGTGGATCGGCGTGCTTTGAGATCCTTGGCTGAAAGGCACCAGAGAAGGGCAAAGACTGATCATTCTGACTGCCTCCCTGCGAGCTTCCCGGGGCTCTGCCAGCTGGGAGCCCCAACACGACGCACTCATCTGGTGAGAGCAGCGATTCCGCAGGTAAAGGCAGAGCGGAGGAATGCAGGAGGGCGAGCACCTCGCCTCATCGAGACGAAATCTCTGGAAATAAGGGATCGTGGTGCCAGGAGAGCAGCTGACAGCAGGGGGTTCCTCCTGGAATTTGGGGGAAAGAAAAAAAAAAAAGCTTAAAGTCTCCTAAAAGAGCAGGTGTGGAGCCTGGCAGGAGCATCGGCAGTGTGGCAGCAGGGCCTGGTGCTCGTCGCTGCTGGCGGCACGGAGCTGGGGGCACCCCGCTCCCCCCGGTACCCCCTGACAGCCCGACACCAGCTGCCGTCACCGGGAACGGGGCTGGCTGGGGGTTGTTTTTCCACTCAGCGCAGCTGGAGTGGCCGGTGCTGATTTCTCATGGTGGTGATGGGGCTGGTCCAGCCCCTGATACAGCAGAGCTGGTCCTGAGCCGGGCTGGGGACATGGCCATGGGACAGGGTCCGTGCGGCAGCACGGGAGTGGGACCCACCAAAACGCTTCCTCATGGACTGTCCAGGGTCTCTGGGGCACATTATGGGGTCTGAGGGAGGTTTGCTGGCTGGCCCCTGCCATCCTGCCCCGTCCTGGGGAACTGTCACCAGATGGGCAGCCACATGGGTCTTCTATGTCTCTGCAGGTCAATGAGGTTCTTAGGGACATAGTTTAGTGCCAGCATTGGGTTAACGGTTGGGCTTGATGATCTTGAGGGTCTCTTCCAACCAAAATCATTCTCTGATTCTGTGTCTCCTGGAAAAGTGGCCGTGAGACATCTCTACTCTCCAGCCCAGCTCTCTGAGGAGCGCTGGGCTTAGCACAAAGCATTTGAAAGCCAAGGCTTAAACCGCAAAATCCGGAATGATTCCTTGACAGCAACAGGTCTAATTATTATTAGAAAGTACTGGAACCACATAGTGCTGCAGGCAGGGAAGAGCCCACCAGCATCCTCCCCGCCAGCCCCGCAGACCCAGCCCGCTTCCCTGCGCGCCTCACCCGCGTCTTTGTTCCACAGGCACTTCCCAAACCTGGAAAAGGCACTCCAGCAGCTGTTAAACCAGCAGCTCCAGCCTGCTGGGTCCACAAGCACTTTCCAGTCGCTTTGCTGAGAGGGTGAGGTGGGCGAAGGCGGCACTGGACACCCAGCCTTGCCCCAGAGCACCATTCCCCAGAGCAAGGGCTGTGCCCAGCGCAGGGGGATGTTCTGCAGCATCTGAGCAAGGCTCTGGAGCTCCCATGAGAGCATTAGCCGCCACCGTGGCAGGAAGGTAAAAATAATCCAGTTTTTTTCTCTTCTTAACAAGACAGATTCCCTTTCAAAGGGATGTTTTGATGTTTTTCAGTATTTTCTGCTGTGCAGCAATTGGTCTGCAAAAGCACCAGGTAACTGTGGCCAGGAGTGGCAGGGACATTCACAGCAGGGTGCTGAGACAAAGTCGCCAGTGTCCCAGCTCTCCTGCCTTCCAGGGGCCACATCCTCAAGCCAGACCAGGTTGGATAACACACAAAACTTTCTCCTCCAACACCACAGGACTCTCAGCCACCAGCACCCCTTCCCTCCTGCTTTTCCCCACTGCTGCCCTGCCAAGTGTTACCAGTGCCAGATCTGCCCAGCTTCAACCCTGCCCAACAACACAGCCAGAGAGGTCCTGAGCGAATCTTCCATATCACAGCTGCAAACAGCAAAATCGGCTGGCTCTGATGCTCTGGGGCCAGGATCTGTTCGTGGTGGTGGTGAACTGCGTGGCTTCGGTTTGCAAACCTTGCAGCATATCCTTGGGTGCCTGCGCTGTCCTGCTTCCCATCTGCTTGGGAAACGCCTGCCACATTTCTTCTGGTGAGCATAAAGAGCAAAGAAATAGGTATATAAATAACATGAGGATGGTGAAAAACCTCCCAGAAGCCAGGAAAGGCCGGGTGACAATTTGCGGGTCGGTGTGGTGCCGCGTTGCTCTCATGTCACCTTGCCATGCCAGTTTTCAGCTCACAGAGCCACAGCTGAAGCTCGCGCATCGCAGCGCAGCCAACACTGTCATTGTCACAAACCTGGTGACACGTGTGACCAAACAATTGTTCGTCTTGCTGTCCTTCCAGGCATCGAGTAGCATCTGTCCCTGGTGAGCAGGGACGTTGTGTCTGCAGACCCATTATGAGGGCGACACTGTCACTGTTTGTTGAGTTTTTCCAGCAGATCCTGGGACAGTTCCGGCTCTGCATCTAGACTGGGCTTAAGTCATCATTCCTCATGATTGACCTGAAAATTCTCATTTTTCTCCCATGCACTTCTGCTATCTCAGAGCTTCTCTGGGCTGCTCAGCATTTCATTTCTCCAGCAAAAGCGTTCTCTTGGTCAATATTTGGTTCAAATATTTGCTCATGACACCTTTGATGTAGAAGCATTGCTGTGTTTGCCCGGAACAAGCTGACCCATGGGCGAGGGAGTTGGCACAGGAGCTCCAGGGCAGGTTTGCTCCTGGAACTCTGCTCTTTGGAGCAAAGAGGCTCTTGTGCAGCATGTCCTGAGAAAGTGGCTTAGTCCTTGGGAGATCTTCCCACTCTGTGAAGGACGGGCACAAACCAAGTGGCGGAATCACAAGGACCCTTTACATCTTTGCAAGAAGTACTTTGCAACATGAAGAACCTCCTTGTAGAAAACTCTGGGATTTGAGTTTGGAAATAGGGTTTCCATTGCAGCGTGTCTGCTTCTTAAAGTTGGTTTGGGCAACCAAACTACAATCCTACAGCCATTGCCAAGTACCTATCTATAGACAACCCTTCCTTCTAAAGAGATCTTACCAAAAAGCCTCATTTTTTAAGCAAAAGTAACCTGGAAAAGGTCTTTTATACCTTTTACATGGTGTCTGATGGTTCATGGCATGGTTCATGCCAGCTTGTGGTGTGGTACCCGCTGAGCTTGCAGGCTGATGGAAATGTCCACAGCTTGCTTTAAGGTGTTGAATGAGCCAGCCTGATGCCTGGGGTTTTTTTATATATACATATATATGTGTGTGTGTGTGTGTGTGTGTATATATACACACACACATATGTATATATAACAGGCCAGGTTGGATGAGGCTTTGAGCAACCTGGTCTAGTAGAAGATGTCCCTGCCCATGGCAGGGAAGTTGGAACTGGATGATCTTTAAGATCCTTAAGGTCCGTTCCAACCCAAACCATTCTATTATTGTGTGTATATATATATATTTTTTTTTTTTTTTTTTTTAAATATCTCTATATAGATAATAGTCTGAAACTCCAGCAAAGCGCAGCCCACCCGGCACAGGAGCCTGTTCAGTATGCAGGTCAGCAGAGCCTTTAACATTTCGCGGAACAGATGCCCACGGAGCATCTTGAAACCAATCCAAAGGTAGCGGTGACGGCTGCTGTCAGGGAAACAATAATCCCACGGCCTCGCCAGCATCAGCTGCGCTGCAGCCCCGGCACTGAGCCACACGCGGCGGCAGTTTCTGCCACTGGCTGCTTTGTCTGATGAAAGGAGCCCAGTCGGAGGTGGCCCGAGCACGCAGAGATGGGGATGTGGTGTCAGAGACCCTCACCTTCTCATTGGCCAAAATCTCCTTCCCCGCACAGCTGCCTGCGAGGAAGGAAATACCGTTTCTGTCTCTATGCTGTGGGAGAGCATCTGAGCGCTTTCACGACTGTCCTGGCCTGCTGCTGTGTCCCTGTACCACAGGATAGAAGGGCTTGGGAGTAAGGATGGAGAGGTGACAGGGTGCTGCCGGGGTTCACCGTGCCAAAATGAGGTCGTCTCACTGCTGCGAGCTCACATCAATCCTCCTGAAACAACAGCATAGTGCCAGGCAGCTCCAGAGGCAGAATGGGGGACAAGGCTGATGTGGCAGGAGGACAAGATATCCTGCAGCCTGGGAGCCCTGCCCTGCGGAGTTTGCAGGGCCTGCTGATAGCTAGAGCAGTTGTTTCCGTTTCAGACTAGAAGAGCTGGTGGTTCAGGAGCAGGATCACATGTGCTGAAGCCACTGTTTGATGAACTGCTTCCACCACATCCCTCCTGTCCCTGCGCTGCTGCTCCCCGAGAGCCTCCGGCACGGCTGCTGCAAAGGAGGAGCAGCAGGAAGGTGGTTTGGAAGGTGGTGTCATTTCAGGGGGGAAAAGCTCTGTTCTCTGCTCAAAAAATCCTCCCCGTCACTTCTGTTCACCCACACAGGCACAGCGCTCTGAGGCTGCCGGGCAAAGAGCACCGTGGGCTGCAGCTCGCTGGAGGTGGCAGCTTTAATAATGGAGCAGAAAAAACAGGGGGAGACAGAGCACGCTGCCAGCAGCAGGGCTGTCTGCAGGGGCTGCGGGACTTGTGCACAGGGACCCGCGTCGGGTGCCCCGGTGAGCCGGGCGCAACCTTCACCCCAGGCCCTTGGTGCAATGCCGGGTTTGGAAACTACACTCTTAGCACTGTTAAACAGCAGCATGTGGGGGAGAGTCATTAAGCAAACAACAGCATCCTTTTAACTAGTCTCGCTGGCCCAAGAAATCCCCAGGAAACCTTTGCTGCGCTGGATGCGCCGGCACACATGCTGTCTTGATGTGCCGGGCTGGTAGCAGATGGCGTGGGGCAGAGGGTAATGTGGCTGTCCTCGGCGGTGGCGGCTCCCCGGAGCGAGCTCCGGCCTGTCAGCGCAGGAACTGACAGCGAGAGCCTGATGCTCGGCTTCGGGGAGAGAGGAGGCAGAAAGGAAGAGACGGGGGAAAATTACAGAGCTCGTCCCAGAAGCTCACAATAATCACAATAATAACGCCAACTGCCCGCCGTGCCGTGCAGGGCTGGCTTGTTCCTGGGGAGCAGAGCCCGACCCCCCTGGCTCCAAGCTCCTTTCAGGCAGGTCAGAGATCAGAAGGTCTCCCCTCAGCTCCTGTTCTCCAGCTGAACCCCCAGCTCCCTCACCCGCGTGCTCCATCCCCTTCCCCAGCTCCGTTCCCCTCTCTCAACTCGCTCCAGCACCTCAAGGTCTTCTTGGTGTGAGGGGCCCAAAACTGACCCCAGGATTCGAGGTGCGTCCCCTTGGTACCGCACATGGTGCCGGGAGCTCCGGCTGCTGCCAGCTCAGTGGTTGGTTATGGTACAGCCATGCCCCAAAATCCCACCACCGATAGCAAATCCCAGAGAATTCCCTCGTGGGAAATGGGATCTGCTGGGGCTTGTGTGTCCCACTGTGCACGGGGGGACAGGAGTGGGGCAGAGACCAGACCCTGGTGATGGGCTCTGCCCTGGCACTTTCCTTTACAAACAGGCTCCAGAGAAATCAGCTGTGGCTGACACCTCCCGACAGACCCAAGGGCACATGGGGTTGTGTATCTTCTGTCCTCACCCAGGACCTGTCCCTGGGACCATCCTCTCCATCGCAGCACAGGGGAAAACGCCAGTGTGGCAGCTTTCCTGTGCTTAAATCCTGCAGAGCAACAGGGGAACTGTATCACTGAAGCAGGTCTGAATTCCCTCTCCTCTCCCTGTCTTCTCTGTGTCAATAAGCAGCTCCTGATCTCCCTGCCGAAAGCTCGTGTCTCTCCGCTCCCCCAGTGCCACCCTTTAATTAATGTTCACTCTCCAGTCCTGTGTCAGTCACACATGCCACAGCGGTACGGGGCGCAGAAGGTAGTTTATCACAGCAGTCGCGAATTCCTTCCAGCCCCGAGCAGCCAAACACCCAGAGAGCTCTAGTTTAAAACTCTCCCCAAAACTTAAAAATATTCCACATAGCCTTCAATATCCGCAAGAGCACCAAGAGGCAGGCAGGCAAATACAGGCACAATTAATCATTCCCAGGCTGAACTGAGCAGGATGAGCTGGTCGGGATTTTGGCATGTGCCAGCTGAGCAGGGACACGGCTCTTGTGGGGAGCAGCCCGAATTTCACAACTGATGCTGATATTTCATTGCTCTGACACCAGAAATCTCTGGGTATTCGCTGCCTTCACACACTCCACATGCAAACTCCACAGCTGGAAAGAGGGTTTGGTAAAACTGGGGGACACAGCCTATGGTACCAGGGGGACACAGCCTATGGTACCAGGGGGAAAAGGCAGCACTGGGAGGGCCAGAAGGAGCACTGGGAAGGAGAGGAGCGAGGCAGAGGTGGGGTTCAGCAACATGAGATTAGGGGAGATTCAGGCTGGAGATGAGGAAGAAATTTTTTACAGTTATGGTGGTAAAATACTGGCCCAGGTTCCCAGAGAGGTGGTGGCTGAACCATCCCTGGAGACATCCCAGGCCAGGCTGGACGGGGCTCTGAGCAACCTGAGCTGGTGCAGATGTCCCTGCTCATGGCAGGGGGGGAGCGCGGGAGCTGGGAAGGGCCCTTCAATCCAAACCATCTGTGATTCTATGAATGGTGGGGTGTCCTCACCTCTGCTGGGTGACACTGAGTCCCCTGGAGAAGTGGGGACCTCGTCTCTGCAGGAGAGGACCGGGGGCCACATGGTCCTTGGCACTGGGGAGGCTTTTCCATTGGCCACCCATTGGAGTCCCCAGGTCTCGACCCAACCCGAGCCCACCTGCACAGCCTACCCCAAACCCGAGGCTGGGCAGGTCCTCCCGGGGTGTGGAACCCCAGGCTCTCCTCCTGCCCTGGATTTTCAACGCGTACCTGGAGATGGAGTAAGGCGAGCAAGCATGGGAACTCCAGCAAAGGTTCAGCCCGCTTTGTTGGAAGCTGCTTTTTCCCTCTGCCAATCTCGGTGTCATCTCCGCATTTGAGCTTTCCAGCCGGTGGTGAGATGAGGTCTGGGAGCGGAGCCGCAGCAGGGAGCAGGCCGGGTGTGCGGACACAACGGCAGCGCCTGTCAATTAAGGAGAGGATGGAGACTGATGCTAAGGGCCCCCCCGGTGCTGCCATCAAGGCTCTGAAATGGAAAAGCGAGGTCCCCAGCCCTCCCTCGCCCCCCTGGTTGGCAAAGGCTCTATTAGCAGGATGTGAGTAATCATCTTAAGCAGCTATCAAAGCGCGCCAGCTTGTTAAGCATTTAGCCAGGTTGTGCTGACGTGACCTCGCTTCTCAATCTTCCCGGCCTCGGCGCCGGCAGCTAATTACCGCATCACACCTGCCATACGACTTGTCCCCCCGCAGAAGGGACAGGTCAGAGTCAAGGCGTTGTTCAGGACAGTCTCGTCTTCCCAGCGTTGTCCTCCAGCTTTTGTTATTAACAGTAGCCACACAGGAATCGGGGGGAAACCCCTCACTGCTGGGTGTCCTCAGGGCAAGGGGGTGGCAGGGGCTGGTGGCCGCGGCCAGGACATGCACACGGCGCTGGAGCTGCTGGGAAACACCCGCCATGGCTTTCGCAGGCAGCTGGAGGTGGGTGTCTCATCGCACGGGCCAGCGGGTGGGAGGAAGAGGATGTTGGGGACTATGTGATGGGGGCCGAGCAGCCCCGGGGGTGGCAGAGGTCCCGGAGGAGTCACGTCCTACCGGGATGGGACAACTGAGGTCTTTGTGACAGATGAGACGAAGAAGGGGCTGCGCTGGAGCTGCTTGTCCTGTGGTCCATGTTGGGAGGTCACTGGGGACCACATCCACCTGCAGCAACGGCTCCTGTGTCCGTTACTTCCATATTAAAGGACTTCTGGGTGCACAGTCTTATTCTTCCCTGTCCCTCCACAGAAAAGCAATGGCTGTGTCATCTCGGCATGTCCCTGGGAGCAGGCTGACATCCCTGGGGTCCCTGCAGGGATGGTCATGGGTGTCACACTGAGCGTGGCCATCCCCGCGCGCCAGAACAGGGAGCCAGGAGTGTCACATCCACATGGCAGGAAAGGCGGAGGAGAAACAATGGGACGGTCCCTGATCAGCCCACTTTGCCTTCCAGGAGACACGGCAGCGTACAAAGACGGCGTTTACTGGATCAAGGGCCGCACCTCGGTAGATATCATCAAAAACGGGGGGTTCAAAGTCAGCGCTCTGGAGGTGGAACGGCATCTGCTTGCACACCCACACATCACAGGTACGCTGGTCTTCCCTGCGTCCCGCGGCGGGGGGCACAGGGACGCGGCCCCAGCCCCGGCTCAGCCCGTGCAGACGCAGGGCTGCCCGAGGGCTCGTGCCTGGGGGCTGTTTCCCAGCCCCCCCGTTAGCGAGGCTGGGGCCAAGCGAAGAGCAGGCTGCGTTTGAAGCTGCCGTTACTCGTCTCTCGGGGCCGAAGCTGCGAAGCCTGCGGCCAAGTGCCAAGTCAGCAGCAGCTCTCATCTGATTTTGGAAATGAGACTATAATTAAATCTATCCTGCCCTTGTGCGTGACCCTGTACGAGGGGGTGGAAGCACTGCCCCTGGCTTCACACCACCCTGTACATCATATTCCTCCCCCTGGACTCACTCAAACCATGGGGCTTCCTGCCTTCTCCTTGATGAAAAGCTCTTTTCTTGGAAATGGTGTCAGCACAAAAATCCCGTAGTTTTCCTGTACTAACATCCCACGGCATCCTCCATGCACGGCCCTTCCCTGCCGCTGGCACCTACCAGCGGTGCTGAGTCCTCCTTCTCCCCCAGCCCCAGGAATCGCTCGGGGCACTCAGCCCTTGGTCCTCTGCTCTCTCCGCAGACGTGGCCGTGATCGGGCCCCCGGACATGGTGTGGGGCCAGCGGGTCAGCGCCGTCGTGCAGCTGCGCAAGGGCGAGATGCTCTCCGTGAAGGACCTGAAGGACTGGGCCAGGTACGACCCCGCGGGGCGAGCGGCACAGGGACAGCGCGCTCCCAGCCTGCAGCGGCCTCGGCAGGGACAGCTCAGAAAAGGGGTTGCTGGCGGTGACAAAGTGCTGCGGGTTCTGGGGATAGAGAAAAGACCACAGCTTCAACTTAGCTCCACTAAGATAATGGAAATAAATGGGCCTCTCACCCCAAAAGCACCTTTGATAAATGACCAAGCAGCTCTTACCCCGCAGCCCTGAACTCAGCCACCAGCAAGTGCCGGGGCAGCGAGAACATTTGCTCAGCTCTTCCCTGGCTTCTGCAATCACCCCATGCTCACCTTCCCCCCCGCCGGACACCAGCCCAGTCCCCAGTTAATCCCAGATATCTCCTATGGGGTCTGGAGAGCGGGAAGACACCAGAGCGCATGGACCTCGCTCGGAGCCACCGCAGTACCCATGAGCACAGCACGGAGCAGCTGCCTGCCATCCTGCGAGCTTTCAGCATCAAAACCTGCACCTTCTGCTTCAAATCAGTCAGAGAGCGGCCAGTGCTGAGGTTTCAGGCACAGGCTGTGGAAGCATAAGCAGGCAGGAGCCAGCAAGCAGAATCACCAGGTTTATCACTAATATTCCGTTAGGAAAATATTTAATAGCAAATTCTTTCTTTTCCTGGTGACTCCCTCCTTCAGGCGGTGGATATTTTTGGCAAGGCTGGCGCTATTTTGCAAGCGGCAGGAGCACTTGTTTCATCAGGGGCCGCGCAGCAGCCAATTAAAGATTTCCCCTGGATTTGCAAAAATCACAGTTGGGGGACTGCGATTTAGCACATGCGAGGAAGATGCTCGCTGGCCGGCTGCTGCTCTGATTAAACCATCACGTAGTGGGGGAAGAGAAGCAAACAAAGGAACCAAACCCACGGGGTGGCTGCTGGGGCAGGGGGACAAGCCCCCTCTGGGATGTCCCCCGCCGCTGGCACCTCCATGCTGTGCACACCGAAACCCTCTGGGACTCCTGCTCCTCCCAGGGCACCCACAGCCACCAGCAGCTTCTGTTCAGTTTGCTGATGTCTCCTTGCAAGTCGAGATGTCCCTTCCCAGCCAGGCTTAGCCTGTCCTGGTCCATACGGGGTCTGGTGCTCCAGGATCCCCCATCCCAGAACCCCCTCGGCCTCTGCAGGGGCAGGAGCGATGGAGAGTGGGGAGGGGGATCATTCACTGTGCTGTGGGGTGGCTGCTCATCCCTAAGGGACACCGTGACCCCAGCAGATCCCTTCTTCCGCTACCCACAGCTGTGCTTTGCGGGTCACCCAGGTGTTGCTCTGGGCGTCCCTGTGCCCCCCTCCCAGGCTGCTCCCGCTTGTCCTTGCATGTCTGTCCGCATCGCCGTCCCCAGCTCTCTGGGCAGACACGTTGCTGTTCTGCCTGTACCAAGCAAGGGCAGGAGCCCTTGAAACAAAACCCCCAGAGGGTTGGGGTGTCCAGCCACCCACCCGAGGTCCTCAGGAGCTGCTGCCCCCTGCCCAGTGCTAGCTCCATGTTCCCCCCCGCCGCCTCTCCCTCTCACCCTGTCTCTCCCCTTTATTTTTTATGTCACTTACATTCGTTTGGCCCTTTTTCTCGCACTCCCTGGCAGGAGACACATGTCCCTCTTCAGAGTGATTCATTTTGCGGCTTTCGCCTCCAATCATGCTTCCCGGCGACAGGCGCCATCCCGAGTTAGTGGCATCCATATGGCGGGGGGTGCTGGTGGCGGGTGGGGGGAGGAGGGCAGGCGATGGTTGAAGGGCTCAGCAGACTTGGCACCTCACATCAGAGTCAGCGCCAGGACGCTGCCAGAGCTGGGCACGGCCCCAGGTTGGTGACACACGGGCAGCAGAAGGCAGGAGAGCCCCCCCTCCGGGCTCGGCAAAGCGCACGAGGACAACGCTCGGTGCTCAGGCTCCCTCCCGCAGCGGGGACACCCCCCGGGGGCTGGAGCACATGGCAAGACACGGGGAGCAGACCCACCTTGCAGTACCTTCCTTGGGGACCAGCACCAGGAACACAGGGGCGTCCAGCGTCCATCACACTGCTGAGCTGTTTTCCCTCCCCATTTTAACGAGGAGGATTGACAAGTCCGCAGCAGGGTGGGTGTTTTGGGGTGCTGGTGGGGTGCATTGTGCTCATGGGGTGCTGCATGGCAGGGCTGGCAGCCCAGGGAGACCCTGCACAGGCCGTGTCCCCACCAATGGGGCTGAATGTGGCAGCAGAGCCGGGTACCGGGGTCCCTGGGCAGCCCCAAACACAGCGAGAGATGAGCCGGGTCCAGGGTCTGGCCAGGCAGCACAGGCAGGAGTAAAATGGTGGCAGAGACGAGCTCATGGGATCATCGATGGGCTGCTGGGGCTGTGGGTGTCCCCAGGACAGCTCGTCCTGCAGAGGGGCTGCTCTCCAGTCCCCCTGGTCTGCAGCACAGAGATGTGTGACCAGCGAACACTGCGATGGCTCAGCCCTGCTGCTCTCCTGGGTCAGCGCTCAGCCTGGGTGGAGCCAGGGCATGGTCAGGGTTCCACCGAAGCTGCTCTCCCATGGTCCCACTGCCTGGAGAGCCAGGGCGATTTGGCTGGGCACCGCGACACAGGGTCCTGGAGCAAATCCCCAGTGGATCTGTCTTGGATCAGGCTCTGAGGATGGAGGGGCTGGAATCACAGGATGGTTTGGGTTAGAGGGACCTTCCCAGCTCCCCCAGTGCCCCCCCTGCCGTGAGCAGGGACATCTGCACCAGCTCCGGTTGCTCAGAGCCCCGTCCAGCCTGGCCTGGGATGTCTCCAGGGATGGTTCATCCACCACCTCTCTGGCCAACCTGGGCCAGGCTCTCACCACCCTCATTGTAAAAAAATTTGTTCCTCAAGTGCTGCTCTGTCAGCCGTAACAGACTGTGCTTCTGCGTTGCAGGGACACGATGGCGCCGTACAGCATCCCCACCGAGCTGATCGTGGTGGAGGAGATCCCGCGCAATCAGATGGGAAAAGTCAACAAGAAGGAGCTTCTGCAGCGCTTTTACCCAGCCTAGCGCACGGCCCCAGGCCAGGACGGGGAGCCCGGGGGTGTTTGCTCCTCTATCACACCCACCCTCCCTCTGCAGCAGCACCGACATGGCCCCAGCGGTGATCAGCAGCGGTAGCTCTGGGCTCATTGCAGTCTGGTCCATGAATAAAGTGCAATAAAAGCAAGATTTTTGCTGTGTGGTCTCCTCCTTGGCTGAACTAAGCCCAAGCTGTAGGGCCACCTTGTGCAGGAGCCATTTGCAGGAGGCTCAGGGCAGCAGGGGTCAATGCTGGGGGGGCAGGACCCCACCTGTGCCAGCACTGGCAGCAGCACGTGCTGGCCAAAGTTGCTCTGTGTAGCCCCCACGTAGGTGCTGGGAGGCAGGTGGAAAGCTGACACCACAAACACCTCCTCACCCTTAGAGCTCTGCCTCAAGCCATGTGCAGCTCATCACCAGATTAAATTACTCTCCAGATGAAACTCCTGTTTGCAGCCAGCTGCAGTGATGCCTAGTAATTTTTCCTCCTCTCTGCCCTTTCCCACGGACTCAGCAACTCTCTCCATAGTTGGGTTTATAGAGAGGGAAAGCCCCAGAGAGCGAGTGAGTCCCCCCACCCCTGGCCCCCTACTCTCCATGGGATACCCCATCACCTACTGCTACCACCCCCCCTGCCCTACCAAACCCCACCTCCCATTTCCCAGCAGCCTGAAGAATAAATACCAAATCACAAATAAATAGCAGCTGTGCTTACCCACTCTGTGCCTCTCCCCACCCAGGTGCTCCCACGCCAGCTGTGTCCCCACACAGAGCGATGGCAGGGGACGGGTGCTGGCACCCCCGGGACAGACCCCCCAGTGCTGGGGACCTCTCCCCCGCTGTGACACCTGTCCCATAACGGAGGGGGACAGACTAGGGGAGGAAGGGACATGGCCACAGCATGGTGAGGAGTGCAAGTCATGGGGGGCGCACTGTCGGGTGAAGGGGGGCCAAGCAGGGTGTCAGAGGCACCAGAGAGCAGATGCAGCGTGAATTACAGTCCCCATGTGCTGCTGTGTGCTGACACTGGCACCCGTGTCTGAAGGTCATCGATTTCCTGGAGGACAGGCGGTGTCGATAAATGCCACCTTTATAAACAGATTTTTGTCCCTGTTTGACTTCAAGCGTGAGCTGCCGGCCACGCGGCAGCGAGCGATGGGGATCGATAATGCCGGGAGGGGACGGTGGCCGTGTCCCGTGGGTCCATCCCCCAGGTATCAGGAGGGGCTGGGTGGTGGCAGCGGGGCTGTGGGGTGCTGGGCTGGTGCTGAGGGGGGACAGGGAGCCCCAGGTTTCCCCACCAGCTGATGGGACCCTGGAGGCACCAGGGTGGGCGAGAAGAATGGGGAGCACAAGCAATTACATCAAATACCTTTGTTGTGGTCAGCGGAGCCCCAGACATCTGGGAGGACAATTCGTGACATGGAGGGGACATGGAGGGGACACCTGGCAGACACGTGGCACTGGGCAGAGGGAGCAGGGGTAGGGTGGGGATGGGGACAGGGATGGAGACAGGGATGGAGACAGGCTTCCTCCACTGCAGCCCCCCCATCCCATCCCCAGCCGTGTGCCCGCTCTGTCCATCCCTGCACCCTGCCCACAGCAGCATCTCCCCAGGCAGTGCCAGCACCTGGATTTTGGTACTTGAGGCTCAGAAGGTGTTGGGACGGGGCTCCCCAGGGACACCCAGAGCTCCTGCAGCCACCCCTCGCTGTCCCATGCCCGGTGGGCACAGTGGACGCACCGGCACGGCGCCCAGCTTGGCCCTCACCACAGCACCAGCGGCTCTCACCGGTCCACAGGAGGGAGCGAGCAGCTCCTTTGTTAAAACATCAACGATGCAGTAAATTTTTTAACTTACCAAATAGATCAATATCAAATTATCATGTCTCACATTCATAACTCTTAAGCAAGCAACAATGGAGAGAGACAAGGTCACTGGAGAATAAATAGCAGCAAAAGCTCTTAATGATCTATCATTCTCGACAACCCCAGGCACCCAGCACCAGCCCGGTGACAAGATCATTAATAAAACTCTGCAGGAACGCTATCGATTGCTTTGATGGATGATCACAGGTAGCAAATACTGTAAAACACCTGGTTGTCACACACTCAAATGAGTAGTTTGACTCACACCTTGGTATGGGGACCCGGCTGTGGCTCTGCGGTGTTTTCTCCTTGGCGGCGGCTTTCGCAGGGAGGGTGGTTGGTGGTGCAGCCTTGCGGTGCCGGTGGCCACGGCTGCAGCCCCGCTTTGGGTTTGCCACCTATGCTTGCCCCCGTGGCCCTCACCTCCGTTCCCCCACTGCTGTTCATCCCTGTAGATGTGACCTGTTAATTAAAAGCCTCATTAAAGCACCTGGTTATGGTGCCCAGAGCCCGGGCTGGGAGCTGGGCCGGCCAGTTTTGGTGAGCTGGTGCCACTGGATGAACCCGGAGACCTGCTCCATCCCATCATCACTGGATGTGGCCCCAGGACACCGACACAGCCCAGACATCAGGGACACATGGGGGGGTCCCCAAGGCCATGGGCTTTGCCACCCTGTGCTGCATCCCTCTGGGGTGCATGGGGGCTGCACGTCCCCCCTGCGGCTCCAGGCGCTTCGCTTGCGAGCCACGTCCCCATCGACGGCCTGATCATATGTACACAACCATTCAATTACCCCGTAATGGCTCCAGGCTATTAAGCCATCAATCTCCTTCATTAAGCCCTGCCAGGCCAGCCCCACCATCGTGCAATAAAACCATTAAAACAACAACAACAACCCAAAGTAGTATCTTTAATGCATCGGCCATAACGCCAGCCCCACTGCTGATGCTGGCCATCCCACAGTGTCCCCTTCCCCGCTGCAGTGTCCCCATGCCCACAGCCCACCCTGGGGCACCTGGGGACCTGCTCACCCTGAGCCCACACCCCCATGTCCCCCCCAGCTGCCCCGGGCTTGACGGGCAGCTTGAAACACCAGGACCTGCTCTCACGCTTTATAGCTGACATTATCTTTTATTGCCATATAAAAACCAAAGCTCCAGTGGCTTTATGGCTGCTGTGCCGGCATTTGGCACCGCACTGCTCGGCTCTGTGCTCCTGGCTGTTTGCTCTCCCCACCACTGGGCACGGTGGGGATGGAGCACTGCCCAGACCCCCCCAGTCCCTGCACAACTTGTCCCACTGTACCCACATTAGGAACACGACTGGTCCCACCACCCACAGTGGAGGCACAACTTGTCCCAACATTCACAGCTCTTGTACTGGTCTGGGCAGATCAGAGGGTGGCAACTGGGAGGGGAGGACCTGGCCCCCCCAAAATAGGGTCACCCCTTCTCTGACCTGGCATGGCAAGGGGGGCTTCATAGGCCTGGGCTGGCATTGCTTGTACCCAACCTCTGTGGGACCTGAAATCCCTGCACCCCAGTGGGAGCCCCAGTTCGCAGGGGGAGAAGGGCAGGGGGTTGCAGTGTGGGGCTGGACGTTGGGATGGGGGGTCCAGCTGCCGTGCCACAGCCAGGGCCAAACCATGGGCACCAGGCAGCTCCCGTGGCTGGCGGCACCAGCACCATGACCTGGGACTGGCGCCTTGTCAGAGCCCGTCACGTCTGCCACCCCCATGCCGCAGTGCCGGTGGCAGGGAACATCTGCTCGGCCGCCCTGCTGCCACGGCGTGTTAAGGTCAGGGGCAGCTGCCAGGACCCCCAGCCAGTGCCACCGGGGCAGCTCCTCACTGTGACACTGATGCAGAGTGACGGGGCAAGCGGGGCGGACGGATGGGATTGGACAGACAGACGGGCAAGTGAGTGCCGCTGCCTGTGACAGGGCCCGGCCACGCCACGGGTCACCGGTGCCTGATGCTCACCCACTCATGACACAGCTCCATGTCCCCTCCTGCTGTCCCTGGGGACACCAACAGCCCCGCCACCACCGCTCAGCTTCTGGGGATGGACAGAGGACATCCTGCATCCCGTGTCCTGCATCCTGTGTCATTTTCCCACGCCTGGTGCCCTATCTGTTTCAGTGCCCCATGCTGTCACCACACCCCAAACGATGTCCCGCACCGGGAGGGCACCAAGGGCACCTAATCCCAAGAAGGGGAGCAGTGCTGGCCAGGCAGGGGTCCCCGCTGCAGCCGAGCAGGGTCATGGCAGTGCCACCAGTGTCACCAATCTACCTCTTCCCAGGCCCAGGGCTTGGTTCCCCGGGAGGGCGAGGAGCCTCCCCGGCCCCCTCCGCCCTGCCCGGGGGGGCGGCTCTCCAACCCTGCTGCAGCCGAGACCCCCGGTGCCGGGTCCGGCGGGCGGAGGGCGCTCCCCGCTGCGGCACCCCGGGGACCGCCGGTGTCGGGGCCGGTGGCCGGGACGATGCTGCCACCTGGTGCCGCGGCCCCGCGGAGCCGCCGGAACCGGCACCGGGGGTCGGGGCGCAGCACCGGGACTGGCACCGGGGGGTCGGTGAGCAGCGGGGCCGGGGGTTTTGCAGGCGCTCCGGGAGCAGCCCGGGGCCGCTCCGCCCCGTGGGAACCCGCCGGGACCGGGACACCGCGGGACGCTGCTGTCCCTCTCCCGAGTCTCCACCGGCTTCGGCCCCACCGCCAGCGCAGGCGACACCGGTGCCGGCCCCCGTCCTGGACCCGGGAGCGGTCGGGGGGGCCAGGGGCGGGCTCGCCTCTACGGGAGACGCAGCGGAGTGGGGCGGGCAGAACCTGTCCCGGTGCCTGTCCCTGTCCTTATCCCCATCCCTGTCCCGTTGCTTGTCCCTGTCCCTGTCCTGCTCCCGCTCCCGGTGTCAGTGTCGGTGCTGTTGCCGGTCCCGGTGCTGGTCCCGGGCCCGGCCCGGCCGTGGCGGGGGCAGCGGGCCCGGGTCTCTCCGTCTCGCCCGCCCCGTCGCGGCATCCCCGGGGCGCGCCCCGCGACAGCTGCCGCGTTCCCGCCCGCCCTGCCCCGGGGGCCGCGCAGCCCCGACCCCGCGCCAGGCAGCGGGGCCCCCGCGCCCCTCCGCATCGCCCGGCCCCCCCGCCGCCCGCCCCGCCGGGCCCCGCCGGGCAGGGGCTGCAGGCTCTGGGCCGGGGGGGCGGCAGGGACAGCTGCCGGGCCGGGGGGGGCCCGGCCCGCTCGGCAGCACATGTGCTGTCACTCAGCCAGCCCGGCCGTTATTTTAGCTCGGGGCTGGCGAGCGGCTCGGGGCTGGCGGCCGGACTGCGCCCCGCTCTGCCATGGGCCCCCCGCTCCTCCTCGCCTGCCTGCTCGCCCCCCTCTGCGCTCGGGTAAGGGGTGCGGGGAGATGGGGATGGGGTGAGGATGGGGATGGGGACCCCCCAGCTCTGTGCCCTGGGAAGGCCAGCCGGGTTGGGAAACCTGGACACGGTACTGGGGAGCAGCCGGACCCCAGACCCCACAGAGACATGTCCCTGGGGGTGGCGGGGATGGGGACAGGGGTGGCGGGGGCTTGGTGCCCCTCTTGGGCCATTTCCCACCCCACAGATGGCAGCGGCGGGGGGCAGCCTGCGGCTCCGGCACACTGCCTGCATTTGTGAACCGCGAGATGGGATTTGGGGGAGGGTTAGGTGCTCAGAAACAGCCTGCTCCCCCCTTTCCCACCCCAGCTGTGCTCCCAGACTCCCCTGCACCCCCCTGTCCATGCATGTCCCCCCAGAACCCCTCACTGCGGTTTCAGGCCTGAGCCATATGGGGCTGTTGAGGTTCTGGCCTGGGCTCCACAGCCGGGTGCTCAGGGCAGGGGAAGGAAAAGGGATCTGTCGGGCAGACCCCCTCAGCAGCAGGACCCCTCATGCCCCCACCACCCTCCCCATCCACCCAAAGCTCTAGCAGCCCCCCGCGAAGGGCGGGGTCTCGCCTGGGGAGGGCAGAGGGACAGCTGGAAGCCACAGGACAGCTCTCATCACAGCCTGAAAACAAGATCCTTGTCCTGTCCATCCCATGGAACTGGCACGCAGCCCCCCTGCCCCTGCACAGCCCCTCACCATCCCCAGGGACCCCCAGCACAGCCATCCCCGCTGCCCCGCTCCCCAGCCCTGGGCAGAGTCCCCACGCAGGGACCCAGGGCTCCCCGGCACCCAGCGGTGCAGCCGGGATGGGTGCAGATGTGGGGGGGTGCAGATGTGGGTGCAGGGCCTGGCACTGCCCAGATGTGCTCCTTCCCCGGGGACAGAGCCTTGACCAATGTGCCGTTGGGCTGCATGCACAGCTCCTGCCCCCCTCCCTACCCCCATCTCCCAGCCCCACACCTGCTCCCCACAGCTCCGGACCCCTATGCCACACACCCAAACACCTGACCCCCCAGCCCAGTCCCTCACAGCCCCTAGACCCATCCTAACCCCCATAGCTCCCTGGCCCCTCTTGCAGCCCCACCAAGTCCTGCTTCCCCAGTCCCTGCTCCTAATCCCCCCCTTCACAGTGCCCAGCTCCATGCCAGCCCTCCCCATCCTCCTATTGCCCCCCAGCAGCCCAGCTCTGTGCCCCAGCTGGGCCACCCGTGCAGCCTAAACCGATCCCTGATCCTCCCACCCTTGCTGCCACATCCATGTGGTGACAGTGGCGTGGGCTGGGGCACACCAGACCCTGCCCTCCTGGGGTAACTCCTTCACCCCAACCGTGGGGGTCCCGCAGGACACAGCCCAGCCGTGGTACGGGGCTGTGCATGGGGGATCACCGGGGTAATTTGTGGGGCACCCCTTCCCAGCGAGCCTGGCAGGACACCTGTCACAGTCACATCAGGATGTCAGGGGACTGACAGAGACCCCCATGGGGGAGCTGGGTGGCCTCTCCGCTCCCCCAGACCCAACCCCACCAGGGTGTGCCAGTGCTGTGCACCCCAGCACCGTGCACCCCAGCACTGTGTATCCCAGCACTGTGCACCCTGGCACTGTGCACCGGGGTCCTGCCCCCTGTCCCAGCACTGCACGGCACTCTGGTGGTTTCAGGGTCACCAGCAGCACCGTGTCCCCCCACAGGGCGCCAGCCCAGCCCAGCCGGGTGCCACAGCCCTGGGCAGCCCCCGGGCCTGGTGGCAGCACGAGGGTCTGCGGCGGGTGAAGAGAGCCTGGGTGATCCCCCCCATCAGCATCTCGGAGAACCACAAGCGCATCCCCCACCTCCTGGTGCAGGTAGGCAGGGACCCCCTCACCAGGTAGCAGGGTGGGGGGCACTCTGGTCAGGGGGGTTGCATGAGGGCACCCCAGGAGGGGGACATGGCATGGGGGGAGACTCACTCGGTGCAGAGTGGGACCCCAGGTTGGGGACAGACCCCCCAGCCTCGGGACCACCAGCCCTGCTTTTCCTGGGGCAGATTAAGTCGGACAAGCAGCAGCCTGGGGGGGTGATCTACAGCATCAAGGGGCCGGGGGTGGACGAGGAGCCCCTGGGCATCTTCTCCATCGACAAGTTCAGTGGGAAGGTCTTCCTCAACGCCATGCTGGACCGGGAGGAGAACGACCGTTTTCGGGTAAGGATGCTGCCTGGCTGCCTCCACCCCGCCGCTGGGCCCCGACCCACCCGCTCTGCACCCGCAGCTGAAAGCCTTCGCGCTGGACCTGGGCGGCATGACGCTGGAGGACCCCACTGACCTGGAGATCATCGTGGTGGACCAGAACGACAACCGGCCGCTCTTCCGGCAGGACGTCTTCACGGGGCATGTGGTGGAGGGGGCTGAGCCAGGTGGGTCCAGCTGGGGGGGCTGTGGCTGGGGGGACAAGCTAGCCCCCACGTCGACACCCACCGGGATGCTCCTGTGGCCGCAGGGACCTGCGTGATGACAGCGGATGCCACCGATGCTGATGACCCCGACACGGACAACGCGGTGCTGCGGTACTCCATCCTGGAACAGGGCGGTGCTGGCATGTTCAGCATCAACGCCACAACCGGCGAGATCTGCACCGCGCGGCCTGGCCTCGACCGTGAGGTAGCGGGCACGGGGTGGGGCATGGGCAGCACCGGGGTGGCACTGGGACTGTAGACCCCCCAGCTGGTGAAACCACAGCTCCAGCCATAAGCAGCTGCAGGTGTGGGGACAGGGCAGGTGGCCATCAGCTGAGGGACCTCTGGGCTCCCAGTGGGGCTGGAGGGGCTCAGCACCGGTATCCTGTCCTTCCCCGCAGACCGTGGGGGTGTACAACCTGACGGTGCAGGCAGCCGACATGTCCGGGGATGGGCTGACCACCACCGCCACGGCTGTCATCTACCTGGAGGACATCAATGACAATCCCCCCGAGTTCACCAAGGAGGAGGTAGCAGCTGGGGCGGGGTGTGGGGACACGTGGGGGTCAGCGGGGTGGGAGCTGATCCCCCCCACGGCAGCAGCGTCCCAGGGGGCAGATACCAGCCCCACACCGCTCCCCTCCAGTTCTCCATGGAGGTGGAGGAGCAGGCGGCTGGTGTGGATGTGGGCAAGGTCTTCGTGCACGACAAGGACCTGGCCGGCTCGCCCAACTGGCTGGCCAAATTCACCATCCTGGAGGGCGACCCCGAGGGTGCCTTCACCATCCACACTGACCCTCACACCAACGACGGCGTGCTCTCCGTGGCCAAGGTGGGCTGGGGGCAGACGGGGGGCTTTGGGGGGGGCATCCCATGGCTCAGCTGACCCATGGCCCCTCTTGGCAGCCGCTGGACCACGAGGTGCGGGACCGCTTCGAGCTGACGGTGTCAGTGCAGAACGAGCGGCCGCTGGAGCCCACGGCTCCCGCCAGTCCCCGGGCGCTGGCCACTGTGCGGGTGCGGGTGCGGGACGTGAACGAGGCGCCCGTCTTCCGCGAGAACCCGCGGCGGGTTAGTGTGCTGGAGGGGGCCCCTCCAGGCACCCCCATCACCACCTACACGGCCAGCGACCCCGACACCCGCCAGCTCCAGACCCTCACGTGAGTCGCAGACACAGGTTTTGTCACCCGCTCCCATCGCATCGCCTCCCAGCGCCCACCGCGTTCAGGCTCTTATGTTTGCAGCCCACGGCGGGTGTTTTGGGGGGCGTGACAGCGTGCACCCCCCTGCGCCCACAGCTATGCGCTGCTGTACGACCCAGCGGACTGGCTGCAGCTGGACCCGCACGCCGGCACCGTCCGCACCAAGCGGGAGCTGCTGCACCCCTCCGCCTACCTGCAGGGGGGCTGGTACATCGCCCTGGTCCTCGCCCGCGACGACGGTGAGCAGCCCCCCTCAACATGTCCGTCCCCTCCTCTGTCCCCTCCTCTGTCCCCTCCTGAACCCCCTCTCTGTGCCCCCAGCCGAGCCCCCGCTCTCCGCCACGGGCACGCTCTCCATCGAGATCCTGGAGGTGAACGACCACGCACCGCTGCTGCAGCCGCCGGCCGGGGTGCTCTGCGGACGGCCGGGCCGCGGGGGGAACCTGCTGCTGGGGGCCACGGACGACGACCGACCCCCCCACGGTGCCCCCTTCCACTTCCAGCTCAGCCCCCAGCACCCCCAGCTCGCCCGCAACTGGAGCATCACCCGCTTCAACGGTGAGGGCTGGCGGAGAGGGGGCTGCTGCATGGGGGGGACCCCGCTCACCCCTGTCCCCCCCGCAGTGACCCACGCAGTGCTGGCCGTGCTGGCGGAGCTGCCCCAAGGGCTCTACTCGCTCCCGCTGCTGCTGCGGGACTCGGGGTCCCCCCCGCGGGAGCGGCAGCAGCTGCTGAACCTCTCGGTGTGTCACTGCGGCCGGGACGGCACTTGTCAGGACGGTGTCCTGGCCGCTGCCACCGCTGGGGCCGGTGTCACCCTCGGTGCCCTGATGATCATCCTCGGCAGCAGCATCCTCCTCCTCGGTGAGTGAGACCCCTGACCATCCTCCCCCAGCCCTCCATCCTGCCCCCCCAGCGCCCCAGCCCCATGCCGGTCCTGGCCACCCATCTCAACCCCCCCAGCAGGTGCCATCACCTCGTCCCCCACACATCACCCCATCCTGGTCCAGGACACCCCCTCCAGTCCCTACCCACGACCCCAACCCCCCACCCCAGCAACCCCTTCTCACTCCTTCCAAGACCCCCCCAGACCATCTCCCTCACCTCCCACCCCACCCCATCACCCCCCGCCCAGCACCCCCACACCAAATCCCTCCCTGCATCCCCACCCACCTCATCCCAACCCAACCAGCAGCCCCGCCGGCCCGTGTCCCCCCTCTCCGTGCGCCTGTGCCCCCCCGTGCCCACCCTCGCTGTGCCCGCAGCGCTGGCGGGGCTGGGGGCTGCGGGGGTGCGCGGCCGCCGCCGGGCCCTGCGCAAGGGGCTGCTGCAGCGCTCGCGGGACGACGTGCGCGACAACATCCTCAACTACGACGAGCAGGGCGGGGGCGAGGAGGACCAGGTGAGCGGGACCCGGGGGAGGGGCCCAAGGTGGGGGGGCTGTCCCTGACCCCCTGCATCCCGCAGGACGCCTACGACATCAACCAGCTCCGGCACCCCGAGCTCTTCTCGCCGCGGGCCAAGCCCCCGGTGCGCAGGGACGCCCCGCTCAGCTCCGCCAGCCCCCCGGGCCCCCGCAAGCTGCCCAGCAGCCCCTCAGACATCGAGGATTTCATCAATGAGGTGGGGACAGGGCCCGGTCCCCCCCTTACACGCAGCCCCCCGGCGGGGCTGACGGTGTCCCCTTGTCCCCACAGGGGCTGGAGGCGGCCGACAGCGACCCCAGCGTCCCCCCCTACGACACCGCCCTCATCTACGACTACGAGGGCTCGGGCTCCATCGCCAGCCCCCTCAGCTCCATCGTCTCCAGCCTGACGGACGAGGACCAGGACTACGACTACCTGAGCGAGTGGGGGCCGCGCTTCCGCCGCCTGGCAGACCTGTACGGGCAGTAGCGGCGACGGGGGCCGAGGGGGGTTTGCACACACGTGTGCATGGGATGCCCAGGTGCAGGGGCTTTGCACATGTGTGCGCACCGAGCAAGGCCTCAGCGCAGGGGGTCACACGCCTGCACACACCTGCCCAGCAAACCGCAGGAAAGCAGACCACCCGCAAAAGGGGACACCCCGGGGAAAGACCCTGCAGAGCCAGGGGGGTGAGGGGTGCCCTGGTTCCCTCCATAATAAACACCCCAGAAAAGGGGGCTGGTGGTGTGGGTGCCACGCGGGGCCCCCCACCACACCAGCCGCCTGTAGAAACAAGGCACTTTTATTGGCAGCTGCGAGCACCCACTGCAAACACCCCGGGGGGGCATCACCCCCGCCCCAGGACTCCCAGCACAGCTCCTCCCGGGGCAGGATCCAGCCCCAGTGTGGGGTGGGTGCGCTGCCCCCCAGCCCAGCCATTGCATGTGTCACAGGTGCACCTCGCTGTCCCCATGAGCACCACAGGTGGGGGTCCCTGTTCTCTACGGGGGGGGCACCAGCACTGTGCTCAGCCCCCCCAGCAGCAGGAAGATCCTGGGGGGGCACAGCTACATCTCACAGGGCGGGGCTGGCGGGCCCAGCATCCTCTTGGTGGAGGCGGCGAGGCGGGAGTAGTCGTGGGGGATGCCGTGGGGGGCGAGCAGGGGCAGGTGGTCCTCACGGGGGGGGCGGCGGAAGAGGGGGGGCCGGCGCTGGCTCTCGCCGTCCTGCAGGGACTGGGGCAGGCTGCGGCCCTGGCTCTCGGGCAGCAGCATGATGCTGAGGACGGCGAGGATGGCGAAGGAGGCAAACACCACGTGGTGCAGGAAGAAGCCCCGGCTGTTGGGGATGGCAGTGATGGGGGCGGCCGCCTTGCCCACGAAACTGGCCCCCATGATGAGGCCCAGCCCGGCACCCCTGTGGGAGAAACATGCTCAGAAGGGACCCAGGGGACCATGCCCGGGTTCCCGCCACCCCAGTGTGGCACGGGGAGGGTGGCAGCTCCCCCCTTACCTGACCACGGTGGGGAGGACCTCGCTGGCAAAGAAGATGCTGAGCATGGTGACGGCGTGAGAGGCAGCGACACCCACCACAGACAGGGTCAGGACAATGAGGTCCAGCAGGTCTGGGGGGAGGAAACACCATCAAATCCTGCACATCCACCCCTTCGAGCATCCTGTTCCCACCGCAGGGGGGTGGGGGTCCCCTGTCCATCCCTCTGTCCTTACACTGGGTGAGGGCCAGCAGCAGGAGGGAGGAGATGCCGGTGAGGATGGTGCAGAGCAGGAGGACAGCGCGGCGCCCGAAGCGCTCGGCCGTCAGGCAGATGAAGAGGCAAGCGGCCGCCTCGGTGCCCACCAGCACGAAGTAGGAGGAGAAGAAGTGAGGCAGGTGGGGGGCCAGGTTGCGGGTGAAGCAGTGGCGGATGCCGGAGCCGATGAACCTGTGGGAAGAGCAGGGTCAGGGGGCTGTGAACAGGACCCCCCCACAACCATCCCCTCCACCTGCTCACGCTGCGAAGCCGAGGATGACGCTGTTCTTCCAGATGACCCTGGTGCCGAAGATCTCGCAGACGGCGTGGTACCGGGGCTGCGGGGACCCCTCGGACAGGGACTCCAGCTCTGCCACGACAGGGGGACCCGCGTTAGAGCTGGCACTGTCCCACTGCCCCTGGCACCAGTGGTTTGGTTTGGTCTGGCCCCCACCACGCACCCGCGAGGAAGCTTTCCTGGTGGCAGGAGCCGTTGTCGGAACCGGGGCCGCTGCTTTCAGCCAGCGCCTGCAGGGTCTTCCTGGCCCTTTCCAGCTGCCGGGTGGCCAGCAGCCAGCGTGGCGACTCCAGCAGCAGCGCCGGGCACCTGGGGCACAAGCGTTGGGGTCACGGGGCTCCCCAGGGGCCTGGCCCCGCTCCAGCGCTGACCTCCCCTTCCTGGCTTCAGGGCAACGCTGCCCAGAAACCCGCAACTTCAAACCTGAGCAAACATTTACTCGGGGCGGGGGGGGGTCCTTGTGCTCCACCTGGAGAGCCCTGGACAGCCTTTGATCCCCAGCGTGGCCCCGGGCAAGGTGTGCCGGGCTGGGGTGCTGGCCCGGCGCTCCCCAGGCACAGTACCAGTTTGGCACCAGTCCCAGAGCTCAGCAGCCCCTCCCTGCGCACACAGCCCCCCAGCCCAGGGGGGTCCTTACCACCAGCAGGCAGCCAGCAGAGCCAGGATCATGGTGACAGCGCCCTGCAGCACCCGCCAGTCCCGGCACAGCACCGCCAGCCCCGGCAGCAGCAGCTCCCCGGCGATCCAGAAGAACCCGGCCACCATGGTCACCCCCAGCCGGTGCGGGGGGTCGCACAGCTCCAGCCCTGCAGGGGGGGCGAGGGGGCACCATGGGTGCCATGGTCATGGGGCATCCTGCACCCTGGAGCATCCTCGGTCCCCACGCCACCACCCAGCCCTGCCGGACACTCACGTGCCACGTAGAGGGAGAGGAAGGCGCCCGCCAGCGCCGCCCCGAAGAGCAGCCGAGCAACCAGGACCATGACGAAGTTCACAGCCAGCGTCACACTGAGGCCCAGGGGCACCGCCAGCACCAGGGACACCACGAAGGTGGAACGGCGGCCAAACCTGCAGGGGAAGGACAGTGAGCAGGGCTGGGGATGGTGCCCCGATGCCTGGGGGGGCTGCCGCGGGGACCCTCGGCTACCTGTCACAGGCCAGGCCGGCGGTGACGCTGCCCAGTGTCCAGCCCAGCAGGTGCGTGGTCTGCTCCAGGGGCACCTTCCAGCGCGAGGTGCACACCAGGTCCCACTGCGGGTGAGGGGGGACACGGCAGAGACACGTCGGCAGGGGGGTCCTGGCAGACCCCCCGCAGGGCTGGGACAGACGGGGTCACCAACCCCATGAGTTGCCTGGGGGGCTTCTGGCCAGCCCCCACCCCACAAGTAGAAATGTGGGGCTGGATGTGGAGGGACAGTGCTGAGAGCCCTCAGAGCTCTGTCCCCTGTCCCTCCGACACTTCTTCCCCCAGGGCTCCCCCAGCCACCTCCAAAGCCCCTTCCACGGGTACCTCCCACCTTACCCCCCCAGAACCTCTCTCCCTTCCCCAGGATCCCTGGTCGCCCCCATGCAAAGTCCCCCTCCCCACCCGCTGCACTTTCCCACGGGACCCTTGCTGGTGTCCCCAGCTTGCTCCCCGCCGCTCCCCCATCAGGCTCCTTTTCCCCCTCCCCAGACATCCATCCCCAAAGCCTTTCCCCATAAACACGACCCCTTCTGTATCCAGGGGTCGCCCCCCAGCCCCCTCCAAAACCACAGACCCCGCCGGCCCCAGGGGCTCCCCCCCGGCCCTGTGACCCCCGCCCCCCCAAACCTGGGTGACGAGGTTGGAGCGCAGGCCGGCAGCGGGCAGGGCGTAGTGCCAGCCGCGGGTGCAGGGCCCGGTGCCGTTGGGCCGGGCGCTGCCGGTGCCCGTGGGGCGGTACCGGTAGAGCTGACACGGGCTCCAGCCGCCGCGGAGCCGCGGGACGGCGGCGCGGAGCAGCGCGGCCCCCGCCAGCCGCCGCAGCGCGGGGGGCAGCAGCGCCGCGTCGGGCCGGCAGCGGTGGGGGGGCGCGGCGCCCAGCGCCCAGCCCAGCGCCCAGCCCAGCGCCAGCGCCGCGCACGGCAGCCACCCCCCCGCCGCCCGCCGGCCCCGCGGACGCGACCCCCCCGCCGCCGCCATCAGCCGCCGCCGCCGCCACCGGGGATCGCGCGGGCTCGGCAGCCGGCAGGTGGGGGCGGAGCGGCCCCGCCCAGCGCCGGCCCCGCCCGGCTCGGCCTCCCCCGCCCGGTTCTGCCCTCCTTAACCCCACCGGGTCAGCCCCCCAGCACCGGTTCGCCCTTCCCAACCCGGTTCACCGCCCCACCTGGTTCTTTCTCCCTAGGCCCGGTTCCACCCCCCAGCTCGGTTCGTTCCCCCCAGCCCGGTTCGGCCCCCCAAGCCCGATTTGCCCCCCACACCCCAGTTCACTCTTCCCACTCCGGTTCACCCCCAGCCCGGCTCAGTGCCCCCAGCCCGGTTCACCCCCAGCCCAGTTCAGTGCCCCCAGCCCGGTTCACCCCCAGCCCGGTCCAGTCCCCCCAACCCGGTTCGCCCTGCCCAGTCCTGGTTCAGGCCCCTCAGCCCCGTTCGCCCCTCCCAAACCGGTTCGGCCCCCTTCCCCAGTTCACCACTCCACCCCGGTTCACCCCCCCGCCCGGTTTGCCCCCAGAGCCGTTCACCTCCCAAGCCCCGGTTTGTGCTCCCAGCCTGGTTAAGCCCCCAAAGCCCGATTTGCACAGACCCGCCCCGTCCTGTTCATCCCCCCAGCCCAGTTCTGTTCCGCTCTCCCTGGGATTCCAGACAAGCACGGGGGGACCGGCAGGTCCAGTTGGTGCTGGGGGTCCCAGGGGTGCAGCCGGGGGTGCCAGGACCCCACTGCGACCACCCACCAGTGCACCCAGCTCCCCCTAAACCTCTAAGGGGGCTGGTGGGCTCTGCCCCCCTCAGGAAGGGAACTGGTGAGAGCCACTCGCACCCAGTGCCACGGGGAGCCCGTGGGAAGAGCCAGCGAAGCAGCCAAGTTGCAAACAGGCTTTTTTTTTTCCTTCTTTCCAAAATTTATTTACAAACATTATCTCTGGGACAACTGCATCGCTCTGGCACTCAGCTCGGTACGTGCAACGGTAGAAAAATCACACCTGTGGTCGCTTTTTGCCCCCCTCCCCGGGAAATCGTACAGCCAAAAGGACGGGGGGGCTGCGGCGGCGCAGGCCCCCGGTACCCAGAGCTGTGTCCACGAACCACAGCATGAAAAAGTGACACGGGTGCGTTACAGAGCAGGGAGCATGGCGCTGCCCGGCCCAGGAGGTACCTGCACCCACCAACCCGGCGGCACCGGGAGGAAAACTTACCCCGGGGGGCTCCGGAGCCTCCCAGCACTGGGGTGAGAAGACAGTACAGGACTTTTCTTGCTCTACATGGTTGATTAAAGGTGTCTCCATGCTTACAGGGAATAATTTATGGTAATTTAACAAAAGACAGAGCAGGGCTGGAGATAAGAAATAAATGTCACTTGTGGCTGCTTTCTTGTTGAAACCTCTGGGCAACCAGCCCATGGTGCCCAGGCAGGAGGGGGGTCAGGGGAAGGCAGGACCCCCCGGCTCTTGCATTGGAGTGAAACCCTTGAGCTCCCTGGCCCAAGGACGGTGGAAAATTCCTCAACCAGCTGCAAAGCTGGTGGCTGAGTCGGGCGAGCCGGGTGCAGAGCCGTCCCAGCGCGGTGGGCACCCTCCTGCCAGGGACCTGTGTGTTGCCGCGATACTGGCAGCGCCGGCCTGTGCTGCCCGCTCCTGCCTGTGCTGCCCGCGCCCCGGGGAGGGCTCGGTGCTCCCCGCGCTCCCAGACCGCCCGCCGCAGGAGCGGGGCTGCCTGGGCTGAACGAGAGCCTGCGCCGCAGAAAGAGGCGAATGGGGCTGCAAAGTGGCTGAGAATTCGGCGTGTCCCCTCCGTCCCCCCCAGCTGAGCAGAGGATGAGGAGCCCAACCACATTTATAACATTTCTGCTTCCAAAAGCAGCAGCTGAGACATTCACCCAGCACGTGCACCCTGCAAAGCCCAACAGAGAAAGCAGGAGAACCCGGCGCCGGCAGTGGGTGTTCAGGGGGCAGCCAGGGAAGGCCAAGCAGCAGGTGTGAGCAAGGCACAGAGTCTTGGAAGAGGCACTTAAATCTGTCTCCAGTGTTGTCCTTGCAAGGTTGTGCTTGAGGGTCGACTTTGCCAACTGCATTAAGCCCGGGCTGGGTCGTGGTTCTGCCGAGAGCCGCACGTCCAGCACCATCCCCTGCAGAAGAGGCCGCGGTGCCAGCACACGGCAGCAGGATGGCCGCAGAACAGCTGGCACCCAACCCAAGAGCGAGTCGGGCAACGCCGAGCTGGTGGCTCCTTCCCACCACGGAGCAGCCTCAGCAGTGATCTGCAAACCCCCGCAGCGTGTCCCTGCCCCGAACCCCCGCAGTGTGTCCCCAGCCCCACAAACCCGTGCTGTGTGTCACCTGCCACAAACCCACGCAACGTGCATGCCCAGAACATTACCGAGCCTCCCCCGGTCCCTCCCGGGCTGCAGAGGACTGGGACACGCTGGGGGCAGAGCACAGCACCGTGTGACTGCTCCTGCCAGACCCAGGCATCATCTTTCTGTGGGATTACAGACTCCTCTGCAGTATTAAAAAGAAGGAAAGAAGAGCAACTGGCCTCTTGATCCAGAAAGTACCCAGCGCCGGTGCCCCAGCACCACAACGGGCAGCGCTGGGCTCCCCCATCCTTCTCCAAGCTTTGCAGCCCCAAAACAGCAGCTCCGCAACTTGCAGCCGCTACGGATACACAGGGTCCGTAAAACCCACCAGCCCCAGCCCAAACGTCACCCGTCACATCACTCTGCACCCCCAGTTGGCGCATGGTCCACCCCGCCACAACCGGCTGCACCGCTGGGTTTCTGGTACCACCCAACACAAAACAGGAAAAAAACAACACAGTGTTAAAAATCAGGTCAGCATCCCCACACCACGGACCGCGGCCAGACCTGTGCGTACCTGAGAGCATCAGACGGGCTTCCACGTGACACCACACGCCGTCCCGGCACTTATTTTGTCCTTGACAGGGAAAGTGCTGCCTAGGGTGAACTATACATACAAAGATAATTTTAATTAATTTATTTATTTCTTTACACATAACTGAAAGTGATGTTACAGTACATAAGTTATTTACAACTGTGCAGTAATGTGTTGCAAAATAAATTATCTAGAAGGCAGCAAAAGTACATTGTTAATGTATATAAAAACTGTACAGCATTTATGGGATACAATTTTTCTTTATATGAGTATTGGCTCTGTAGTGTTTTCAAGTTATGTTCTCAGAAAGAGAAACGAAATGCCCAAGATTAAAGGAAAAAAAATATATAAACCACATGGATTTTACTCCATTAAAAACACAGTTGGCAAAGTCCTTTCTCTGCGTCACCGTCTCCCCGCCGGCCGTGCCGCTCCGGCGCACGGTGCACAGGCGGCTCCTCCGCTCCTCCCCAGGGCGGCGAGCGGACCCGGAGCCGTCCGCACCTTCAGAGCCGCCTCTGCCCAACTTGGGCACTGTCTTTTTGTTTCCAATTGTTTGTGTCTTTTTTTAAAATTTTTTTTTTTGTGTTTTCAGACATACCCAGGATGGAACAAGAAACTCAAACGCTCCCCCCCTCCCCCCATGGTTTCCTACTGCAGCTTCTCCGAGCGGAGATCCGCGACCGGTGGAAAACAGAGAGCTGGAAATCACGGTGTTCACAAGTACATGAATCGCGTGGTCGCTGGCCCCGCTCAGCAGCTTCTGCACCACGCAAAGGGTGTCCTTGGCCTCCTCCCTCCGCGCCCCTGCCAGTCTCGCCCGCTGGGCGCTCGCTGCCGCGCAGACCGGCTGCCTCCCTGCGCGGGGAGACGCGCCCCGGCCCGCTGCCCGGCGGAGCTGCCGTCAGTCCGGAAGCGAGGGACGCGTTGTGAAGAAAGTGCAATTATTTTTCTTATTGTTTTGTTTTTCTGCCGATAGCTGCTTCCTCCTCCTCTGACCAGGGATTCATCAGCAAGCGGTAAGGGTGAATGTGAGCTCGACCGCCCGACCTCGGAGGGCTCCCGTCCTTGCCAGTGTTCAGTGATGTCTCCTGGTTTGGAACTGTCATGCCGGCAAAAGCACAAAGTCATCGTTCACGTCGACCATTGGCACATAGAAGGAGGGCACCTCGTTCACACAGAGGGATTTGTGCCCCGCGGGGTCCAGCTCCTGCACCTTCAGCTGCCACTCCATCCTTTGCACCGCGTTCAAGGCGGCAGCTTCGTGTTGCTGTCGCATGAGCAGGCACGTCTGGAGCGGGGAACAAAAACCAGGCGGAGATGAGGGGTGAGCGGGAGGGGGAGGAACAGCTCCTGCTGCCCGTCCCAGCCGGCGCGGCCAGGGGACCCGCAGCCGTCACGGTGCACAGAGCAGCAAACGGAGCGAGGGATGGCACAAGCATCCTCGCAGAAGGAAACCTGGACTTGGGACGTCTGCCAAGCCCAGTTCCAGCAGGAGCAGGGGCAAACCTGAAAGGGCCTGTGGGGCGGCTTTTAGGCTCGTAGGTGCTCAGAGCACTGACCCCAGTGAGCCTCGGCACACAGTCCCCAGTGGCTGCCCAGAGCAGGGTCCTGCTCCCTTTGAGGGAGCTGCCAACCCCCTGTGTGTCACCAGCTGAAAGGACAATTGTCCCCGCTTGCCTGCCGTGCCAGGGTTTGTCACCTGGAGCTCTGCAGAGCGCCCAGCATGGGCTCCTGCCGTCTTGACGCTGGCCATAGGTTTGGAGCTCGCAGCAGCATGTGTCGCTGGCAAAGAGCGAGCCCCAAGGGTTCAGCTGACCGAGAAAGCTCCAGACCATATGGCGCGAAGCAGAGTGAACAGCCGGCCGGCCAACCCGGAGCAGAACCCGCCTCCCTTCCCCCTTTTGGGAGCCAGCAGAGGCAGCTGCGCCCCCGCAGCCCCCGCCGATGCTCCCCCCGCCCCTCTCACCTTCATCCGATCATACTTGTCATCCACGTCCTGCAACCAGGAGATGAACTGTCGCGCGTTGAAACGGTCTCTGACCGATTTGTTTTCGTCTCCCTAAGCGAAAGACATCAAAAGGGGATTACGTGGTGGATTTTTTGTACTTTAAGCCATCACAGGTCTAACAGGCCATACTCAAACCTCTCTTAGGGCACACGAGCATCAGAAACAAGAAAGGGGCCTGCGGGGAGGGAGAATAGAACAGGCTGCTCCCAGCTGCTCTTGCAGCCCTTTGCCAGGGGCTCCAGCCCCAGAGACACACACACATGGACACGCACTCCCCGTTTTCACTTGCTTTGCAGAGAATCTGTCCGTGCCAGCCCGTCACAGCACCCACACCTCTCTGCCTCCTTCAGCTCACACCCTACATCATAACGTCGTCACTGGAGAAGCACCAGCACTTGGCTGGGAAATGCCGAGGGACAGATCGAGGCTCCTGGATCAATACACCAGGTCACTAATGCGCTCAGGACCCTCCTGCCATGCAGGGTGGGCAGCAGCTGCGGGGTTGGGGCTGCGATGGTGCTGGTGGGACAGCTGGGGACCCCCGCAGCCGCACGGCACTGCCTGCGGAAACCGGACACGATTTCTCCTTCTCCAGCACCGAACTATGTGAAATCAAAGGAAGAAACGACCACTTTTTGTGGGCTGTGCGACAGGCTGGCTCTTTGAAAGCCACTGTTCAGGCACAAATCAATTTAATGGCTCTCTCCCCTTCCTTCAACAGGAAAAGACATCCCAGAGTGTAGCAAAATAAACCTTTCGAGTGTGCAGATGAACCTGATGAAGGAAGAAGGGCAGAGGGTCCTGAGACTCACTAATAGACATGAGTCAGCTCTGATCCCAAAGAGACACAATGCTCCCTGTAGCCCCATGTTCCCAGATATATTTCACACACACGGGGTATCCCAGAACACGCGACACCAGAACCCGAGATGGATTAGGCAACTCGGGCACGTGCTGGGGAGGGTTCCCGTGGGATGTCCTGCACCTCTGTGCCACGATGGGTGACAGACACCTGAGGAGGGAGAGCACCAGTAACTCCCTCCTTCCAGAAAAGCATCGTCTCCCTCGGGGTCTTGCACAGCACCTCTGGGACACCCCTTCTCCACCAGGACAGGCACTGACCTGATTTTCTAGAGGCATGTTGTAGACCTCGGAGTCCAGCAGCATGGTGCAGGCACTGAAGGGCACAGCCTGGTTGGCAATAGTCCTTGCTGCCCGACAATGAACTCGCAGAATCTCCTGCTCGCAGGAGACGATGAGCTTCTCCTGGGGAAGAGCAAACGAAGTCGTGAACGTGGCAGCCTCGGTATCGCCAGCAGAGGAAATTCGGGACCTCTTCCCCAGCAGAGATTTCCCCAGCTCCCTCCTTACCCGCTCTATGCTGTGCTGGAGCCGCAGTTTTCCCCGGACGGTCTCCTGCTGCTTGAACAGCTCCTTCAGCGGCTCTGCCAGCGACGGCGGCGGCGCGATCTGCAGCACAGGACAGCGGGGTCAGAGCCGGCGCTACCGGGCGCACACCGGCAGGCCTGCCCGATCCCCGGCACAGCCACGGCACCGAGTGCCAAGGGCTTGGTGAGGGCATCAGTGCCACCCCACCGGAGCTCGCTGCCCGTGTCCTCAGCAGCCTGGTGGCAAAGGACAACGTCCCGCCAGCGCTCAGACCACAACGAGGGGCGAGACAACCAGGCAAGAGGTGTCCAGTGCCAAGAGACGAGCTCAGCCTGCAGAACCAGAGCCTAAATCACCCCACGCGCTGCAAGGGCGGTTTGTAAAGGGGCCTGAGCGCGTCTGGTGAAGGGGATGATGCTGCTGGAGAAACACTGCCCGAACGGCCTGGGAAGGGGCCTGTGTCCTGATCTGCGCTGCACTGTCCTGGGGAGCAAAGTGCTCCCCAAGTACAGCCCGAGGTGCAGAAGAGAGGAGCAGGTGGCTCCGGGTCAGTCTGGGAAGGAACAAGCAGATGAGAACAGAGGCTGCAAGCACTGTGGCGCAGGGGCAAAGGCCGGTAGTGATTCCTGCAAAAAGGAACGTCTGCGAAAGGGAACTCCTGCATGGAATACACTGCAACAGAAACACCCACGGAGCTGAGCATTTCACCCAGGAACGAAGCCTGACATGGCTGTGGGACCGACCCTCCTCCTCCAGGCTGGATCCCAGATTTAGTGCCTGCAGCTTTACGTTTACAGATGCATTTGTACGAGCGGGTCCGCTCACGAGTACAGCAGGGAAATGCAGACCCTGCTGCCAAGGAGTGTCTGCTATCAGCACGGCAAATATCAGTGCTTGGGAAAACAAAAAAGGGGTTAAGAAACATTTTTTCCTACAGTCTTCTAGGTTCATGATCCAATTACTGTATCACTCGTAAAAGCAGTTCTGCCTTCCAGCCTCAAATCCACTGGATTAATATGAACTAGCTCTAAAGCCTGAACAAATCTCAGGTTCCTAAGCCCAGCCTAAGGTCTTCTCTGCAAAAACACAGCACCTCAGAGGATGCATTTATCACGCAGCCATCCATCTACTGAGGCTTAGATTTGTTGTCACAAGCATGATCTAAAAGCAGGTTAAAGCCATGGCTGGGGTGCCGTCGGCATTGCAAGGGCGCTCGTGGTGCTTGTAGCAGCAAGGGAGGGGACAGTCCCCGATGCTGCGGTTTAAAGAGAAAAGGTGACTCACCACTGGGATATGGAGCTTGCTCAGGGGCTTGCCATCCAACAGGTAGGAGCCCGTGTAGGTGACATATTCGGCGTAGCACTGCGGAGCTTGGGGAGTAATATAGCAGAGGATTTTCCGCTTCTCTTCAATCTTTTTCCTGATCTGGAGGTACTCAAAGTAGGGGTTGGACCTGTCGCTGTGATAAGGTTCAATGTCGTCCAGTTTTATAGCGTCTACGATAGCTGCCAGGGTTTGCTGTATCATCTCCCTCGTCTGCTGGGTGGACGTGTTGATCTGCTGCTGCAGCTGCTGGTTGGAGCGCTGGAACCGGCGCTTGCGCGGGTGCTGAGCCTGGGAATCGTCCTCCTCCGAGATGCGGCCTTTGGCACGTGTGGCGGGCGCAGACACCGGAGGAAATTCCTTCTCTGAAGAGGCAGCGTTCTGCTTGTTTTGGTTGGCGAGCATCTGAGCCCGGTTCCTGGTAATCCGCTGAGGAATCTCTTCTATTTTGGGTGGTTTGGGAGCTTCTGCTACTGGTTTTTGTACCGGTTCAACGATTTCTGCTTGAGCGTTGCCCGAAGGTGCGTCTGCCTGGGAAGAGGGGACCTGGCTGGCGCCGCGGGCCGCAGCGCCGTCCTGCGACACGCTGCCCTCGGCCGGGGGACAGGCCTGGGAGCCGCTCTCTGCCACCCCGCCGGACGAGGACAGCTCTTCATGCGCGGCCTCCACCTCTTTGCCCTCCGCCTGAGCAGCCTCGGACGGGGTCTGCTGGAAAATCTGCGTTTCCGAGTCCTCCGCTCCTTTTTCCTCGGCTCCGTTCAGCGCTTCCGAGGTGGCTTCTTGCACAGCCGCTTCTGGCTTCTGCTCCTCTGCTTGCGGCTCCGTCTCCACGGGCAGGACAGCGGCCGCCTGGCCGGCCGGCGGCTCCTCTGCCTCTCCAGCCCCTGTGACGGACGCGCTCGCTTTTATGATCCCAGCGCTCGTTTCTGAAGCTGCTGCTGGACTTTCTTCTACCGCTTCTGCCTCCGTCATCTCTGTCTCTGCAACGTCCTTGGGCTGGAGCGGCAGCTCTGGCAGTGAGAAGGGGCCGAGGTCCAAGTCATCTTCTGTATTGGTGAAGGGATCCGGCCACGTTACCGGGTCCTCTGTATTTGCAGGTGCAGCGTTATTGTTTTCCAAATAGTTGTTTTCTGGCATGCTGATGGCTTCTGCCTGAGGTTCTGCTGGCATACAGGGGGGCTCTGGAGGTATTTCAGGTGCTTCTTCTGGGAGAGCCTTGCAGTTATTGAAGAACGTGTCTAACCTAGTAGGGGACATGTATGGAGCTTGCTCCTCCGCATTCGCTGTTTCTCCTGGAACTGCTTCCTCCGCATCCTCCTTGACTTCATCCAGCCCCGGTTCGGACACAGACAGAGGGTACGAGACGGGAGAAACGGGGTAGGAAGAATCTGTGGGAATGAAGGCTACCGGTGGAGGGTGAATCGGCTCCAGGGAGCAGAGCGGAGGTTTAGGGGACTCGGAAAACCTCTGGGGAGATTTCATGAGGAGCTCCGAGCCCATGGACCAGCTGACAGGGTGCTCTGCCGGGTTCCCCATCAGGCTGGGAGGAATGGTGGGGTCGGGGTTCCTGGCAGGAGGGTTGTCCCAGTCTATATTGTTTTGTTCCGGCATCCCCGAACTAAAATGGTTTTCTTCGATTGGTGGTAAGTAGGTGGATTCTGGCGGCATAATGGAGGCGGTCGCTTGCTGCTCCTCCGTGGTGTCCAAGGGCATGCCGAGGTCGGGGGGCAGAGCACTTTCTACCGAAGGAGCCAGCAATTCATCCCTGTGCGAAGGGGAGGATTTTGCTTGTAAACCAGAAAAGACACTTTCGGGCGACTGAGCGACTGCGCTGACAGGTCCCGGCGCACAGTGCAGAGCTTCCACTTTGGGTGACGAAACCCCATAATCTGGGGAGTAATACCCAGGAGATAAACACTGGAACTTCTCCGCAGGAACAGAGGGAAGGGGAACTTTCTCCTCCATTAAATGCTGCACTGGAGAGTCATAATTTGATGTTGCTGGGACGCTTTGTTGTCTGAAAAATTTATCCCCGACGCTGAATTCTTCTTCAGGTGCCCTTCTGATGTCAACCGAGATGGAACGGTAGAGGTTGGTGGAGGGTATGGTGCGAGTTGGGGTCTGGCTCGGGTTCTCGGGGAGCCCACTGGAAACATTGGCGTATCTGTCGAAGTAGGAGGGGGAACAGGCGTTCATGGACATGGTGGAGATGGGCAGCGCGTGCTGCGAGTCCGCGCACTCGAACATCAGGTCCGCGTAGTCCTCGTTGCTGCACGATGGAGTCCGGGGCGTCTGCATCACCTCCTCGTAGCTGGGACATGAGACGACAGACGCCGGGGTGGGGACGCCCGTGGGCCGGTTCTGGTCGGGCCGGGGGGACGCCGGGAGGATCTCCTTCAGCTGGGGGCCCGCGATCCAGTCCTTGGAGTCCGGCGCAGCCGCGGGCTGAGCCTTGTTTTCTGGTGACAGCATAGGAGTCAGCGGACCCAGTTCTTTCAGTTTCTTGTCCTTGAGCTGAGTGTCCAGCGTTAACGGCTTCTTCGTTGCCAGATCCAGACTCCTCTTGCGTGCCTCTTCCGAGCTTTTAAGTTTGTCCTTTAATTTGGGGTCTCCGGACCGGTGCCTCATTTTCTCCATTTGCTTCATTCTCTCCTTGTGCCTTTTGTGGCGCTCCTCGATTTCCAGGTCTTTCTGGCTCAGCATCCTCTCAAAGCTGGTCATCATCAAATCACCGTCTCCCAGGAGCTTCTCCCTTGGCCTGGAATCTTTCTTGCCGCTGTCTTTGGAAAGGGTTATTTTTTCATTCCCGTTGCTTATTTTGATGGACTCTGATTTGTCTTTCTCTTGGTTCTCCTTGAGCTTCTCCTTCAGTTTAGTCTCACCGAATTTGAGGTTGTCCTCCTTTGATTTATCTTTGAAGGCAGTAACTTGAGGACTGTCCTTGTCTCTGAGCGTTGACTTTGGCTCGTCTTTGTGATGTTTAAAGAAACCATCTGTGTGTTTGTCTCGATGCTTTTCCTTTTCCTCCTTCCATTTTTCCTTGTGTTTATCTCGCTTCTTTTTCTCTTTGACTGTACTGATGGTACTGGAACCATAAGTCTTTTCTTTTTCCGCCTTCTTTGACAGCTCTCTTTCAGAATCATTTTTATCTTTCTTTTCAGAAAATAAGTAATCAATGCTTTTCTCTGGTTCCTCATCAGGCTCTGCCTTCATGCTGTAGGAAGAGCTAAAAGCCTCCCCATCCACAGAGAAATCTTTTTCGTAATGAGTGGAATCCTTTCTGCTGCTGGAGTCTTTGAATTCTTCTGTTTTTTCCTTTTTCTCGGTCTTCTCCTTCTTTGCTTTTTCTTTCTCGTGACTTTTCTTTGATGAAGATGAGGAATGCCTGTGCCTCTCCTTCTCCTTGAGTTTGTCCTGCAAGCAGGGTAAAGGGAGAGAGTCCTTAAACTTTTCTTCAGCATCATTAAGAGAGAGGTTAGAAGACTCGAAGAGGCTGGTCAGTCCTGGGTCTTGCCCTCGGTCTGTGAAGCTGTCAGAAGAGATCTCGCTGATCTTGTCGTTGGAGTCATCTCTATAGTCATTCAGAGCCTCCTCCTCCAACTTCTCCAGCAGGCTCTTCTCCGACTCCCCGCCTTTCAAAGACTTTCTCTCTTTGGAATGCTCTTTATCCAGCTTCTCCTTATGCTTGCTTTTCACCTTGTCATCACTGGCGTGTTTCTTTTCAACCTTTTCTGGGAGCTTTTGCTTGTTTTTCTTCTCTTGAGTGGAGTCTATGGACGTTCTGTCTTTCCTGTCCTTGTACTTCTCGGTGGAGTCTTTATCTTTCTTCTCTTTGTGTTTTTCAAAGGAACCTTTGTCCTTCTTCTCTTTTCCCCCTTCCGATGTTCCTTTGTCCTTTTTCTTCTCCTTGGAGTCCTTATCTTTCTGCTTCTCCCCGGAATGCTGCCGCTCGGAGTACTTGCGGTGCTTGTCGGGGTACGACTCCTTCTCGGCGGCCGCGCCGTCGTCCTTGTCCTGCAGACCGTCCAGCCGGTGCATCTCGCTCCCGGCAGAGTCACCGACTTTGAACCCGCTCAGGCTGTAATCGTCCCTCTCGTCTTCGCTCTCATCCGTGAAGATGTCCGCGATGCTGTACCAGCTCTTCTCCTTGCCTTTCTTCTCGTCCTTTTTCTCGGAGAAGTCCTCTCGATCCACCGAGAAGTTTTTCTCTTTCTTCTCTTTAACCTGGTCGAAAGAGCTCTTCCTTTCCTTGTCTTTGCTGTGCAAGTCTTTGTACTTCTCTTTAGTTTCTTTTTTCTCTTTGAAACTCTTGTCTAGTTCTTTGTCTTTCAGGATTTTCTCAGGAGCAACTTTTTCAGTTTTCTCCTTGTCGCCTTCTTTGGATTTTTCCTTGTATTTTTCCGGCTTCACCTTTTCTTTTTTTTCTTTATCAGGAGCATCTTTCTTCTCCTTTTCCTTCCCAGAATGGTGCCTCTCCCAACTCTCCAGAGCTTTACCACCGAACTCAGGGTCAGACTTATCCTTGAAGAACGTTTCGCAGCCGTATTCTTTAAAGTCGTCTCGATAGGGCTCCTCCTGCTTCGTTTTGGTATCTTTTCGATCTTTAGAGCCATCCGAGGAATCTTTTCTGTCTTTGATGGTTTCACCTGTATCTTTTTCTTTCCTCTCCTTGACACCCTCTGCAGAATCCTTCCTTTTCTTATCTTTTTCAGGCAAATAACTAGGAGGAACTTTGTGTCTGTCCGTTTGGTCCTTTTTCTTCTCGGAGCTTTTGTCCACATAGTCCCTCTCTTTCTTCTTTAAGAAAATGTCCTTTTCATTACGTTTCTCGTTGTATTCCTTCTTCTCTTTCGTTTTATTTTCCTTTTTCTTGTCTTTAATTTCCTCTTTCACGGGTTCTATTATTAGTTTTGCCACGGTGTCATTTTTAATCTCCCTGAAATCTGTTACCGGAGAATCCCAGCTGTCCTCACCTTTGAAATCGAAGGATGAATCAGAAGACAAGTCTGAAAACCACCTCTCTTGCTGATCATCCGAAAGGCTGAATTTTGTGTCCTCGCTTTCGGGAAATTGGTTTTTGTTATTGAACTCATCAAACCCAGACTCGTCCCTGTAAAGTTTTTCTTTTTTGCATTTTTCTTTCTCCTCCTTGAAGGATTTTTCTTTCTCTAGTTTAGAAACCTTCTCCTCCTTCAGCTCATTCTTCTTTTCAGATTTTGACTGCTTGTCCTTTGACTTCTTCTTCCTCTCCTCCTTGTGTATTCTCGGTTTCTCCTCTTTGGGAGATTTCTCCTTTACAGGTTTCTCTTTTTCTGATTTACTCAATCCTTCTCTGAAGGATTTGCTCATGTCTTTACTACCATCTTTGACTTTTCTTAATGATTTCTCCTCTTTCGAGGATTTTCCAGTCTCATCTTTAAACAACCATTCCTTCTCCTCCGCTTTACCTTTGGGGAGCTTTTCCTCCTTCTTGCCATGTTCTCGCTCATGCTTTAACACTTTCAATTTGTTTTCGACTGGATTTTCTGTCTCTACTATCAAGCCTTTCTCAGGCTTTTGTTTAGAGTCCTCAAACTCAAAAGAAAAGGTTTTGATTATTTTAATATCTTGGCTGATGGGACACTGCCCCTTCTCCTTGTTTTTATGTTTGTGTTTTGTTTTATGCTTTTTAACCACCTTCCCCTCCTTGTCCAGCTTTGGAATTGCTCCATCCACATTGCTATGGAATGAATTCTTTTTCTCAGAAACAGTGTTGTGTGAGGTGTTTTTCTTTTTGTGCTCTGGTTTCTTCCTGACTGGCTTTAGCGACTCTAAGCTCGAGTCCTCGGACGAATAGTCTGACTCGCTCGTCAGCCTCGTCCGGGTGGAGTCCGATAAGGAACTGACATCTGACCAAGCTGGGGAAGAAATGGTTTTCCAATTGTCCGTCCTCCAGTGCTTGGAGTGCTGTTCTGTAAGACTGGGATTATGTTTCTGGGACGCTAAACTCCCATGAGAAGAGGTCGACGAGACAGACAGAGAGTTAAACAAGGAGGATTCCTTTAGCACTAGCCTGGAGTCCTTTACACAGCTAGAGCTCTGCAGAGAGTCTCTATCGTCCTCCTCGCTCTCCACGTTTTCACTCTCTGATTCAGAGGAACAAAATTTGTCATTTTTTTTGCCAAACCGAACCTCTTTGCTTTTCGTCTCCTTCTTCCGCTTCTTTTTTACTTTGCTTTTCTCCTTCTGTGGCTTTGTGCTGGCGGGCTCCCGGATCTTGCTGCTGGGCAATATCGAGTGGGTCGAAAGCCGCAGCTTCTCCCCCGTCCCCACAGCCACGCTGGTCTCCTCCTCGTCCGAGCTGTCCGACAGGATGCGGTGGGCAGCTTTCTTTGGTGTAATTGTGTTATTTTTACCATAAGTTTTCACTTCCATTTTGGGTATGGAAATGAAACTGTTTGCTTTAGTCTCTTTTCTGTAATCCTTTTTCAGCAAATGTTTGTCGTCGACTGGCGGGACCCGGTCCTGCTCATCGTCCTCATCAAATTCATACTCATCCTTCACCGGGGTGATGGTTTTGGGCGGCTCCTGGGCCTTGGGCTTGTGCTTCAAACCCTTCTCAAACTCTGAGTCTGTGTTATTGCCATCGACAGAGCTGGAGGGAGCGAAGGAAGGGGCGTCCTCCTCTTCTGAGGTCTCTGCGGAGAGAGGAGAACAACGTGTTAAGGGCTGCAAGGGGTTTTGGGGAGGGAATATCACCAGTCTGCTGCAGACGTGACCCCTGCGAAGGGCCCTGCCGCCCCTCTGCCCCCCCAGCCCCTCCCACGTCTGCGGCTCAAAGCTCCAAGCACCAGGCTGGGAGATCCAGACCCACACGGGGTGTTCCTCAAAACAACGTCCAGGGTTTTAACCAAGAGAAAAACACGCTAACAGGGTTATGACTGCAAACAGCGTAGGTCGAGATTCCCCATAAGACTGGAACTCCAATTAGCACTAATTAAGACCTGCAGCGGTTCTGGCACAGCCACAGTGGTGGCACTGGCGGGGCAAATAAGGGAATACGACCCACATTTCAAAGGTAAGACATCCATTTACCTGCAATTGGTTTCCAATCCTACATCTCGATTGCACCAGGGCAGTGATCTCAGCGTAGGCTGCCAGGGCAAGCAGCTAGAGCTCCCGGAGCTACGGCTGCCACTTATGTTCTCAGAATTTGGGTTACAGCTACGGACGGACTCCTGACCGTGGCAGCAGCGTGCAGATATTCTGACAAGGGTCTAACTTCACTGTCCTCTTAACGTCTCTGTATTAACAGACAGCTGCAGGCCACGAACATCACTCCCACGTTCACACAAAGGCCAATCTCACCTGTTGAGCTCTCTTCGCTAGAGGGGTACGTGGTCTTTCCCAGGAGCAGATTCACCATGGTGGGAGAATTAGCTACTTTTAAAGGTGTCTCACCCTTCCTGTTGCTTTGATGAGGGTTTCCTCCATAATGTAACAACAATTTCACCACCTAAGAACAGAAATTAAGACTTGAAGATGCTCATGATGTTTCGATTCCGGGCTTTTTGTACGACTTTCATAGATAACTAAAAGGGGGATGTCCTCACGCAGCCTGTCCTCAGCACACGTCTTATGGTACCGACAGTCGACAATAAGAGTCAAAAACCAGCAACGTGAACCAACATGGGCAAGAAAGAAAGGAGGAAAACAAGATGCAAAGCCACGCTCCCTCCCCTAGTTCAGAAGAAGAAAGAACTGTGCCCTGGACAGGGAAACACCAAGTAAAGCTCTCAACAGCACTGGGGCAGCGAAATTCTCACCCACTACACGGCTATCAGCAGCAAACAATAATAAAATAACCAGAATCTCTGTGTTTGCATAGTTGGCTGCTTGAAGCGCAAGTGAAGAAAAAAACCCAACAAATAAATTAAAAACAAAGCAATGAAATCCAGCAAAAACCAACCTTGAAGTGCCCGTTATTGGCTGCGTCGTGCAGTGGGGTGTCGTCATCCAAGCCTTTGGTGTTGACTTCGGCGCCTGCAGCGAGCAGCTGCTTCGCGACATCGTAGTAACCGCGGTTGCACGCCTCGTGCAGCGCCGTCCAGCCTGCGAGCAGAGGGACACAGAGCAGGGACGTCACCCTCGTGGGGTTACAGATGGTGAAAAGAACCCTCCATCCACAGACCGGTGCTGGTGCACCAAGGGGCTTGTGGCCCTGGTGGCCAAGAAGTTGGTCTCGTTTGCCCAGTTCCCCCTGGCACAGCGGGAAGAAACCTGCAGCTCTGCCAGCCCCGGCGACAGTTACATCAATCCCTTTTTTCCTTCTGGCCCAGCAATGAGCTACAAAGAGATCATCTACACAGCCCCAGGAAATGGAAAGGCAAAAGTTTGTGGGGGAAATTAAGAGAATTGCTGATGCCATGTGGAAGGCAGGTCTAAAATCCCTTCCCCTTCCAACTTCTCTGTAAGAGAAACACTGCTGCCCAGGTCCAGACTGCAGACATGGCTCTGGAACATCCCCCACACAGACCTCACAAATATTTTCTGTGCTCTCCAAACAAGCGGCCGCGAGCCGCAAAACAGGCCCTGGCGCGGGGAGAAACCAAACAGCAGGTCTCCACAGTAACGGCGGCTCTGGTTCTCAAACAAACCTCTGAAGAACACAGAATGAAATATTTTATCATGTTCAAACAGACTATTTTTAAGCAGAGGCTGTTTTGAAGTTTCGCAGCAAATGTGCCTGGCTCCTTCGGTATTTTGCTGATAGCGTCGTGGGAGCTCGTTCCGTTACCTTCACTTGGAGCATGAAAAAGGGGCACCTGTGACCAGAATTAATCACAACCGATACTTCAGTCTAGCGCCGATATTAATCATACAGGCAGAGGAACACGCGTAACTATTTATAGCCCCAAAATCGTGAGAAGAGAACAGCGAAGAGCAAAGTCAAGCTCCTGGACACGCTGGAAGAAAAGGCGCCTCACGCTGATCCATCCGGCCGTCGGCGCGGGTGCGCGAACGGCACCGCTCACGTCTCGCCCAGGACTCGGGGCTGTGCCCGTCCCAGGCGCCTTTCCCTGCTGCCAGCACCGGGAGTTTGGCAGCACCGATGAGGAGGAGGATGAGGAGAGCCGGGTGTTAGGATCATCTCCTCTAACTCAGCTGCCCAGCTGGCGCAGCTGGAGCCTGACCTTGTCCTTGGCACCGCTCCCGCCGGCGGCACCCCCATGTTCGGTGCTCAAAAACAACACCCAGAATGCTGCAGGCATCAGCCACTCAATGCTGGAGTGATGACTTTACAAACCCACTCTTCTCAGTATTTTTGTGCACATCATTTTCCATATTTTAAGTAAAAAAAGGAGCTAAACCAGCCCATTTCCCCTTGCAAAGCCCCCTCCAGACTTCCAAGACAGCACCCACATGGAAGGGCAGGAGAAAAGGGACCAGAGGCTCACAGATCCAGAGCGCGGAGCCACGGCAGCCCCCGGGGGCGCTGCGGATCCAGCCCAGCGTCACCGCCCAGCGGGAGCATCGTCAGGGCAGACCGGACAGCCTGGGAAGTCAGCTGCCAAACTCCACCAAGGGAACCGATCCTGCACAGGGATTTATTAGTTTGACGAATCTGCTCTAGGGTTTTTTTCAAAAGGACAGCAAGACTTTTCCTCCTCCTTATTTTGGGTTAATTCCCTTCTTTACAAATAGCAAACCCATGTTATAAAGGAACTGCTTTCCCGAGCAGGAGCCATTCTTGGAACGTGCAAGTGAGTGGGAAAAGGCCCAGATGGGTGCGCTGCCCTGCAGGCTGGTTACCTGCAAAGTCCTTCACATTGACATCCGCACCCTCGATGATGAGCTCCTTGATGCGCCGGGCATCTCCTCGGATGGCAGCTCGATGCAGCCGAGTCTCTCCCCGCTCGTTTCTCTTATTTACTTTATCTTTGGTTTTGGAGGCAGAGTTAGGAGTTCCCTTCTGACAAACTGTGGACTGAGAGGGATGCTTTGGTGTTGTGTCAACTGCAGGGAGGAGAGAAACAGAGTCAGGAATTCCAAGGAAGGCCGAAGCCCTTAGAGGGAGCTCTTGCAACACGTTTCGTGTCGCCTCTCCCCAAAACGCTCCCCGTGAGGCAACAGCGCAGACAGAGAACAGCCTGTGTGTGTGCCGAATGCAGATATTAATTGCAGGCTGCCAAAGCCCACTGGAGAGAGCCCCTTGCAGGGGCTGCAGGCGATCCCACGATTTAGGGGCAGACAATGCAGCTCCCTACCCTAAAACCTCATTTCCTAAGGGAAGTGGCCTTTCCCAAGCCCATGTGAGGTCTGGCAGCCCTGGGAGGAGGCTGCGCATTTCCTGGGAGAGCAGCTCATCCCTCAGAAGACAACACAGCTTTTTGTCTTTTTTCCACACCGCCCCCCGCCCCGTAACAGCAACATAAGCTGCTAGATCGGTGTTAAGAACAAAATACGTAGCTAAAAGCTGCAATGTTTGTGTGTAGGCTGCAGATGTGCACAGACAGACAGCACAGTGCCTCTAAAAACTCCGCGGGGTCATGTATGCAACAGATAAAAATTACTAAAACACAAAATCCGTGGTAAACACATTCCAGCTGCTCCGCATCTCAAGTTACAGCTGCACTGGTTACGCATCCTATCCCTCTCCACAACAAGAAACATTAAAAAACCCACAGCGGATGGTATTTTAACTTTTTTCACAATGCTCCTTTACTGAGTCAGGCTGAGAGGCCAGTGGAAACGCGCTCTGCCGTGGAGGAGGCTCCCGCGGAACCAAAGCTCTGGTTAAGCGGCCAGGGCAGGCTCAGCGTGGCCCGGGGGGACATCTCCTGCCACCGACGTGGGCTGGAGGAAGGAACGGCAGCCACGGCCCGTGCCCGGAGCCACGGCACAGCCCGGGGGTGCCTGTGGCCCCGCTCCAGCATCCCGCCTGCGGCACCGAGGGCGGGGAGACCCCACAGAGCAGCGTACGAGCAAAACCTTTGAGCAAAACCCCCTCGGGACCTCACCTGGGCTGTTTGCAGACTCTTCTGCTGTCATCTGCATAAGGAGAGCGACTTGCTGGCGCTCGGAGAGTGGGTAGCCTGCCCGGATCCCCGAAAGGCCCATTCCGAAGAGCAAGCCAGGCTTTCTGGTGGCGGGTTCCTTTTTAATTCTCTTCCGCTCGGGACCCTGCTTTTCTGTGGTGCGAGGAGACACAGAAACAAAACCCATGAATGTCGTTGTAACCGAAAAACCCGTTCGTTTCTGAGCAAAGCGTTAACAGCTCTCCAACTCCACTTCTGCATCTCACAAGTAAAACAGCCTGCGGTGACGGACGCATCCCTGCGCTGGGGGCACTGGTACCCACAGCAGCCGCATCCCTGGGCTGGGGGCACTGGTACCCGCGGCAGCCGCATCCCTGCGCTGGCGGCACTGGTACCCACGGCAGCCGCATCCCTGCGCTGGGGGCACTGGTACCCACAGCAGCCGCATCCCTGCGCTGGGGGCACTGGTACCCGCAGCAGCCGCATCCCTGCGCTGGGGACACTGGTACCCGCAGCAGCCGCATCCCTGCACTGGCGGCACTGGTACCCACGGCAGCCGCATCCCTGCGCTGGCGGCACTGGTACCCGCGGCAGCCGCATCCCTGCGCTGGGGGCACTGGTACCCGCGGCAGCCGCATCCCTGCGCTGGGGACACTGGTACCCGCAGCAGCCGCATCCCTGCGCTGGCGGCACTGGTACCCGCGGCAGCTGCATCCCTGCGCTGGCGGCACTGGTACCCGCGGCAGCCACTGCGGTTGCAGCCGGGACATGCACCACATGGTTGGTTCTCCCCAAACCATCAAACAGCAGTGGGAGAGGGAGGGAGCGGGTCCTTTGCGGGGCTGCTGCCAGCATCGTACCTTCCATCTTGCTCTTAGGAGCTTCCATCTCATGCCAATGGTACTTCAAGGAGCAGATGCAGCCTTGTACCACCACAGCATGGACTGGAGGCATTTAAAAGCACCAGCAACGAGTGCTAACGAGATACGGGCTGACAGATCGGAGACGTTGCCATGTCACGCCCTCGTCATCACCAAACCAAGGGCTCTGCTGGCCCGGGGAGCACTGGGCTGGTCCTCTCTTCCCACAGTGGGGGTTCCAGCCCAGCACGGAGCACCCACCTGCAGTCAGGGCGATGACTATTCAGCCACATACTCTCCTGCATCTGAAAAACCCCCAAACAAATGGGAGGGGAGGAAGAAAACTCCGTGCCCGGCTTGTCATCCCACTAATCTCAGCCTGACACTCGGTCTCCTCAATCATCCAGCCGGGATTAGCTGCCGCCACGCCATGGGCACAGGGCCAGCCAAACCCCAGCCCTCCCTGCGCCGCCCGCCGTGCTCCCAGTGCCTCCCACAGCAGCCCCGCTTCAAGCTGGTGGGAACTGGTCCCTGCTGAGCATGGTGCAACTCGCTGCCTCCCTCCCTGCCCAGCTCAGCCCGGCTCGCACACCCAACCTCTGCGAGAACCCTGACCCTACAGCTTTTCTTGAGTACTTTTTCAGTTTTCTTTATGCAAGTTTTCTTTTTTGCACGCAAGGGGGGTCAGCAGCCCTTCCTCTGCGCCCCTGGTTTGCTTGCTTGTGCACGCTGCCTGCTGGGAGCACAAACCCCGCTGTGCACTCTCCACGGGGCTGCAGAGCCGCGGTCCCACTGCAGGGATGTGCTGGTGAACAGAGTTTCAAGGTGCCAGTTCAGGAAACAAAAATTAAGTTTCCTTTTGTGGACGAGAGGCAGGATACATATCGGCAGAGCAGCACGGCAATTACTTGCCAGCAGCCAAGCTGCATCCCTCCTACCCAGCAACTGTCCTAAACCCACAAAGCAGCAGAAGGAAGATATGGTGCATGCAAGTGGAAAATCCAACTTCGCTCACATCTATTTCTAAGCACTGACACTGTTTATAACCAGACTAACTGCAGGGCTCCTGCTGCGTGCAGAGCGCTGGTGACGATATTCTTAGCAGCCATAAAAGTTCCCAAAGGCCGGGGAGCAGCTCCTCGCCCTCACATCGCACACTCGAACACCCGTTCGAATCAAGGCCAGTCTGATGCTGCTTGAAGAACCTGAGCAGCAAAACACGTTGCTGCATCCTTGATGTAATGAACACACCCGGCACAGCCAGCTGTTCAAAACCTCCCGCATAAACAGCAGCTCTGTTCTCAAACCAACCACGCTTGCTTTTCAAGAGAGCAAATCCCGTCCGTGACTTTGAAGCACAAAGTAAAAATCAAAGGAGTTTTGACTCACGTAGCCCCCGGGCTCGGCCCCAGCAGGGGCTGGTTCTGGCCAGGACGCTGCCAGGAGCCACGGAGGAATCGAGGGGGTTATTTATCTATCACATCAAGGCTGCACGTTCCTGCTCCCCCGAAGCGGAGCGCTGCGACCTGGTGCGCTGCCCCTGCCCATGCGGTATGCCAGCTCCTCCAGCGACGGAGCGCAGGCAAGGGCACCCTTCTACACAAACATCTGACTCCAAACATGCTTATTCTTTTGCTGAAGATATTTTGAGAATCCCAGAAAGTGTTAGAGGGATGATACAAGGAGGTTTGCAAACAGGTCAATGTCTGATAATGCTCTCCAAGATGCAGGGCTTGGGCTCCCAGCAGCCGGGGAGAGGAAACCCCAAAAATGTATCAGCCCGTCCCCAGCCCCAGTGCCCTGAAACTGAGAGGCAAAAGTGTGTGGGGACATGTGGAGGTCTAAGAGGATTTGGAACGGATCACATAGATGTTTGATGGACTAACGGCATCCAGTCGCTTCCCCACCACCCGGCCTGTGCCTGGGGAACGGCAAATCCTGCAGCCCGCCAGCTCTAACCCGCTCTGCTCACCCAGCCCTTCGTCGTTTTGTCCAAAGCGACGCAGGTCACCCCACGCAGCCACCAGCAGGACAGAACCTGCTTTGCCTCCGTGCAAAGTCCAGCAGCTCAGGCAAAACCACCAACAGACGGGCTTAAACTCAACTGCCGGACTTTGCGCCGAAGCGCAGGTTTCCTCGTTCATTCACCAAACCGCCAGCGGAGTGAAAGTCTCCGGCAGAGGAGGGCAGCAGCGCGTGGGGATGTCTGCACCGCTCGGCTCCATCCGTGCCGCTCGCGTCTCCTGCGCTCCCTCGGCTGACGAGCAGGCGGCTCTGAAAACCTTGTCCCTGCACCGTGCACAAAGGTGCCACCGTCTGCTGCTCTCCCGCTGCAAAAATCATCAGAACAGATGATTTCCATCGACCCCCCGCACCTGGGATCCTGTACATTTCAAAAATAGCAACTCCATGCCAGGGAACCTCTCCAACCAGACAGCACGGGCCACCCCTCTTCAAATACAAGCCTGGGAAACACGTCTGTGCACTGAAGTAGAATCCCAGTCTAATTCTCCAAAGCCACATTTCGGTCACCCTGGAAGCTGTAAGATGAAATCAGATCACAGGAAAGTTTTTTAATGGCTTAAAATAAAATTAAACTAAATGTGCTTACGGTAAGGAACCAATTCAGCCCGGGCAGCTCCGGGAGCCGAGCAGCGCGTCCTGCCGGGCACGGGGACACCTGAGCCGCAGAGGCTGCACCTTCCTGCTCCTCGCTGGGCTCCCGAGCCGCCGCTCGAAGCAGGTTTGTTAAATCCCTGCTGGGGAAAGCCGGGCTTTGCCGCTCGCCTCAGCTCCGCAGGCAGCTCCGGCGGCGTCCTGTGCCGCAAAGCCAGGGACAAAGATGCTCAAGGGGGTCACGCACCCGGCAGCGCCGTGGAAGTGCAAGCGATGCACGAGGGTTGTATGTGGTGGAGGGCTGCTCTGTGCATACAGAGCCACAATTAGAATGGGAACACTTTCATTAATATTACTCGGCTGCAGCGGGTTGTCAGCATGAGCCTGCGTTTGCAAAAATTGATTACCAAGTTCAGCTGAACCCCCCTAAACTCCTATTAATTCTGCAGTTGCAGAAATCTCCTCCTCCACGGAACATTTAACATTAAAAAGCATGTGATCAACAAGATAAAAATAAATTGGAAAGCGACTGCTGCGTTCTCACTCGCTGTGGTGAAGCAGCCAAGGACTCAGGCTCGTGTGTGTGTCCCAGGGCGAAGGCGGCATCGTCCCGTCCTCGCCGTCAGCAGAAGCGCCGGGCAGGGTCAGAGAATCACAGATGGTTTGGGTTGAAGGGACCTTCCCAGCTCCCCCAGTGCCCCCCCTGCCATGAGCAGGGACATCTGCACCAGCTCAGGTTGCTCAGAGCCCCGTCCAGCCTGGCCTGGGATGTCTCCAGGGATGGTTCAGCCACCACCTCTCTGGCCAACCTGGGCCAGGCTCTCACCACCCTCAGGGCCAACAATTTCTTCCCCATGTCTGGCCTGAATCTCCCTCCTTTAGTTTAAAACCATCACCTCTTGTCCTATCGCAACAGGCCCTGCTGGAAAGTCTGTCCCCATCTTTCTTACAGGCCCCTTTAAGTACGGAAAGGCCACAATAAGGTCTTCCTGGAACCTTCTGCTCGGCCTCACGTGAGCGAAGCACCAGGAAGGCTCTGGGCTGGCTGGTCTCGGGCTAAGAGCTGCAAATGTGTTTTATTTCAACCTGGAAGACTTGACTCAGAATCCGATTTTCAGCAGATTTAAAAGGGGTAGCTGCACAAAGATCTCTGCTCAACGGCATTGAGTGCCACTGGCTCCCGCGGGCCACTCCTCTAATTAAATGCTTTTCTGTAACACCTTGCAGCAACACGGGCAAATTAAGAGAAACACTCACAGCGGGTAAATACCTCAGCAAACGAGAATAAAGGTTATTTTACACTAAAAGCCCTTCAGCAAGGTTGTACGCATGGCGGTCCCTGCGTGGAAGCGCAAAACCCGTGGTACAGGGGGTGTGCGAGGAAGGAGCCTCACGGCCGATGACCAGAGATGGTGGCTGGACCGCGCACACGGATCCCAGTGGGGAGGAGACCCAGCCATGCGCCCGGGGATGCGCCACAGCGCCATTTAGCTATTTTTAAAGCAGCTCGTGTGCTGCTTGCTTCAGCCTTGTGCAAACCTCCAGAACAAAGCCTCAGCCTGGCGCTGCTGCGGTTTAGTTCGGGGATCCTGCTCGGCTCTTCCCTCGCGCTGACGCCAGCAGGAGCCGCCTGCACCAGCTTAAAGGGGAAAGAAGCAGGAGCCGAGCCGAGCTCAAACGCAGCCAGGGCACCACTTCTGCTCCCTTTAATCACGCCAAAGCAGAGTCTCGCGAAAGGCAGAACAGGAGGAGGTTCCCAGGACAAAGGGGTTTGAACATCAGTCCACGGGTCGTTCTCCTGCCTGAATTAGACTCCGAGCCACGCGATGCTCGTGCTGCTGCCATGGGGAGCACAGGTCTGGGGCTGCTGGGAGCCCACGGCAGCTCCGTGGAGGTCCCAGAGCAGGTGCTGCATGTCACAGAGGCGCTGGGTGCTGTGCTCCGCCTGCCCTCGCCGGAACGGGACAGAGAAGAGATGCAGGGAAGGAGCGAGAGAAGGGCAGCGATGGGAAATCTTTCCGAGATTTCTCAAACACGCCCTGTGACGCTGGTGGGTTGTGGGGACGGGAGCTCCAACCCTGAGCAGCACAGCTCCTTGCTCCCCACAAACGCCTCGTGCTTTGTAATGCAAAAAGCATCTGTTTAAACTGCCCTGACGTGACAACACATGCTTAGTAGGCGGTACCCTGAGGAAAAATACCATTTCCAAATAAGCAGCTCGCGCCGAACATCGCAACGCTGCACAGAGAAACTGGCTTGCCGATGAGTCGGGATTTTCAACAGTGTATTTGCCGAGCAAGCACACAAACAAAAGATCAATAAGAATAAATTAGACCGGCACAGACAGCAATAGAGACTGCACTGCACCCCCGAGAGACCGCACAAGCCTCTGCTTTCCCATCCACAGCCTAGCGTGCGTAAGAGTGACTCATTTTTACTGCAGAATTGTAGGGCATAAACCATTTTGGAGCACGTCAGCTCAAGCCAGGGGAAGAGCAGGTTTAACCTGTGCGGGCAGCCCTGGCGTGCGGACGCTCACACGCTCGCAGGGATGCAGACGCGGGGCACCGCATGCTGAAGGCCGATGAGGAGCTGGAAGGTTCAGAGCAGCACGGCACAAACACGAGCCAGGGCTCCACGGACAGCCCGGGACTGCGGGAAGGCTCCGAGCAGGCGCTGATGCCCGGGTGCGGGGAGGACAGCAGCAGGGTAAGGGCAGCAGCCGTGTAGAATGGGCAGCAGCACGATGGCACGGGCAGATGCGGGAGAGAGGGGAGCAGGGGAGAAGCTGGGTGAACGTGAACGCAAAGAGCGCAGGGAGAAGGGCAGCCAGGGCTGGCACGGCTGCACGGAGCCAGTGCAGAGCAGAGAACCCGGCACTCGGGCTGGGAGAGGATGCAGGAGGAGGTGATGCTTCGCACCAGGAGCGCACGGACACGTCGCAGAGCCTGCAGTGCAAACAAACCGGGAGGCAGAGACGGGAGACGATGAAAGCAGGTGCCAAAAAGGAAACTGAGGAGGAAAATGAGAGGAAAAGCTGTAGCGGGGTCTGCTTTGGCAGAACAGCAAGGCAGGTGCCCCGAGGCGGGCCCGTGCAGCAGTGATGCTCCTCATCTGAAGGGTGGAGACAGTCCGGAGCCGGAGACTCGCCCTGCACGGCTAAGCTGAAAGGACGGTGGAGACATCGGCTTCGACGTGAGCAGAGGAGGGATGCTGGTGGGAGGAACAAGCCCATTGATAACGCGCCAGGTCACTGTGCGTGGGGCTGAGCCCACCATCTCACCCCGGCTCCCCGGGGACAGAGCGTCCTCAGGCCCCAAACCCAGAGGCTGCAGGAATTTTAAAAGCATAATTCGGCTAGAGAGGTTTAATACTGTGCAATAGCCAGAGGGTTTGTTGGGTTTTTTTCCCTAGACTTGTAGGACAGACATCAGGCTTGTGCAGAAATGTGTAAATGCATCTTCTCACCGGAACGGCCACTGGCTAACAAACTGCTGCAAGAGGAACCCAGAGGCTCATATCAGAAACAACAATCTCCATGTTAAACACAAATAATTCAGAGAAAGACCAATTTTCAGGTCCAGACCTTTCATTTCCCATGAAAAAGAAAGAGGCAGAGCAGGGAGGATGGGGGAAGGCTCCGCAGAGCCCGGGCAGCCCTCCCCTCCGGGAGCAGGACACCGCAGACAGCGCTGATAAAAGCTCTTGTATTAAGGAAAAAGCCATCATTGATAGATTTTTGGTTCACAGAGACAGAGCACACTGCAACCTCTCACTCTGCATGTTAAGGAGGTGATTGCAGGGGGAGGAGGGAGATTTATGGCAGCTCCCATCATAAAACGACCTGCTTTTCCACACAGCCCTTCCCAGATGGCTGGTGCACACGGGGAGTTTCTAAGGGTGATCTGAAGGCTGGTGTTTGCCAGTCTATCCGCACTGTACCAGCATTATGGAGCCCGGTTAGAAACGGAGAAGCTCTGACATTCACTCTCTCCCCGGTTGCTAGGTGAGAACAGATTCTTGACTATTTTAGTAAAAGGACTGAAATTATCCAACCAAAGAAAGACCCAGTGCAGCGCAGCCCATTCGAGTCCCCCAGCTGCACACATCAGAGCGAGGCCAGCGACAGAAAACGAGCGCGGTTTGGTACGCAGATGCGTTTTTTAATAAGCCAGCAATTTGCTTCTCACGGATTCCCTCGCCAGCCTCGCAACTTGTGACTAACGAGCCCGTTCCCATGCGATGCCGCTCCAAACACTCACGGGCATTAGGCAACCCGAGAGCCGGCTCCAGGAGAAGAGCATGGTTTAGGTCATCTGATTCATCGAGCGTTTGCTAACCTAGTAATTAGCGTCACATAACATACCCGCGGGATTAGCACGAAGGAGGCTGCGAAGCAGCAGCAGTTTTAAGCTCCTGCTGACCAGACTCACGTGAACCCCGGTCCAGCGGCAGCACCTCCCCAGCCGGCTATGAGCCCCTGGGCTCCCGAGAGCCCTCCGGTGTGTGTCCATCAGCTCGGAGGGCTGGCTGGGCTTTTGCTTCTCCCCTCTTCCCCAAAAAGCAATACCCTCCTGTGCCGCGGCACAGCCTTGGGGCCAGCGCTCAGGTGCTCTGCGGAGGGACGGCGGCACCCACGGCACCTTCAGCGGTAGCTGCTCCGGGGGTTCGGCTGCTCGCTGAATAAATACAGCACGGGGTCTAAATAAATCGTGGGGACTGCAACACAAAACCTCAGAAACCTGCGGCCGGGAGCGAGGAAGCTGCTGGACACCCCGAGGCAGAGAGGAGCTGATGGATGGACATGGCCCAGCCCTGCGGCGGTGCCAGCGACAGCCGGGGGTCACCAGCACCCCCTCCAAACACCGCAGAGCACAATGGGCAGCTGGGAGCGGGGCAAGAGAGGGCAAGGGCTGGGGACGCCCGAGGGCTGGGGATATGGGGTAGTTTGGATGAAGCCTCGCAAGTTGCTGGAATTGCTGGAAAAAGCTGCTTTGCTGGTTCAGTGGCTGCCAGGCAGCACGTCGGCTCTCGGCACGGTCTGTGGATGTGGGGAGATGGGTCTGTGGATGTGGGGAGATGGGTCTGTGGGTGTGGGGAGACGAGTCTGTGGATGTGGGGACATGGGTCTGTGGGTGTGGGGAGACGGGTCTGTGGGTGTGGGGACATGGGTCTGTGGGTGTGGGGAGACGGGTCTGTGGGTGTGGGAAGATGGGTCTGTGGGTGTGGGGAGATGGGTCTGTGGATGTGGGGAGACGAGTCTGTGGATGTGGGGAGACGAGTCTGTGGGTGTGGGGACATGGGTCTGTGGATGTGGGGACATGGGTCTGTGGGTGTGGGGACATGGGTCTGTGGGTGTGGGGAGATGCTGCAGGAGTGAGAGGAGAGGGAGGAGAAGTCCCAGGCACAGAAGGAGGTTCACAGCTTTATGCAATTTTTTTTTTTTTCCTACAGACTCTTTAGTTAACTCTGAGGAACCCAAGAGCCAGAATTGTTGCTCTAGAAACCATTTTGAAGCAGATAATTTGAAAAGATCTTTCACTGAACCTTTCTACCCAAACCACACACTCGAGAGCAGCGCCGGGCAGCAGCACCTCCCGCAGCCCACGCCAGGACCCTCCCGCGCGAACGCACTGGGGCGGCACTGGGAGCACTGGTTCGGGATCAGGGTGCAGGAAAAGCACGCTGTGCTGGAGGCGAGCGCTGCAAATAAAAATATCAAGAATAAAATCACGTGCTCACTCGCTTTCTGAACACGTCAGCACTCTGCCAGCAGCGCACGCTGAGCCAACGCGAGGGGTGGGCTGCAAGGGCAGGGGAAAGGAAAGGCTGAGAGCAAAGGAGAGGAACAGACCTGTCCTCAAACACACCCCTCCCCTGGGGACACCGCGGTGCGACTGGAAAAGCCGTGCCGGTGACGGGTGGCACCGGTACTCAGGGTAAATCCTGTGGGTGAAGATGTGAGTGAAGGTTTGCAGCCACGCGGGAGGCAAACGGGGGCGGTGAGGGAGGTGGGATCTCCCACACCAACGACCCGCCTGCTTCGCCTGTTCCACGGCTGGCAAACACGCCAGGGCTCCCGCAGACACCCCTGGGTGGGCTCGGGGGCCCGTCCAGGGTGAGGGAAACCCACCACAGACACCCTCGTGTGCCGCACAGCGTGCACAGGTCACCGCTGAGCCAGGGCTGCCGGGGAAAAAAGGAACAGATATGCTGTGCTAAGGAAGAGGAGTCACCGCAACGAATCAGGATGAGGGACTCACGCTATTGTTTAAACATTTAAAGAGGGGAAAAAACACCGCACTACAGGCAAAAAGCGAGCTCTCCCAGTTCCCACATCCTTACGGCTAAATTCCAAGTGGCTGTGGAACAACCGAGCAAAATGACCCTCCAACGCACACAACAGCCTGTGTGCAGCAGCCCAGGAAGCAGCGACCGCGTTACGTAAACCATCGAAGGTCAACTCTGCAACTGGCACAGCGAATACTGATGTTGCAATCCCACTTCTCACATGAGCCGAAATCAAAGTTTAGGAACGGAAGGAGAAAAAGCAGCTTCCCTCTCCTCTGGGGATGCAGGCAAGTGGGTTTCTGCCCGGGAAGGGGAGGGACTGGGGGCTGCAGCCCCTTCGGTGGGGACAGAAGCCCGTCCTGCAGAGCCCGCTGGAGCGCGCGATGCCAGACGGGTGTCGTTAGACGAGGGCCACTCTCACCACAGTGCACAGGCTCAGGAGAGCCCCTCCGTCCCCACAGGACACGGGGCAACTTCTGTGCACCCACAAAGACAAAGGAAAGCTGGCCTGCAGCCCGAGCAAGGAACAGAAGGACCTGGAACACCCCATGGTTGCAATGGGGTGGTGCAAGAGGGGAGCGAGGTGCCAGTTAAGGCTTCTCCCACCTCAAGCATCTGATTCCTGGAGTGAAAGATCTCAGAGAAGAGACACAGGCTCCTGCTGAGCCCCAGCTCCCTGCTGCTCCCTCCTCCGCTCGGTCCCCACCAAACACGTCACTAACAGACTCGCCTCCACCTTTCCAGCGCGGGTCCAGCCCAGTTCATCTTTAAATGTGCCTTTGAGCGCAATGGCCTCCGCAGGGAGCGTGGACAAGGAGGAGGGAGCCGTGTCCGAGGATGGAGAGCGACACGGCCGCCGAAGGCGGGGGGGTAACACGGGAGCGATGGGCTGGGACGTGTGGGGGCTGCCCCCTGCGGCCGCCCCACAGCACCTGCTCCCCACCCTGCTGCTCCCCCTGCAAGTCGGTTCCCTCCCGCTGCCGCCGGCACAAACATTTCTACCAGGCCCAGTGCCGGAGAGAGAGCGGAGCCCTGTGAGCAGCAGCAAGCGCTGCTGGAGCCCTGCCGTGACACCTGAGCCGCCACGAGGGCCAGACAGCGCTGAAGCAAGTCTGGGTTTAAATTCTCAACCAAGTGTTGAACGTGGCAGAAACACCCTTGACAAAAAGCAGCAGCTATGGGCTCCGGCTGATGAGCTCTGCCTTGCCCTGCCCGCCTTTTCTCCCCTGAATTCATCCCGGTGAGGGTGACGGTGCCGAAGGCCTCTCCACCCTGCGTGTTTGGAGAGGGGCAGGATCACCCGTGTCTGTAACCCCGTCTGCTCCCCACGGCTGGGTCACCCCTTCTCACACACCTGCAAACCCCATTTATTCGCTCTGCGATGCACTGGCCCATCCACACGCCACGAACGCAAAAATGACACCTCATCCCCGCAAACCGCCGTCGGTGTGAGCTGTCGTTTAATGAAATGAATTAATCTTGTGATTTCTCTCCAGACAGGGAGTTCAGCAACTGAGAAAAACACCATTCGGCACACAGAAACCCCCAGAAATGCGGGGACAGCCCCAGGACGGCCACCGTGAACGACCCCACGGTGGCTGCGGGACGCGGGCGGCACTCGCAGCTTTGAAAATCCGCCCTCCCCAATTCTGAACCGGAGGAGACAGGCGGCAGCTCCCGTGGGCTGACGCACCGCGTCCCGCCACCCCAGAGTGGAGCAAACACAGCGGTTCGACCATTTCTAAGCACATTCCCAACTTGCAGTCCATCTTATCTCTTTGCACCATTTGTGATCCTTACCAGAACTATTTCCAAGTGCAGATTTCCCAGAAATGTACAGAAAGAACCTACACCAACCTCTGGCCATAAAGCCATAGCTAAGCCCCTCGCAACCAAATACCATTATTTTCTCCGTGTCAGAGCTTTTCTGCAGCTCTCCCCAATTGCTCTACAAATCAAACAGCCCTTTCAACATCTCTGTAGCTACGCGGGGCCACGGTGGGCAAGACCCACGTGTACCGGCCACTCTTCTGCCACAAGAAGTGACCTGCCCGACCGCGACACAGCCAGGCTGGGACCCCCACAGCAGCACCGCGCTCCCCAAAACCAGCTGTGTATCATGGCCGCGTTGCCCAGTCCTGCTGCAACCCCCAAAGCGGCCTCGGCAGTCCCCAAAACCAGGGGCAAACAGTGACCTTAACCTCGCACCGGTCCCAAGGACCACCCGCACCAGCCCCAAAACGCCGACCTGAACACCCCAGGTGGCCACGTCACCGAACTCACAGCTCCAGCCATCGCTGGCACCTCCAGACAGGTCTGCGGGTGTTTGACAACACCTGGTGCACACACCAACTGGAATTAATTGTTCACCTTTAAGACAGTGAAGTACTAAAAGTTTAAAACCCTGAAACAACAAAGCATGGCTAGAGAGGTATACATATATATACTTATATAGACATACACATATATACTTTAGGCAGATTTCTGCAATCTTTTTTTTTCCTGCCCCCTTTTTTTTTTCTTTTAAGAAGTACTCAGCTTTATTCTCTTACTTTCCAAGTTCTTACTAGCAGGCCCAGCACTGCTTCTCGGCTTGTTCATGAACCAGACTAGTTAGAAACGGAGAACAGATCACCAGCCGAAGGAGGGGTGTCTCCTCACAGAGCCGCCTCTCCGTCCAGCTAAATACGTTATTAAGAACATAAGGGCCTTAATGCACTCAGCTCCAGACGTGTTTGTGCATACTGCCGTTAGGCATCCTCGTGTCCACACGCCTCTTCCTTCCATTAAAAAATAGAGGAAATTCTATAGAACACTTTGGTATAGATTGCTCGTACATGGGACACCGGGTGCTCCCCAACACTCACGTTTTGAGGGTGGAATATGTCATTTCTATAGGTGTAATATGTCATTTCTGTACCTGTATCCGAGTCTTTTTGATCTCCATTTGTTCCAACAGTGAAAGGCAACTTCCGTTTGGTCGCTCGCTCTTTCACCTCTTTGCCGCCATCGCTCCGGTCCAACTTCGGAGTCTTGGTTAGAGAAACTTTATCTTTATCCTAGAAAGAGAAGACACCGGATTAACAAGAGCCATCCCAGACCGTGTCCACCTAATCCCTTTCCCAGAGTCTCGTTTATTCGGGTGGGTTTGGACTTCAGTGTGCGCTGAGGTGAAGCAGGTGCTGCTGGGGCTGCTCGGGATGAGCAGCTGGAAGAAATTACGGAGAAACATCCTGAGCGAGACAACATCACCAAGTATTGAGACAGCAACAGTGAGAGCTGGTATATAACTCAAACTTCAAGAATTCAGCATACTGAGAATATATACAGACTGAAGTCACGCACTTGTGTTTCTGCTGTTGGAGACACAGTATTATTTTGAGCAAGAGCTGGTTTGAAAACTGTGCCACTGCTCTGGAAACAAGGACAGAACGAGCAGCTTTGTGACAGATCTGATTTCAATAACCTAGCAAAACCCAGACCCTAAAAGTTAGATTAAGTAAAAGAATCTCAATACATTAAATCATGCCAGACCATCTCTGGAAACTCAGACAAGCAAATGTGACTGAAATTCCCGTGTTTAGAGCAGCCCGGTCAGGCTGCCGGCGCAGACCCAGGCGCTGGCAGGCGGCTCCGGTGCCGGCAGTCACAGGATCGCGTTGTCACCGCGCACGCTGCTCCTTCCCCTTCCCCAGCTTCTCTCTGACGACCAGACTTTGCCCGTAGATTAAAGAGAAACGGTTCGCTCAGACCAACAGGTTCTTCTCGCGTGTCCCTGGTGCGATGGGCAGCGTGACACCCCCGGCTGCACCCCCACGCTCGGCCCCTCTCTCCCGCCCCACTGAGGGCTGCAAATAATGGGCTGGGGAATCCCTTTTTTGGTAAAACAAGCTAAACAAACCTATCTGACAGCAGCTCTCGTGGCCAAGGCAAGTTTAGCTTCAGGTGCACAGGATTTCACGTTCGGAGCCCAACAAAGGGCAGCGCCGCTCGAGAGCCCGTCCCCGGCACAGGAGTCAGCGGAGCGACGGGACAAAGTCACAGCAGCCAAAATAAACACTCCGGCATCTCATTTAAACACTCCAGGTTTAAATGCTGTTGTCCTTTTTTTCCTGACGTGAACAAAACTCGTTCAATTCCATCGCCAGGTGCTGCTCGGAGCAGCTCGAGGTGTAACCGGTGCCAGGGACCACCGAGCATCGCCTGGGACCCCCGTGTTGCAAGCAGGTCCCTCGGTCCGGCCTTTCCCTCCCCAGTTTAATACAAGTCTAACGCACAAACCCCACTAACTGCATCAGTGCTGAGCGCCCCGCGGCTGTGTTGATGTGGGTAAAGCACCATCTTCCCAGGGTGTAACAACTGCAGGGACGTGACCCCAGCGTCCCCCTCAAGAACTTCAACTGTGCTTCAAGACAACCATCAGCCCAACAATTTTTACTCTCAAAAATCAGGGTCTGGGACAAAGAACATAAAGCTGGAGAAGCCCACGTGCTCATCTCTTCCTCTGCTGCCCATGCCAAGGGCATCAGCACCTGAGCTGCTCCACCATCGGGAGCCGTGGCATCGGGCACAAAGTGCTGGTGAAACCCGGCACCGATTCGCACTCGGGAGGTGCGTTCGCACCTCTCACAGCCGACACGCAGCTCGGGATTGCCAGCACCAAGCGGTGACAGCCCTGGGTCAGAGGCCCTTCTGCAAGACTCCGAGGTGGATCAGTCACAGCCGACAGTTCACAAGTGACACGTCCCTGCCTCGGCCGTGCTCGCTTTCTGTACAGGAATTTCCTCACCCCGACCTTTCGAGTAGGCTGTTCCACCCCTGTGTCAGTGGGGGTGATGGTTTTAAAATAAAGGAGGGAGATTCAGGCTGGACATGAGGAAGAAATTGCTGGCCCTGAGGGTGGTGAGAGCCTGGCCCAGGTTGGCCAGACAGGTGGTGGCTGAACCATCCCTGGAGACATCCCAGGCCAGGCTGGACGGGGCTCTGAGCAACCTGAGCTGGTGCAGATGTCCCTGCTCATGGCAGGGGGGGCACTGGGGGAGCTGGGAAGGGCCCTGCAACCCAAACCATCTGTGACTATGACGCTCTCTGCCCGCTCTGGCAGGAGCAGGCAGGACGCGGTTGAACCCCGGCCCCTGCGCTGGGGTTTCCTAAACCCCAGCATTTCTTCCAGACACCAGTTTCACGTTGAGCACTCCAACAACAGGTCAGTTGTGCTCAATGCAAAAAATACAAATTTTTCATTGTTTGTTACCTTAAAACAGATTTCAGCAGGAGGAAACCCATCACATCATGTCCTCTGCTGCCCAGAACACCCTCCGCCTCGTGCAAACCCAGCTCCGGGCACCAGCCGGCAGCGCCGCTGCTCCTGTACCCCGCTTAAAAGCAAGCAACAACTGGGGACGGCTTGTTTACAACACAGCTCTAAAATTCCCTTCAGCTCTGGATTTGACTGCTGTGGAGCGAAAGCCTGAACCTGTGGGCACGGGCGGGCTGTGGAGCCCACAAGCCAGATCGCTCATCTGCTGTGCCAATGCCATACGGGATCTCTGCATACCCGGGAACAAGATAAAGCGCAGCACAGGTAAAAATGCAACTTACCGTACAAAGTTATCGCAATGTTGTTCAAAGCTCCATGTTGGAGGCAAGACAAAGAAGAGAGGAATCAGGCAAAAGCCGTTCCCGGACAGCCGGGGAGCGCGGCGTGGAAATGCCACGTGCGCCCAGCTGCGAGCTGCCCGGCCAGCACGTTCAGCAAAATTAAACATCAAGGAATGAAGTAAGTGGCGGCAGTCCCTGCACTGCTTTGAAGATTAATTTGTACAGCAGCAGAACGATAACCTTTTATACTAATTGGAGCCAAGAAGACCCAAACTTTGCTCCCCCCTGGAAAGCAGCGACCTGCAGCAGTTGCAGTGAAACCACCACAGAGAAACTAAGGCAGCCTGGAGAGCCATATTCCGGAAAATAATGTGCATTTTAATTTTCCTATTTTAAGCTTTACTTCTCTAATCATTTCCAATTTTGTAATGAAGAATGTAGTCCTTTTCTTGAGTAAAACCTGTCTTCACTTTTAGGTCACCTCCTGTTCAAAGTTAAGCTCAGATTCATCTGAAAGGCACAAGAATCAGGTTTAGCAAAAGGAATAAACCCAAATTTGTCGATGCTGGAGAGAAGCTTGTATGAACATCTGTGTGTAACACAGGCCCGGGCCTCTTGAAGGCCAGGACAGGGTAAGTTTGAGGACCGGGATTGTGCTGGGGAGCTCAGCAACAGAAACAAGTTCCCTCTGTAGGTGTTGACAAAAGCTGCTCTGGCAAAGGGCAGAGAGCAGACCACGACTTGAGAAAAACCCCCTGCTGTCATGTTGTGTTACTTGTAAGATTTACTATATGAATAACCGAACCCACCTTGAGTTGCACTTGCTGCAGTTAAAAGATGCATCAGAAGTCGCTGTCAGGGTTTGGAGCACGAACCGATCAGGAACCGGCCCGAGGTGCGAAGCTACGATGATGCTTCACTGTGTCTGTGCTGACTGCAACGACCGCTCATCAGCAAGAGAGACCTGATATCAATCTGCTCAGGTCATTAACGAAACATTCGAACAAAAGCCACTTCAGCTTACTGTCCAAACACCGGTTTGCAAAGCAAAACCAAACGTGTGGTTCTTTTAGATGCAAAATTCTGCCACATACCAACCCACGCAAAGAAACGTGTGTTTCCAGCGGAGCGGCTGAGCGCTGCGTGGCTGCTCTGCAGCTGCAGGCAGCGGGGCTGTGCCGCCAGCGCCCGGACCTGCACCGCGGCCCCGCCGGAGCCTGCGCTCACACCAACAAAACCTGACTCACGGCCCAGCCCCTTCTGCAAAGACTTGCATTACCAGCAATGGAAATCCCCACAGCCCTTTGTTCTCTGAAATGAAAGTATTTCAAGTTGCAGCGCTAGTAGAAAAATGAGCAGCAAGGAACAAAAGCGGCGCCAGTAGCCTGGGAGGAGCCCAGAAGCACCGAGGGCTCCAGCGTGGTGCCCCCGGGCGATGCCCGCGCCGAGCTGACACACCAAACTCCTGCCCTGGGCAAAACAACCCACGCTGCAAAAAACCAAACGCTGGGAGAGCAGGAGTTTCCCTGCACCAATGCAGGCAGGAGTCGGTCGTGTCCTGAACAGGGCTCTGCCGCGGGGGGAGAGAAGAGACAGAAGGGTTTGCACCCCACGTTACAAACAGGGATGGACAGGATATTCACCCCGACTATGGAGACAACTGGAACTGAAGCCCTGTTCCTGCATGCCTCCGACACCCAGGTTTGTAAGAAATACCCTGCGATGCCCACGGGCTGCTGGTCTCCTCTGGAACGTCGCTCTGCAGCGTCTGTCGCCCTGAGCTCCGCGGTGTCAGGCCCGGCGGGCGCTGCACACACAGCCCGGCACAGCAAACACCCGACAGCACAAAGGGCTTCGAGAAGAAACGAGAAATACGGACTATGTTCCCTTTTCTGGAATTGGGAGAAGAGGGAGGAGCAAAAGCAAAAACTTTTCTGAAGGGCAGGAAAAATAACGAAATAGGAGCAAAATGTATTCATACAACTAAAATTATTAGGGATAAAAAGTGTAGTAGTTTTTCCCCTTCACTCCTGTGGAAGCAAACTGAGTTTGATCCAGAACGGGTATCAGTGAGGTACCGTGACCCCCGGCGAGGTACCGTGTCCCCCAGCGAGGTACCGTGACCCCCGGCGAGGTACCGTGACCCCCGGCGAGGCTCCCTCACCGAGGACCCCCCACCCATCACCCGGGAGCAGGGGACGGCAGCACCGTCAGCATCTCCCCAACACCGACTGCCCGGTTTGCTCAGTTACTACGAGCACATCCAGAACTGAGGGCCAAGTGCTGTTCTGCTCGGTGTTCAACGGCTGCAGCAAAAATGCAATTTGGACTATGCAAGTGGGAGTGTTTTGCCATAAAGAGACAACTCTGCTGCAGCCCCGGAGCAGCCGGTGTGACCGTGCAGCCAGCGGTCCCGGCACATCAGGAAATGGTTTTGACGACTGGTATCGCTCTTGCTGCGATGCTCTGCTCAGCCTAAGTCATGAGTAATCTGCGTCTGGTATGGGGATCTGTGCATCTACACCAGAAAGGAGAATTATTCATATATGGCATACATATTTTTATAAACCCCTTCAGACTGAACTCAAGCAGAAGGAGCCCCCGGGACCGCCCAGCGCCCGCCCCGGGCAGGCTGTGAGCAGCCTTATAAGGCTGGTAGAGCCCGGCCAGCCACCCCGCCAACCCCGGCAGAAACGGCTCCTCGCTCAGCAGCAGCCACGCAGATGAAGCATCTGAAGCCATCAGCCACGGAGGGCAACACAGACACGGTCTTTAAACCACTTTGCGCTCGTGGCTGCGCCAGTGCAAGTGACATCTCACTAGTTAACGCATCCTTCACGTGGGAGGGCAGGGAGCAGAGCTAGGAGGAGTCTGCTCTTGTAATTAGCTCTAGAGCTGAAAGGCAGCAGCTCGCATCCTCTTCCACAGAGCAGGAGCCCTCTGCAGCAAGGGCAGCCTCCCGGGGAGGCGGCTGTAACGTGTCCAAGCGCAGAACCCACGTTTCCTGCAGTGCTCAGCCCACCCTGACACCGGGACCGCCGAGCATCCTGCGCCATTCCACGCCTTCGGTGCTGGGGCTTCGCAGCCCAAACATAAGGCCTGTTTAATGTTAACCGTCGACATGGACGTTGCGTTGAGAGGAATACACTTAAGTGGCAATGCAGATATTGCTCTGCTCCGCTCGCCCCACGCGCCATCGCAGGCAGCCCCGGGGGCTGCAGGTCCCTGCGGGTCCCTGCGTGCGGCTCGGGCTCTGCCCAAAATCAAAAGCAGGGCTTGCTTGACAGGCAGGTACGGCAGTCTGGGAGGAGGAGGTCGGCAGTCTGGAAGGTGGAGGTCTAAGGACCGAGTGCTTTTACCCTGAGTCACCGCCCCAGCTCACTTCAGAGTTAACCAGAAAAAGGGCAATTTGCTGCACATTGTGCTTCGGCCGCTTAGGCTGGATCTCAGCTCAGTCCCGGGAGGACAAGAGCCTTCAAGTTTTTTCTCTGTTGAGATGACCAGAATTAAGTGAGCAGAAAGGCTCTTCCCTGTCCTCACTCAATACCACTCTCCGAGGCTGACGCCTCTGAATGGGAAGCATAAAATTATTTGTGTCCTAGTTATTTAGCCAGCGGGAGATAACTCCAGCTCCCGGCATCCCTAGCGCTGCTCAACAAACCTGCTCTGTAAATAACATGCAGCCTTTAAGCTGCCGCGAGTGGATGAAATAAAAGGGGAACTGATTCATATTATAACTGATCCTCTCCCTCCCAGAGCACCTGCGCCAACAGTAAGCTTCTTAGGCGGCGCAGACAAAACCCCGTATTTACATACCCTGTGCTGCCATGGCAAACGCTGGCGTGTCCCCGCTGCAGCGGCGCAGCTGGTCCACCGGTTGTTGTCCCCCCCGGCAGAGCATCCCTGCAGAAGCGACGCTGCTGCTCTCGGTGCGGCCCCCGCGCCCGACCCGCACGCTCGGCAATGCAGAAAAGGGAACGGGGCAGGTGCTCCCGGCGCACACAATAACCAAATTTCCGCCTCGGATTTTCCCAATGGTTATTTGTCATTTTCCTTGTTTGGCAAGAATATGACCTCAATCATAAGAGGAGTCACTGTCATCAATAGGGGAAGCGACAGAGCAAGCGATGTGGCATCGCTGGTGCGCACAAAGCTCAGCCTGAGCTGGCGGGGCCTGGCAGGAGCTCCTGGGGATGCTGAGGAACCGCCGCAAGGAGGTGACAGGAAAGCGGATGGTATTTTTTTCCATAGCAGAAGGCAGCTGATGTGGATTTTAATTTTTATTTAAAGGTATTTGTACCCAGCTTTTGGCACAACTAGTTACGGGAAACTAATAATACTGCGAGGGATGAAAAAAAGCTGAATGAGAGGAGGGAGAGCTTGAGTCTGGTACAAAACAAGAAATCTGGGAATGAAGGAGAGAAGCATGAACTTATTTATTTTTAAACTCAGATTTCATCTGGAGAACCTCACCTCAAGCCCAGTCAAAACCCAAACGCTCCCAATGAAGGCGCAGCAGCGGTGGTTTCAGCAGAGCAGCTCACGCGCTGCGGCTGGTCAGGCCACGCTCGGAGCCCAGACTCTGAGTGAGGCAAGAGCAGCTGAGTCTGACACAGACGCGGCATTTCCAGCCAGGGAGGGAGGAGGAGAAACTCCTCCCTGGCACAGCACGCGCCTGCGCGATCGCTGCATTATTTGGTCCTTCCCCAGTGTACTGCAGAAAGCCTTAAAAATGTACGGTACTTGCAGAGAGAACTTATTGAAGCATCCCCCCGCGGCTCGGACCGGTCGGGTCTCCGCGGCACAGCCCGGGAGTTGCAGCCACCGAGAAATGACGTGGAGCCCGCCGGTGGCAGAGTGCCAACACACAGACCTGGTTCTGGTGATGAAAACCCACGGCAACCTCTGGCCACACGGAATACGGCCACGGCTTGAAGACATCAGGCATAAGGGGCAGCATCCCTAAATGAAGATGGCAAGTGAACCAAACACGGTACCTTTTTCCCCGTTTGTTTCTCCACCATGTCGTTGCTGAGAGAGAAATCTTCTGGCTGTGGTGTTTTAGAACACCCACCCTTGGGCATCGTTCTGCCTTCCTTACTTGATCTTCATTTATGCTGCCATCGCCTCATCATCAACCGTCTGTTTAGAGAGAGGAAAAGAGAAGTTAGACATCTCAAAAGGATCTTTCCACTGGGGAGATAAGGCAAGAGGCTTCCCGTGGGGCTAAATCCCTACCGAGCTCTCCAGTGGCCACACCAGGATGGCAGAGCAGCTCCAAACGCCGTGCACCGCAGACCAGAGCGGGCAAACCGCTGCTGGCTCCTGCACCTTCCGCATGGGGAGCAAGCCGGGACCTGCAGCTGCAAACACGGCTTGTTTCTTGCGCAAGGGACGGCCTAAAATGGGTCGTGCCCTAACAGAGAGCAACATCCCTCCTGTTCTTCATCTACAGCATCACTGCAAGGCTGCACAGAGCTTCTTGCGGCTACAGCTCCATCCGGGGCGCGGGGACGGAGCCCCCGGGCGGGTGTCCGGAGCAGGGACAGCCCCGCTCCCCCGTCTGTCACACTCGCTTGCCAGACACTCGCAGCAACAACACGCGCATCGCTAAATTACAAAACCTACTTATAAAACGCGCTTCTTGAACACGCCGCCATTACGAGAGGAGACCAGAAACGGCCAAAGGGGCCCGGCGTTCCGGGGCGCTTCGCCACGGGCTCCTCGCCCGGCACCGCGGCCGTGGCCCAGGTGAGACAATTTGGGGAATAACAAAGCGCCGCCTGCTCCTGCCATGTGTTGCCTGGTTACATGGCTGAAAAGACAACTGACATCTGAAATACAGCAAAGCATGAGCTACAACAGGGATCAGAAATACCATCCGAAGCCAAGGCAGGCGAGGCCTTTTTAGGTGAATAAAAATATCTCCTCTCTGGAGACCAGAGGCTAAAAAGCATCAGTGCAACAGTATATCTCTGAGAAGTGACCCACATCGAGCCCTACAGCAAAGGTCTTGTACTTACGCTGAAACGCCATAAACAGGCACATTTGAAAACTCTTTCCCCAGCTAATTGCCACCTGACAACACTACACATTGCACCCATTAACTTCTTATAATAGCGGCTGGGTTTCTGCAGAGCTACAATTGCAGGAAATTGTCCAGGAACAGAGTCATGCAGCGCTCCATCACAAGATGGGAATTCTGTGGGTGGGGAGAGAGAGAAAACGAGAGCAGAGCCGAGGAGAGGAGAGAGGAGAGAGGAGAGAGGAGAGAGGAGAGAGGAGAGAGGAGAGAGGAGAGGAGAGGAGAGGAGAGGAGAGGAGAGAAGAGGAGAGGAGAGAGGAGAGAGGAGAGAGGAGCGGAGAGGAGCGGAGAGGAGCGGAGCGGAGCCAAACCCTCCGGCGTGCTCAGGCCGGGGGACGAAGCTCCGGGGACCGTGCCCCGTGTCCCCGGCAGCCCCAGCAGAGCCCAGCGCCGGCCCACCAGGTGCCGGCCCCAGCACCGCAGCCGCCGGGGCAGGACAGGGCGTCACAGGCTGGAGGGACGCTAGCGCGGCGCTTTCATCAGCCCCGTATTTCACAAGTTCCCTGGAAATCCCTTCATAATTTAAGTGTTTGATTTATGCTTCAGAGGCTTTAGGGCGCTTTGGTTTGGTTTGTGGCTTTGGTTTTTTTCCCAAAGTCATTCAGAAGCCCCATCCCAGCCCCGCAGCAGCACAAACTCCCAGACCAAAGCACCGGGCGCAGACAGTGCTAAGACACCCCAGCGCTGGCATTTTCAGCAGAGATTCTGCTTTCCAAGGCAGCTCATCCTCCGCCCTGACTCCTTGGCCTGCGCTACGGGAGGATGGATACCCGTGTTTAGGAACGGAGGCTTTCGGGGACTGAGGCCTCCCCGTGTCCCCCTGCTCCCTGTGGGGACAAGCTGTCGTGCTGAGTTTTGGGACCCCAGCCCTTTCCTTCTGGATGCAAGAGCAGGAAAGGATCCGAACTGGCAAAGACACGAGCAGGCTGATCAGCCCTCCTCATGGCTGCAGCTGGAGAGAGTGCAGAAAATCCAGTATACGCACCCGGCATGTCCATAAAGAGAAAACGGAAAAAGAAAAATCTTCTGTTAGAGCGAGGGAATGGCTGCAGAAATCTGCGCGTCCAAATTCCTGCTCTTCGTCATCTGAAGGGCCCGCAGCCCAGCGCCGGTGCCAGAGTTCAAGCACCACAAGGGCTGACTGAAAACAGCCCCTTAAAAAGGCAGCTGGGCCGTGCTCGGGCACGCTCGCCCCGGTCGCGAGAGCCTGGAGCTCACCAAACCTGCAGCCAAGAGCCAGCGGCGCCGGCCGCGCTGTCCCCGCACTCCCAGCCAGGGGCTCGGCACTACCGAGGTGTCACCAGCTCTCCCGGCGCTGGTGACGCTCCACCGAACGCCCCGGAGCCCGAGGTGTCCGCTCCACGGTGCACATCAACGGGGTCCCAGGCGCTGCGACCGCTTCCTCTAGAAGCGGCTTCAGACATTGACAGCCTCAAGAACTCACTCTGCCAGCCATCGCTAACCGATTTGTAAAGTTTAAGAATGTTTTTCCCCTCGGTCTCACCTGCTGCTCATTAAGGTGCCGGAGCACGTGCTGGGGAGGAGGCAGGAGCCGGCAGGAGCGCCGGGTCAGTGCGGAGGACACGGAGTCGCCCACCCACACAGATTCACTTCAATATTCACTGCAAACCTAAGAAGTGGAAATTCAGACGACGTGCCAGGCAACGGAAATTTATTTACGCTTTGCAGAGGATATTAAAAACAAGCAGCTTCACTCGCGCCGGTCACAAGCACAGGGACCAGCACGGCTGGACCAGGACACGCTCTGCTCCCGACCATGAACAGCCAAAAATTAAAACCACGTCGTTTCCAGTGCCTCAGTAAAACTGCTCCATGGCCTGCACGTTGTCAACTTATTCTCAAATAAATTCTCCCCACTCCTGACGTCTTTGCGGCTGTTTGTAACCGGGGTAGGTACCTATTCACGTGGAGCTTCGAAAACCTGTTTAACTGAGAAAAGGCCAGACGGATGCCAGATTAATTCTGCACCCCTTCTGTTCATCTCGCTGACTCATTACACTTGGAAAGCTGGCTGCCTCGCGTGTAAACAGAGCACTGGCCTGTTTAACAGCTTGGAGGGAGTATTACATTTGCACAACAATTACCAACAAGGCTCGCAGTCTTCATTTCATTTTTAAGCACGTTTAATAAGAGTCAGAGGGGAGGTACAAATTCCCGGGTTGGAAGAGCGATCCCCAGCTCATTGGAGTGACAGCCGAGCGCTTCCAAGTCACAAATCTAGGGCTGCACAATTACAGTTTGGCTTCAATCCCTCCTTAATCTGGGAGCTGGACAAGCCGCCCCCTTTCCAGGACACCCCTCCGCACCTCACCCCCCTACCAGGGAACAATCAGCACCCTTCCTATTTGGGAAACAATTAACTAAGCCCCTTGAACTGGATGATTATATGTCTGCCGCGCAATAAGAAGTGGGAGATGGAGTGAGCACAACAGAATATAATCCCTCGCACCTCTTCGGGAAAATAAAAGATGTTTACTCCGGTCAGCAGCCAGCCCGGCTATGGGGGCTGCGCTCACCAGCACGGCAGCCCTTGGGCTGGCAGCAGCCCTGAGCCATCGGCACCCCCGAGCCATCGGCACCCCCGAGCCATCAGCACCCCGAACCATCAGCAGCCCTGAGCCATCAGCAGCCCTGAGCCATCAGCACCCTGAACCATCAGCACCCTGAACCATCAGCACCCCGAACCATCAGCACCCCGAACCATCAGCACCCTGAACCATCAGCAGCCCTGAGCCATCAGCAGCCCTGAGCCATCAGCACCCTGAACCATCAGCACCCTGAACCATCAGCACCCCGAACCATCAGCAGCCCGAACCATCAGCAGCCCTGAGCCATCAGCACCCTGAACCATCAGCACCCCATAACCATCAGCACCCCGAACCATCAGCAGCCCGAACCATCAGCAGCCCGAACCATCAGCACCCCTGAGCCATCAGCACCCTGAGCCATCAGCACCCCTGAGCCATCAGCACCCTGAACCATCAGCACCCCGAACCATCAGCACCCCATAACCATCAGCACCCCGAACCATCAGCACCCTATAACCATCAGCACTCCGAACCATCAGCACCCCTGAGCCATCAGCACCCCGAACCATCAGCACCCTATAACCATCAGCACCCCGAACCATCAGCACCCCGAACCATCAGCACCCCTGAGCCATCAGCACCCCTTGAAGCAAGAGACCCCTTGAGCCATGAGCACCCCTGAGCCATGAGACCCCTCAAGCCACAATCACTCCTTGCATACACACACATCCCCCTCATCCTCCCCTCTGTCCTTGCTGGGGCAAGGAACCAGCAGAATTTTTTTTTAAAATTATTATTTTCTTTTATTTTGTCCAGGGCATGCCAAGCCAAAGCCACACACTGAGACCAAGCATTTCTGAGGAGGGTGTCAAAAGGCAATGGTCCCAAAAGGGATGGGAAGGGAAAGGGGGGTGATGTGTCCCTCTGAGCTGCAGGAGGAGGAGGAGGAGGAGGGTGCTGGCGGCTCAATGTTCGCCCCGTCGGGCTGGCTGGGAGAATGTGGGGACCAGTCACACCCAGTAGCCGGGACTGGGCTCCCAGTGAAGGCGATGAACGAGTCGGGACAGACACAGACACACACGGCCGGACCCCACTCTCAGGAGAGATTCCTCGTTAACAAACCCAACGGACTCGCTGTACATCAAGCCCCCTATCCCTACCACTCCTGCCCTCACGGGCACAGCACATAGCATCCATATTTGACAGGAGAAAATGCAAACAGCGCTGGAGTCCTCCAGTCCTCCAGTGCTTCCAGATGTATATCCAAGGCAGAGCAACAGCTTTGCCCGGTCCTGCCCGTCCCGGCCCCCCCTGCGCTCGCACCCCCGTGGGACCAGCCCCGCAGGCTCCTGCCATCTCCAGCTGAAGCCACAACAGATCAGCTCATGCCTGAGATCCATGCGGTGCAGCCTGCCCGCGCCCTGCCAGCTTGGAGCACAAAAAACCTTGCGCAGGCTTCTTTAAATGCCAGACAATAAGAAGAAAGCTGGCTGGAGGCTCTTGGCCATTACAAAAAAACTCCATTGTGAGGATGGCAGTTAGAGGCGCAGACATTATTTGCACAAATTCGACACATTTGTTTGGTCTGAAAAGGTTGGAATATGAACAAGGCCTGCTGAAACATGAGAATTTTAAAACGTCAGGCTCCTTTCGAGGGCCCCGTCCCAGAAGAACAGGTGCCCCTGAACCTTTGAAAATTGCCTTAAAATAACAATTCACATAGATCACACGCAAAACTTTATTCCCCTGCCCTTAGCACTGGAAAGCGTGGGGAGAAAAACAGTAAGTTGAGGTCTTTCAACACGCGGAACCGTGCCCTTCTCCATCACCGAGACGTTTGCCCCCCAGGCAGCCCGTCCCTGAGCTGTGCCCAACGGTGGCACCTGCCGAGTCCGCACTAAAGTCCCCGTGTCCGTCACTAACAGGCTGTGTGTTCAAAAAAGCCACCGTCACATCCTCAACCCAGTGCTGCCCACGCACACCCCATTCCGTGCTGTTCCCAGCACCAAAGCCCGGCTCCTCACCAGTTTTTCCTTTACCTGTCAGGCCTATACAGCTCAGGGTAAGTACTGAAAACAGGCTGTGAGCACCGGCGGGACGTGCACTTTGGGGAACAAGGAACCATTGTTCGTTGTGCTCCAGCTCGGCTCCAGAAGAGCAAAGTCCATTTTCCCCAGCACGGGTACACAGCGCGGGAGCCGGCACGGCAAACACGGTGCGTTCCAGGCACCAGCCTTACAGCGGGTAACCACAACCATCGGCTGTTAATAAGACAGCGCAGCGCGAGGTGCTAATTCTTGCAGCTGTTATCAAAACAAGGGAGATGGAGGGATCTCTGCATTTCCCTGCCCAAACGCAGCGGCTGGAAAGTGCGCTTGCCTGCGGGGACATGGGGGGGCACCCCACTTTCACGGCTCCGTCACGCCCTCACCTTCAACCCAACATCTTTCTTTCCCCTGGGGAACTTGCCATCTTTTCGCTCCTGGTTTTTAAAGGGGGATGTTGCTCCTCATCAGCAGCTCCTACAGATGAAACATCTTTCTTCAGCTCTTTGCGTGGCTCTTTCTTTCCTGTTCTCAGAACCAACGCCTGGTCCTTCCTTTCTTCCACCTTTCTCAAATATTTATTTCGCCTTAACCCACAGTGCTTCCTGACCTCCTGACACGCCTGGAACTACTCACTTGGGGATGGGTTTGCGTGGGGCTCGGGCCAGGCTTGCTTGCTTTCTCAAACACACGCCAGCCAAGCAAATGAAGGCAGCTGTTAGTATTTCAATCATTTGTGAAACAGATGCACCTTCCTGGTGTTTATTAGGACCTGCAGAAAATAAAGCAACGGAGAAGCTCAGCCTGACGAGTGGTTTGCGCACATGGACGTGCACCCACGTCTCCAAGGACCGCGGCCAAGATGATGCTCAAGACCTCACGGAGCGCCGTCCAAGTCCAACTCCTCGATGGTTCTCGGGCGATGACTCGCTACACAAAACCATCCCTGTAAGGGGTGAAATTTAAACCACGACCCCTCCACATGTCACCCATGAGCGTCACTTCCCGCCCCAGCATCTGAAGACCAGGCAATGGTCTCGAATTATGACGACTCTTAAGTTTTTCTACTACACAAAGTGCTGCTATTTAACAAGATTATATTTGGAAATTTCTGCCCTGTGATTCAGAATACTCCAGCTGGGACCGTTCTCAGGATACACGAAGTCCAAAATACAAGTGAGCCCTGACAGCACCCTGAGCCCACGAGCAACCTCTCTGCCTGTGTGGTTTCTCCGGGAGCAGTTTTTCCCACAAACCCTTCCCTCAATTATCTATATGCAGCTGCCCCTTGATATTGCTCCATTTCTGGATGCCGCTGACTCTCTGGTTTCTGGCCAAGGTTACAAAACTGTTGTTTCAGTCGGTTCTCCGAGCGGCGGTCTGGGATCAGCTGCGATGAGGAAACCTTTGGAGCGGGCGGCGTGTGACAGGAAGGCTGGAGCAGAGCACGGCGCTGCCGCACCATCGGTCAGAGCGGAATTGCCATTACGACACCGGTGTCCTCACGGTGGGATCGCAGGATGGTCCGGATCACCCGTTCAGACCCCTTGTTTTGTCCATCTCCTCTCTGCTTCGCACAGAAACCCATCAGGCTTCAACCAGGGGAGAGCTGTAACCATGTCTGCCAATGCAATCATCTGCCCGACTTCTTGCACATCAACCTCCTTAAAACAGTGATAAACTCCACTCGGTTATTGCCACTGCTGCTGCATATGGGGGAAAAGTATCGCTCTAATTAAGCACATCCCAAGGAGCCATACAAAGCCACGCTGTGCACCTCCAGAGTGATCGGCAGCGCTGACTTTCAGCAGACTGTGCAATGTATTGCATGTCACATGCATTTAAGAGGAAAAAAGACAGTTCAATGATGCTGCACACAGAAAACAGGAGAGAAACGTGCTGGGAGGTGCTGGGAGCGCAAAGCCTCGACCCGCAGCTCACGGTGACGTGAGCGGGACGAGCCGCCCCGGCACGCACGGCCCAGCACCTGCTGCGGGCCTGTCCCGCTCCCGGCAGCGGGGACAGACGGGGATTCCCCAGGGCTGCTTTATTCTGGCAAAATTTGCCAACCAACACGAATCTGTAGGATCCGCTGCGTTCCCAGGCCGGCTTGGGAACTGGGGGGTTTGGGTTGTGGTCCCCGCGTGCCGGCAGGCGGCTGCGGCTGCAGTTTGCTCTGCTGAAGCGCAGCTCAAGGGCTTCGTGAGCATCAGCCAAGCCCCAAAACCAAGCTGGGCTCGATTTGCAAGATGGAGAAACATGTTGGCACAGACAATTCCTGACCGTTGCTGTCCTTGATGTGATGCCGAGTGACTCTCAGGGAAGGCAAGGGCAGCGGCTGGAGCAGCGGTGCCTGTGCCACGCAGCCCGCCGCGCCGGTGGCAGCGCGGGGACACGGGCGCAGGGGCTGGCAGGGTCTGCTGGCACGCTCAGCTCTGTCCCCACCTGCACATCTTCCGCCTTCCCCGTCCCGGCACTGGTGCCGTGTCCCGAGGGGAGGCTGCGGGGCAAACGCCGTCCCTATGGAAAGCTCCTGCAAGCCCCATCTGCTGCAGAAAGGGAAGGCTCGGGAAGGGAACAGAAAGCAGAACGCTCTTGAGCTTATTTTCAGCCACCTAAATTAGCAGAGGCGTCTCCGTTACGCGGCTAAATCACCAATAACTTTGTGCCTTGTTTGCCCCCGGGAAGTCGGTGTGTGTGCTGACGTGGCGCAGCTGGGCCGGGGTGCAGGGGCAGAATTCACCAGCGAACTGAGACCCGGCCCTGCGAGTTCGGCTGCTTTAATTCAATCAACACTGCGTGTTCCTAGTGTGTATCTCTGTGCGTGCACACACAAGTATGGACAAAGATATCCACATATACGATGTACATACACGCTGCAGTAAAACCCCAAACAAGACTCTTGCCCCAGTCCTGTCCAATTACATGCTTCATTATGTTAAAGTCAAAGACAAAGACCAGCTTTTACTACAAAGAAACCTGCATGACTTAAACAAGTCCTTGAACCCAGAGGAGACGATGACCAAACATGTTAATTACACAAGGAAGAAAGAAACCCCAAAAATATTTTGCCAAAGGTGTCACGGTCATCGCAATGGCACCCTTGGAGCCAGGACGAGCCGCGGGCAGCGCGGACACCGGGTACGCCCCGGCAAAAAGCCTCCTCCAGCCCTGGGGACTGGAACGAATCCTGCAGGATGTCCACGTTTAAACTCATGTTCAATCCACGGTGTCGCAACAGCCCCGTAACATCTTCTCCCAGCTGTGAGCATGAAAAGCCCAGGGTAATCTCAGCAAAACATTTATCTTCCTCCTCGCTCTTGCACAATTCCTGGCGGTTTCCCTCTCCCGCCGCAGCAGCCTCGTGCCCACTGCAAACATGCAAAGCTCCCCGCAGGCCTGGGAACCTCAGCGTGTTTTGGTGGATTTAGGAGCAAGTACCAGGTGACAGAAAAGATCTCACACATCACCACTTTTCAGGCAGAGGCCCTGAAGGCAACAAGCTTTGGGGAAACAGGAAACACAGAACTTCAGGGATTTACTCCTATTTGGCGTCTGCAAACCCAGGAGTTTCACCCTGGCTCTCTGCCTCCTTCTCCTTTTCAACTGAGGCCAGTGGGTTCTAGACTGAGGTTTTATCCATATACAAAACACTTCGCAGCAAAACTGGTATTTGTTTGCTATCCTACTGGCAGCTTTTAAATGACAGGGCAAGAACTGAATAGAGATGGACACTACAAAAAACCAAAACAAAACACTGATCCAGAAATAACCCTGAACCTTTAAACATCATTCCAGTAGAGAAGGGAAGACAGGGAAAGCTGGGATGCTCTGACTTTCCAGACCAGAAGATTTCACTTACAGAGGGCACTATTAGAAGTGCCACATTAGCCTCCCAAACCTTCTGTTAACACATTCCTCAAAGTTTTATTCACCCTCCAATACTGGAAAGGCACAGGAAGGATAATTCCCCCTGGGATGGTGTTGGTGAGAACCTGCCTTGGAGCAGGTGACCCGGAGGCCATCGCCAGCCGACAGCACCAGGACACCACACCGGCTTGGGAAAACCAGGCTCCTAAACCCCAAAACACCCTGGCAGGAGATCCGCCCCCTGAGAATATCCAAGGCACCTAAACTGGCTTCTGCTCTGAAGGAGTTTCCTTCTCCAGTACCAAGCCCAGGACCATAACCAGGCTGATCAGCCACCCCCAGCCCTTGCAGGCATCACCCTCCGCCGTGATGTGCAGCAGCCAAACCCACCGCCAGCACCAAAACCCAGCACGGGACAAGGCATCAAAGCTGCAAACCCACTGCGCTCCCAGCAAAATACCAAACTCGTGTGATATTCTTCCTCCAGATACGGAAAAGATTGATTCGTAGCTCCCATTAAACGGGGAAGTCTGTAAGCCTGGAAGGAACTTGGGGTGGGGGGAATAAGTCTTGGCCATGTAAAGTTAGGGTTTTGTGCCAGCGCAGCGCTTGGGCAGGGAAGCCTTCCCCTTTCTCACAACACACGGCGCATCGCAGAGCGAGCCCAGCATGAAGCCAACGCTGGGCAACAGCCGGCTGGGGAGGGGGAAAGGCCAGGTGTGGGTGGTGGCACTGGCAGCGAGGGACAGGGAGTGATGCTGTGGAGGGGCTGCCGGGCAGGTACCGGGGCTGTGGGGCAGATATCGGGGCTGTGGGGCAGGTACTGGGGCTGCGCGGCAGATACCGTGGCTGCGGGGCAGATACCGCGGCTGCGGGGCAGATATCGGGGCTGTGGGGCAGATATCGGGGCTGTGGGGCAGATACCGCGGCTGCGGGGCAGATATCGGGGCTGTGGGGCAGATTTCGGGCCACCAGGCAGGTACCGGGGCTGCCGGGCAGCCGCACACACCGCGCCGCTGTTGGAGCTGCCCCCGCGCAGTTTTGCTCTGTTAATGCTTCCTCCCGACCACCGCTGCTCCCTGTCCCAGCAAAACTGTCACCACACTTCCCATACTACTCCCCGAGCCCCACCACGCTGATAAGAACAGTGGACTTTGCAGATTGTTTCAGCCGGAGCTGGAAGCGCAGCTCTGTCTGCAGCCACGGCCACGCCGCTGTTCAACACGCTGCACAACAGCATCAGAACCCGCTGTGGCTCCTGCCGGGCTCTGCGCGCTGCGGCAACACGGAAAAAACACGAGTTTCTCCCGGCAAACCACATGCCCACGTGCAGGCTGCCAGGTGTACGGCAAGAAGCACCTTGCATGTTACCTTCGTCACTCCTGCTCGTTTTCTCTCAGAAGCCAAATTCCCCGCCTGGTTTCCCCGCTCCCGGTGCAGCGGGCGCCGGCTCCGCCGTCCCGGCCGTGCCGATGCCAGCAGGCTCAGGCCTGGCTCCGCTCGCTGCCAGCAATGCCGGCCGTGCACACGTAAGAACCGAGTGTCCATCCTCTTCCCAGGGATGGCAGGAAAGGTTTGGGCACAACGAGAGTCCTGCTGCTGGTTTGCCAAGATTCAAACCAAGGTTAATTCTCCGCAAATCTGCAGCTCCCCTCTCTTCTTCCTCCGTCTCCATCTCTCAAATTACAGTGCTGTTGAAGGTGATCTATTGTATATAAAGACACAGGAATGCGTTTACCAAAAAGGGTATATTCTTGTATAAGGGAAATCCAGTTTTCTCTACAAAGCTATTGTTGAGCATCAGAGCAGGCGTGATGGAAAGCTGTAAAAATGGGCCTGCTTTAACAGATCGTTTCTGTAAGGACATGGGCCCCCACCCTTCAAAAAGAACTGAGAGCCTTTCCCAACTTTGAACATAATTCAGTTACACGTACACAAGGCCTCTTGTAAGACTATTTGTTATAAAGCTACTGGTTAAACACTTGCTGAAAACGGAGCCAAGTTAAGAATATCTGGAGCCGCGCTTGGGCAGCTGAGCAGCCACGTGCCGCGCGGGAAGCGTGAGGCTCTGCAGATGTCCTGTCCCACGGCACGTCCCCAGCGCCGCTCGCCCAGGAGCCCCCGCAGCTTCCAAAAGGCAATGTTCAGACAAAACATACGTGTGGCAAGTTGAGGGAAAGAAAAAAACCCCAGATTCTCTGCCACCTCCTTGTCTTCCTTAAAAAAGCAAGGTCTGTCTCCCAGCGGCGTGCTGGATCCGCCTGCCTCCCCCGGGCTGAGGAGCCCAACGTGACAACACAGCGCTCGGCAGCGAAATTCGGAGAAGAGAGGGATCTAAGCAAGGCTCACTGACTCCAGGGGATCAAACATAAGCCACAAGTGAAAGGCAGCCTGTGCCCTAAGAGCAACCCAGAGCCGGTCTGCAGATAGATCAAAATAACACACCAAGGGATGCGCAGAGCCAAGCCTCGGAGGGTAAATCGGCAGGATACAGGCAGGAACGGTACAACCGGAGCGGTGCTATTTATACGCGGTCCCGCAGGTCTGCGCGGGCTGACGTGGCTGGCACCCGGCAGACAGCGCACGTGCTCCGAGCAGCGTCGCAGCCGCAAGGGGATGGTTTTGGTCCTCGCGGTCCCGCCGCACCTGCGAGCCGCAGCCCTGAGCACAACCGGCTTCTGCCTCCGGGATCTGAGGGCTGAACCTTCTCACAAGCCGGGACACAACCCCAGCCCGGCGCATGGCCACGCCGAGGAGGCTGCCCGCGGGGACACCGGTGACGGGCTCGGCCCCGGGGTCTCCAGAGCACGTCAGGAGTGTCGGGCTTGATAGTCTTGGTGCTTCGTGCTCCTGGCTCGGTCCTTCGCTGCAGGGCTGTTACTGAACCTGCGCAGTGAATCAAGGCGCAGAAAATGGCTCAAGCAGGTCTACACCTGCAACCTGCCTTTATCCCCAGCAAAGCACAATGGCACGGGGGATGGAAAACAGCAGGAGCGGCAGGTCCCCCTGCACGGTGAAGCTCTGCCACCTCCCAGGGCTTCCCATGGACACGCAGCCAGGTCCCAACCGAAACCATCGCCCCGCACACCCCGCCAGCCCCGTGGACCGTGCCCAGCGCTGCCAGGAACACCGTGGTCTGCACACCGTGAGCTGGAGGATACGGGACTCATTGCTCAAAGCCAAGGGTATAACGTGACATCTGAATTCATTTGCCAGCAGGCCCCTGAGTGGTGGTAATGTCAGCTCTGCAATCTGCAGGAGCAACGCTGGAATTTCGGGGCTTTGTTTGGCTGTTTATTTGCTCCGCTGATCGGCATGAGTGCACTGAGAAGGGGTTTTACAGCATTCCTCATGTCCCTCCGAGCCGTTTCCCTCCCTCCAGCCCAGCACCCCGGCTGTGCAAACACCGGCCCCGCAGCCGCCGGCACCCGCGCGGTGTCACAGCAACGTGGCCGCGGCCAGCTTTGCAAACCCACAAAGTGTGCAAATTAATTTCATTATCCGCTCTTGCACATCATGAGGAGGGAAAACAAATAACCTGCCTGAAAGTACATTCTAGTAATTATTAACACGGCGTAAGCGAACCCCAGGGGAGCGGGAGGAAAGACTGGCCGGAGAGGAGCGCCTGGCACCGGCGTGTTTGCTGGAGCACACAGCGCGTCAGGACTTTTTAAATATAAAACCCAGCCTTATGCTGCATTTTGTTCCCTTTTTAGCCCAAGGATTCTTCATTTGCTTGGCTGAACCCGCACATTTTCCCAACCGTTTACCAAGTAAAACTAACCATTCAAATATTTCCCCAGCAAAGCTCTTTGCTTCCATTTGCTCTTGCTTTGACGTCTCTCCCCCCGCGGCCCCCACCCCTTCAGCAGAGCTGTCAGGATTGCACATGAAACCTTCTTTGGCGATGACTAAAGCCCAGGTATGCGCTAAGCGTTCTGGTTGCTATTTTACTTTAGATTAAAAACATCTTTCAGCTTAGCAGCGATGCTGGTCTGTACCAGTAATCCCCCTCCCACCCCCACCGCAAACACTGAGATTTAATACCCTGCGGCACGCAATAATTTAATCCAGCACTGGATGTCTGGATTACACAACCCTATCCCCACACTGACAGGCACAAAACCCACATCGTAACAAAACGTGTGTTCATGGAGCTGAAATTTTTGCTTGTGGAATTCAGGTAATTACTTTAATTTTTAGAAATCCCCAGTAGCTCCTGTATCACCCTTGACAAAACGGCTGTAGGCGATAAGGAACCCAGGGCTCTACCGCAACACCAAGTGCTGCTGAACATCAGCCCATGCCCCGCAAAACACCTCCCGAGGTGGCCGGTTTGGGGGCATTTTTAGCTTCACCGTGGAAAACTGAGGAGATCTCAGCTTGGAGGAGAGCACAGCAGATCACCACGAACCTACAGCAGGGCTGTGGCACAGCTCTGGCAAATCTGAAAGCATTATTAGTAAGCCATTAAGAGGCACTGTCAAGACAGATAGGCTTTAAGATGACTTTACAAGGCAGTTGTCAGGGATTTCAGGATGCGCCGGTTGCTGCGGCAGCTCAGTTTTCACTTTACAAAGACTGTTGTGTGAGCGTTGTTTTACAAGAGACCTCGCAGCGCTGAGCCGGTTTGCGAGGCCGCTACCGCAGCCGCGTTCCCAGCCGTGCCGGCAGCAGCTCGCGGTGCCGCACGGACCCGGCGTGGACGCGGCTCCTGCAAAACCTGCTCTCCCGGGAGCGCCCGGCTCGCCACACAGCCCGTGCCGGAGCAGATCCACGCTGCACCCCCAGACGGGCTCTCCTGTCCCAGCACGGCCTCCTCGGTGCCGTCGGAGACCCTTCCCCAAAGCACCGCGGTGCATACGCGCCGGTCCTGCCTCTCCTTGCTTTATTTTTGGAAGGAAAGTGCAGGCTGCATATCTATAGCACATGAAATGAACTCCCTAGCGGTTCCAAAAGCATTTTACTCGCCGTGTTTTCGAGAATATCAATATAAATAGATCCGGACCGAAACTCTTTCATGTTCTTCTAAAGGCTAAGGGCTCGGGGTGCTGCTCTGCGAGTCGATGAGCCCGAGCAGCCCGGGCAGCGCGGTGACCTGCAGCCCCAGCCCTGCTCGTCCTCCCGCCGCGCCGCACGGCCCCGGCCACGGGAGAAACCGCGGCTCTGCAGGGGACCCGTACGCTCCGTTCGTATGGGATCTATATGCTCCATTGGTATGGGATCTATATGCTCCATTCATATGGGATCTGTGTGCTCCACTTGTATGGAACCCATACGCACTGTTCATATGGGATCTATATACTCCGTTCGTATCACATCACCATATCCCACTCCCATCTATACATGCAGAGGTCTCCACTGACAAAATCCAAAGGTATTTTCACGCCCCCCTCTACTCGACCCATACGTTGCCACAACCTATTTTCACGACGTTAAGTAAAAGCGCAAGGATTTGAAGTCAAGTCACCCATTCCTTTGGCATTAGCTTGCTGGGTTTGTGGTTTATTTTCTCCTGTGCCCCTCTCCCCTCAGACCTCCCAAACCAGATTTCCCGTTACTTTTGCCACAGCCGCACCGGACGGGCGGGAATCGCGGCGTGCAGGCACTTCACCCGCTGCTTTTCTCTCTCCCATCCTTATTCGTTCACATCTTTAGCCCGTGACTCAAACCTTAATCTGAGTTTTGTCCTCATTTTAGCACAAGTTAAACACGCTGCTGCTGCCATCAGCCTAAGGGGGTGAGTCACAACCGAGCCTGCAAATGAAGCCATTTATTTAAAATCCAAGGGAAAGCGTTGACGCCTCAGTGCTGTACGGGTAAAGTCTATTGCAGGGAATCACTGGGGTCGGTGTGTGCCGAGCCGTTGGAGACCGGGGAACAAACCCTAAAAATCTTTGCTACTCTGAAATTCCCTGGTTCTGAGTTCCATAGGCTTTACATTTTTTTTCAGTGCTAAATTCTCACATACAATAAGAGGAAAAAAAAAAATGTTGTCATACTTTACCACTCACCTGTGACTGCTACCTTGTAAATCTATGTCCATCAGGAAGCCTTAAAAACGTTAAAAAAATAACCTCGCTGCAGAGTTCGGTTTGCTGATCATGGCGAGTGGGCCATTACACAAGAGCACAGGCTGCAAACAGTATCAGGACACTGAGGAAAGGTCAGACCCACGTTATTTACTTATTTGAGACGGGGACACGGCCCGGCCATCTCTCATTCATCTCCTTTGAACCGCGCGTGGCTCCTCCAGCCTCGTGTCCCCGCTCCGTGCTCCCACCCGAGGCCCTGCCGGGGACCTCACCGGGATTCCTACAGCAATGCTCCAAGTTTTCAACATGTTTTTCAGCCTTTCTAACCACCTCCTATCCTGACTGCTTAAAATTATGTAGTGAAAAAGTGGTTTACACCATTTCTTGTGAAACATCGTTATGGCTTCTTTCCCCTTTCCATTGGCTGTTCCAATGTAACCAATCGCTACCAAGTAAATGAAGGAATTTATCTGGCTTTAAAGCACGTTGGCCATTTTTTACAGGCAGTTCTGCTCCCAGCCGGTTTCCCTCTGACGTGCCTGCACACCGGGCAGCAAGGAGGGGCGGCCACCAGCGTCACAGCCAGAAAATCCACCGCCAAGTTCCCTAAACTGCGTCCTGAATTAACAGCGGATCAAGGGGCATTTGGGTGACCGAAATCGCCCCCGCGCTGCCCGTCTGACGGGCTCAGCCCCGCAGGGACTCGCGGCTCCACTTGCCGAGAGTCACTTTTGTCACAGCTGCTGCCTGAAGCCGCTTTTGCTCCCACTTTCCATCCCACTGCACCAAGCGCAATCATTTTTGGGGCTGTGCCCTGAATCGCAGAGCCTGCCTAGGTTAAAAACCCCTCTGCGAAGGGAGTTCCTCTGAACTGTGTCAGCTCCCGGGCTTGTTGTTCTCGACGGCAGTCCCACCGTAACGGGGAGAGGGATGCAGGACGGCCATGGCAGGTGCCAGCAGCACCCGACACCTCTGAGAACCCTCCTGCATCCTCACCCAGCACCTGACACCTCTGAGAACCCTCCTGCATCCTCACCCAGCACCCGACACCTCTGAGAACCCTCCTGCATCCTCACCCAGCGCCCCGACACCTCTGAGAACCCTCCTGCATCCTCACCCAGCACCTGACACCTCTGAGAACCCTCCTGCATCCTCACCCAGCGCCCCGACACCTCTGAGAACCCTCCTGCATCCTCACCCAGCACCTGACACCTCTGAGAACCCTCCTGCATCCTCACCCAGCAGCTGACACCTCTGAGAACCCTCCTGCATCCTCACCCAGCGCCCCGACACCTCTGAGAACCCTCCTGCATCCTCACCCAGCACCCTGACACCTCTGAGAACCCTCCTGCATCCTCACCCAGCGCCCCGACACCTCTGAGAACCCTCCTGCATCCTCACCCAGCACCCTGACACCTCTGAGAACCCTCCTGCATCCTCACCCAGCGCCCCGACACCTCTGAGAACCCTCCTGCATCCTCACCCAGCGCCCCGACACCACTGAGAACCCTCCTGCATCCTCGTCCAGCGCCCGATACCGCTGAGAACCCTCCTGCATCCTCACCCAGCGCCCTGACACCACTGAGAACCCTCCTGCATCCTCACCCAGCGCCCGACACCACTGAGAACCCTCCTGCATCCTCACCCAGCGCCCGACACCACTGAGAACCCTCCTGCATCCTCACCCAGCGCCCGACACCACTGAGAACCCTCCTGCATCCTCACCCAGCGCCCCAACACCACCAGGTGCTGACGCTGGCAAGAGCTGCGGCTCAGACGGGCAGCTCAGCGCGCTGGGACTCGAGGGCAAGGTCTCCAACCCACGCTGCCCGGCTAATTTGTCACTTGACAGAGGTCAAACAAACCTTCACGGAAAATGGCACAACTAATGAGACTCCTTACAGCCAGACATCAGCTACAACTGGCTTAAACACCACTCGCTGACAAACCCACCGGTGCCGCCCCAGCACTGGCTGCCGCGCCGCGGCCGCGACACCGGGAGCACGTGGAACCAGAACACGGCACACGGAGCAACCAGGGACAAGCGCGTGTGCAACGAGTCCTCTTCTCCTTCCCGACACCGGCACTCGCCGGGCAATGGCAGCGAGCAGCAGGAGCGCTGGCAGGGCCGGGCACTGCGGTGACGGCACGAGGGACCAGCACAGGGAGCCCCACGGACAGGGAGAGGCGGCACACGAGGAGCCCGCGCTGGTGTGGGATCTCCAGCGGGAAGCTGCTGAAGCGACATGTCCAGAGGAGGACAAGGGTTTGTGAGCAGTGCCCGGTAGTGCCATGCTACTGAAGAGAAAAAACATTTTCTAGTTTGCAGTGTGTGAACCAGCCCATCTTTGCATTTGTCCCTTTCCGAGGCGTGGATCGGACACAGCATCGACCCAGGAGCCACCGGGGAGGGAGCCCAGGAGCCTCCTGTCCCAGCCACGGGTCACGCTGTGTTTCAGCCACCCCGGGCAGTCCAGCAGCCCCCGGCACCTCCCGGCACATCGGATCACGCGGTGCGGCTGTTCCAGGGCTGTGTGGCTCGGCAGCCGCCCCCCGGTGCCCAGGGCGACCGGCCCAATTCATTTTGGTCCCTATAAACCCTTTCGCCTTGGAGCCTCATGACTGAGATCGAGAGAGATTAAAAACAGCTTTTGCCACACAAAGCATAACTGGCTACTTAAGGTACAAACCAGAGGGTGTACGGACAAACTGCACATTTCCCCATCTCAGTATTTTCTTGAAGTGACAGTACGTGTCTCATCCACCTCCGGCACCCCCCGCTTCTGCGCCCAACCCCTCCAGCAGATGCTCTGGGCACCACCGGCTTGTCCCCACAACCTCCAGGCTTTTCTGCGCCCAGAGGGTCACTAACGCCGCCGGCTCCCGGCCCTCCATGCTCACATTACCCAGGCTGAGATTATCCGGCTGCGCCAGCGCCAGTTCTGACACAGAAGCAGAAGAACCACAGCAAAACGTGGCCATGGTGGCTCATGGATCACAGCGAATTAAACGGGTCTGGTATCCTCCCCCGGATCGCAGGCTTAACCTCCAGAAGAACAAACCCGCTCTGCCTGGCTAGAGCCACGCAGGACACGCTCCCCCGTTAGCCAGTTTTCCCTATTTCTGCAAGGATTTATCTGAGTCTCTGTTCCCCACTTTGTGATGGATTAAGCTACTCCAGCATTAGATCAAAAGGTGTTATCAAATGAACCAACGGAGAACCGCACACTGCTTTCATGAAGATACAGGTATTTCCCAGCACGTCAGAGCTTTGTTCCAGGCTCTCGATGATGACACTCTGCATATGTTGCTATAAATTCTGGGATTTTATGCTTACTGCATGCACAGCCTCTACTTACGGCTCCTCTGGTACAAACTTCGACAAATTCCTCTAACCTGCAACGTTGTCCTGCTACAGCAAGGCAGAAACAGCAGCCAGAACACAGTCTCAGGGCCCGGCTATCGCCTAACAGCAACGGCTTGTCACACGAGCAGGTTTGTGAGCGGGTTTCGTGTGACCAGAGCAGCATAACACTCAGCAAACAGCGGGGAGCGCACACGGATGCGGATGCTGAAGGACCCCGACATTTCTGCTTCTCCCCGACCCACCTGTCTGGCCCTTGGGGTGATTCCCTCTCCCCAGCCCTCGCCAGATCCTCCTCCAGGTTTCCCTTGCTCAGGCTCAATTACTCCGTTGCTTACAGAACAGGAAAGTCACCGTTTCAGCCTGCTGGGTTGGTGCAGGGCAGGCCAAAGAACCACTGATTTTTTTTTTTACATTTTACACAACACAACTCTACTACCAGAAAGTGCATTTAAAAGTCATTCTGAACTTCAGGCTGGGACAAAACAGCACTGCTGCTGCTGCTCCATCAAACAGAACATCTCATGTGGAGCTGCTCAGCTGCTTGTGAGGGTCAGTAAGGAGAAACAACATGCACAAACGAAAAGAATATATGAAAGGCTGCAGAAATAATCTGCTGTGGGTTAATGTTTCCCCACAGCTCTTGGGAAGATGAGCGGTATTGCACACAGAGGCACCGGGACAGCGCAGTGCCGGGTGCTGAGCCAGGCTTGGCCAGGGGCACTGAGCCGGGCTTGTCTGTCCGGGGGTGCTGAGCCGGGCTTGTCTGTCCGGGGGCGCTGAGCCGGGCTTGGCCCGGGGCGCTGAGCCAGGCTTGTCTGTCCGGGAGTGCTCAGCCGGGCTTGTCTGTCCGGGGGTGCTCAGCCAGGCTTGTCTGTCCAGGAGCACTGAGCTGGGCTTGTCTGTCCGGGGGCACTGAGCCGGGCTTGTCTGTCCGGGGGCGCTGAGCCTGGCTTGTCTGTCCAGGAGCACTGAGCTGGGCTTGTCTGTCTGAGGACGCTGAGTCGGGCTTGTCTGTCTGGGGGCGCTGAGCCGGGCCTGTCTGGGGCGCTGAGCCGGGCTTGTCCCGGGGAGCCCCTTTTGCTGCCCCATCAGGCGGCACGGCACCGTCCCTCGGCTCCAGCAGCCCACACGGACACAGGAAACAAGGATCAACCATCTTTGTAGTGGTTTTTACTGCAAAAATACCTTCGGACACGATGTAGTGCTGGACTCCATCTACTGTGATTTTTGCAGATGCTCCACTCGTGCTACGATGCAAACTAGGAAATTTTTTCCTGCTTTGTACAAACTGATTCAGGAACACGTCTATTTTAGCGCTGAAATGCGCAGGACGGTCTGGCTGTGCAGAACAGCTCAGCACTTTGCAGGAGCGGTACCAGCGTACGCAGCACAGACGCCCAGCACAACGCATTGATTAGGACGGGGCTTTGCATGCTAATTGCCATGATGAGCGTTCCAGCCCGTTGTGTCAGGGCGGGTGAATGGCGGCATTGTCTCAGGCCCGGCATTCTCCATACCCAGCCCCTGCGAATGGGAGCCCTGGTGCTACGTAATAACAAAAACAAAATCTCAGCAGAAACCCATTAGCATCCAAAGGGCAGGAGTTTGAATGCATCAGAAGGATTCTTTGAAAAGTAAGAGTGAAACGAATGTAATAAAACGCTACTATTAAGTGATACTCATTGTCCAAATTAAACCATCAGAAGCAAAGACCTTGACTCCCAAAACATATTCAGCGCAGCACATGCTGCAGAGCCCGGGAACAAGGCTATTAAGAATTTTAAGCCCTGGACTTGTCCCAAGTATGGATTACTTGATTTCTTTGCGAGCACTTGATCACATGGAACTATATTTGGATTCCCAGAACGGGTGGCTCTGCACCCCCCAATCCCCGCTCGCGCCCGCAGCACCGCGGCAGCAGGACGGGAGCTGCAGGAGCCAGAAAACACCCCAACACCGGAGCAGGTTCAAGACGAGGACAGGAGAAAGCCCAGCAATCCTCAGAGAAGCTGGCCTGAAAGCAAGGCAGAAGACTTTTCTAGAAACGGTGAAATAAACGCAACATTTCCCTTTCTGCAGATGTTGGGAACACGACTGGCCCAGCAGCACTGGCAAGGGCAGGTCTCTGTCCTGGAATGTCACCGCAGATTCCTGCACCGCGCAGAACACGCAATGCCATTTTAGAGTTATGAGTTGGTTTGCTAGTTCATTTATTTAAGGTACAATTCCTAAAATGCTTTTATACCGAGATAAAACCTCAACTCTATCTTGTTTCTTTAGTTTTCCTGTGGTCCCTGCAGCATCCTGGCCCTGCCTGGCAGCTCCGTCCCGCCGGGGTCCCACGTTCCGCAGGAGCTGAACCAGACCACAGGGACAGCGCTGGTGGGGTCACCGTCCCTGGAGGGTTGAACAGGGCCAGAGAGGAGGCTCTCAGGGACATAGTTTAGAGGTGGACTCGGCAGGGTTGGGTTAATGGTTGGACTCAATGATCTTCAAGGTCTTTTCCAACCAGAACCACCCGATGACAGTGGTTCTGTGACAGCGCTCTCCTGGCCCAGGCTCCTCGCTCCCCACGCCAGCCCTTCTGCTTTAGAGCATTTTTTCTTCTGGAGAGTTACGAGACGGGCTCCAGCTCCTGCAGCTCACACCAAATTTTGGTCTCAGAAGTGTTCTCCTGCAGTTCACCATCCACACACTGCCATTCCTACCTCTCAAAGCGTTCACCTCTACGTTCTACACCGTTACGGGACCGGCGGGTACGAACAGACACATCTGAGCTGCTCAACACGGGCAGCCCCTGGGGAAGCCACTTGCCCCAAGGTGAGCAGGATCTGGGGACACTCGCAGGGTCTTGTGCTGCTCTCCAGAGGGGACAAAGCACCAGCATCTCATGTAAAAGGCGTCAGGTAACGACCAAACCTCCCGCTGCTTTTGTGCACGGCAGCCTGGCCCCAGGACAGCAGAACAAAACTCACCCAAACATCAACTTTCACGTTTTTAATGTCGTTCTTGCAAAAGAAGAGCCTAGGAAAAAAATAAAAAATTCCACTTGAAATGAACCCTAGAAAATTAGAAGGTTGGGAAAGTGCGAACATTTAATATAAACGGTGCAATTTTGTCGTAACGGCCTCCTGGAAATAGGGTTGTATTGGAAAATTGCTCCATCACCGCAGCGTTTCCTGTACCGCGCTCTGGCACAGAATATTTCACTTACTTTCTTTTCTACGTGGCTTCACGAACCCCACATGTGGACACGTGAAAACACCGCGGCTGCGGCCCCCGACAGCAGATCTGCATATCAATGTCCCCCGGCCCCCCCGGCTCCGTGCAGAAAGGCCGTAATCTGGGTTTTGTTCCCCGTGGAGCCCCATGGGGTTGCACAACCTCTATTCACCCTGCCCGGGCCCTGGGAACAGCGCTGGAGCCCCGGACAGACAATCTGGAGGGGAGGAGGAGCAGGGAAGGGGCCTGAGATGGTTTGGGAGCCGGGCTGGGTGGGAGGATGATGCATCAACCTGTTTGCTCTTCTTCCTTGGAAACACGGCCCAGCAATGGGGACACCCAGGACAGGTCCCCACCTGCAGCCGGACTGAGCCCCCGACGCAGAGAGCAGGGGAGGGAACGAGCAAAATCATCTTTTCAGGCCCGGTCCGTGCAAAACCACACGCTGCGCAACTACTGACACTCAGCTGTTCGCTGGGCAGGGCTATTTTTGCACAGCCCATAGTACAAAAATACAGGCAGCTGCGTTAGGCGAATGTTCGCGCTGTTTCACGGCGCGATGACGGGCAAACTAGGCCAAGCCTTAGCCAGTATCCTTTAAAAAATGGGGAAGAAAACAAAACAATCAGTGGGAGAACAGTGACCTCCCAGGGAAGAAAACGTTTGCTACCATTCAAGATACTTCGTGTGCACTGGATGACTGGGGGAAAAATGCGTGTACATATCCACATCTTTTCAAAGTTTTAATTGCAATTTTTTAAAATGGTTTAATTTTTTAAGGACACCAAAGTACCCTGGACTGGAAAGAAGATGTTTCACATACATTTCATGCACTGACTTAAACCCAGAAGCAGTTTTCATCTATAATGCTCTTAAAATGTAATCCGGTAGCCCTTCCTTGGCGCAGGCTGTGGGCAACTTTATTGTATTTCATGGCTTCTCCACCATGAACAAAAGCTGTTCTCGTGCTGCACGGACAGGAGCCCGGCAGGTAACGGGCTCCCAGCCCTGCTGGTACAGGCAACTCCATCCTGTTCTCTGCAAGAGGAGAGGAAGGTAAATTTAATTTCTATTTGAGAGGACAGACACCTATAGACGGCAGTTCTGCCCCCCGAGCCGGCAGAGGAAACCCCGAATGCACCAACACTGCACAGGCTCTTGGGAATTGGGAACCGGGTAATTTTAAACATTTTCCCAGTGAACAATGTTCTCTGACTCGGTTAAACGCGGCAGATAAAGGCTGTGTTCCCGTAACACCTGATGCACGATTATCAGTCAAGGCCAACGTATTCACCCTAAAATCAGGTAGTATTGTTTTATGGTTCTTGATGGTTCAAACCGACAATGCACGGAGCTGAACAGACGCTGCCGAGCAGTTTCTCAGCCTTTCATCAGAACTGCGTAGGCGTTGAATTCTGGAGCTAATCACCTTAGCAACGGCTCTAAACATATGTGCAGTGACATCAGCTGATTTCTGAAAGCTGTAAATAGAGGATAATAGCACGAAAAAATTCTGGATTCGAGCCAAGACCTAAAAAACATACTATTAAAACACCGCCTGTAATTCAATGTATGCAAACTTGTTTGCATCCCCGCTCCCCAAAACCTGTGTAATTACACACCTACAGCACCGCTGGCTGATTGTCCCACTGCAGGCTACTCCGGTTCAGAGAGTTCCCAGAAAGAAGATTTAATAGAAATTCTTTTTCAAATTTGATTTTGAAAAGCCTGGAGAAAAATCTGCAGATAACCCCAGACAGCACGAAGGGTAAAGATCTGCTCCAACATCCAACCCTGCGCTTAAAGCCATGAGGAATAGCCTCAACTTAGGAGAATTATTTGTAAATAAGAAAATAAACAATGTGCTCATGGGCTTTATCACTGACTCAGGCAGGAACTGATGCTGCCAGCCCCTGCCTGTGGTACAGAGCAGTTCCAACAGCATCGGGCAGGAATACGCAGAGGATCCCATCGTTGGAAGGCTGTGCCAGCGAGCAGACAGCGTGAAAGGGGCATATTCCGAATTACCTCATGTTTGGTACCTCATTAAGATCTCAAACTGTCCATTTATGGAGTCCCTCAATCAGCCATCAGCATCCCACGTCAGGACAATGTACTTTTTGTTTTCCTCGTTTCCTTGTGACCCATATTTCTGAGCTCTGCGGTGCAGGGGGTGACCCGGCCGGCTACAGAAGCCTTTGCAGTGCCCCCGTGTGAAGCTGGGAGGGAGAGGGAGGAGAAGGGAGAAACGAGCCTAATGGCATTTGCAAATGTCAAAAAATATCTTTAGCAGGCCCATCTATGCAGAGTTTTAGCACTCGCTGAACTTGAAAGCAAAATTTGCTGTGCAAAGGACGCTGGGGGCACAGCGAGCGGGGCCGAGGACGCCGCTCCTGCGGCAGAGCCACCGGCTGGCACCGCTGCTCCGGACCAGCCACGGGGCAGAACAGCAGGGCCAGGACGGCGCTGGGGGGTCTGCGGTGCTGGGGGTCGGTGTCGGCACTCCCCACGTGCTTGCCGCGCAGTCCTGCGGGTGCAGCACGGGCAGAGCTCGGGGCCACCTCCCCGGGCACCGGCCCACAAAGGGACGGGCAAAGCAAGCCCAGCTTATTTGTGAAGCGCCCTGCATTAAAAATAAAAAATAACAAGGCTAGGGAAACGGAAAACGCAAACTTGACAGGTGCATCAGAAGAGGGATGCAGCATGGAGCCGGAAGCAAGAAACTCCCCCTCCTTTCTTCTCTATAGGGTTGAGGTTTTTTTCCTCTGTCAATTAGTCGCAAGGAAATTCAGTGAATTGAGATCAGCAGTGTTAATCGTTATTGCATTTGAATTTAATTAGCATTATTTTTTAACTACAGGTAATTTATAGTGCCTCACCTAAATGCAGAAGTCGGGTAGGGCCTTCTGTTCACCAGAAAACCACCACGCCACAGATAATCCTGCTATTTGCTTTATACCTTTAATTTCTGTAATCCATGGTTACCTGACTGCCATGGTTACTCCCCACTCCTTTTATCAAAGGCTCCTGTGTGTGTCTCGCTGGAGCAGCAGCACTTCTGCCGAGGCTAAGAATAGCACAGGCCCTTTCCCGAGCGCAGGGAAGGATGGAGGCGCTGGGGAAGGATGGAGGCGCTGGGGAAGGATGGAGGCGCTGGGGAAGGACGGAGGCGCTGGGGAAGGATGGAGGCGCTGGGGAAGGACGGAGGCGCTGGGGAAGGATGGAGGCGCTGGGGGAAGGATGGAGGCGCTGGGGGAAGGACGGAGGCGCTGGGGGAAGGACGGAGGCGCTGGGGGAAGGATGGAGGCGCTGGGGAAGGATGGAGGCGCTGGGGAAGGATGGAGGCGCTGGGGAAGGATGGAGGCGCTGGGGGAAGGATGGAGGCGCTGGGGAAGGATGGAGGCGCTGGGGGAAGGATGGAGGCGCTGGGGGAAGGACGGAGGCGCTGGGGGAAGGACGGAGGCGCTGGGGGAAGGATGGAGGCGCTGGGGGAAGGATGGAGGCGCTGGGGGAAGGATGGAGGCGCTGGGGGAAGGACGGAGGCGCTGGGGGAAGGACGGAGGCGCTGGGGAAGGATGGAGGCGCTGGGGGAAGGACAGAGGCGCTGGGGGAAGGACGGAGGCGCTGGGGAAGGATGGAGGCGCTGGGGGAAGGACAGAGGCGCTGGGGGAAGGACGGAGGCGCTGGGGAAGGATGGAGGCGCTGGGGGAAGGACGGAGGCGCTGGGGGAAGGACGGAGGCGCTGGGGGAAGGACGGAAGCGCTGGGGGAAGGATGGAGGCGCTGGGGACCCTGCTGATGGATGGTGCAGCATCTCCCACCTCCTGCCCGTCTCCCGCGGGGCTCAGCCGCGCGTTCTGCCCGCAGCACACCTCTGGGATGTCTGTTTGGCATCTTTCTCATCTACTTCATTTTTTTCTTTTGGAAGTCCCTCTCTGTACCTTGTATCACAGTTTGTGAATCTCAGAGCTTTCGGAGTCAAAGTTTCAGTAAGAGCCTAAAATTCTGGGTGACTAGTTCAGCCTGAGAACTGCACAGGCAGCACATCTGCAGGGCCGGGCTCCTGTCTGGCCACACAGTGACCTGTCACCATCACCCGAGAAAACAACCCATTCAAACAGTCATGTCATTATGGAAGAGACGCCGAACAGCATCTCGCACGGGCTGAGCTGCTTTCCCACACAAGCACCGCATCTCCGATGAGCCAACTCTCCAAACCGGAGCTGGCCAAAAACCACAAGGATTTTGAGGGCGTTTGCCAGCTTGGGAGGTGAAGGAGACGCTGATGAGCTGGGGGAAGGTAAGGCAGAAGTTCTCAGGATGGGAAGAAGCAAACTCGGCATCGCTGAATCGCCGGTCCTGGGGCCTCACAGCACTGACGTCCTGGACAGACGGACGGCAGAGCTGCAGGTACCCAGATCACCCCAGAACCCGGCCATCTGGCAGGACCGACGGACGGTTTAAAATACCTTACACAGTACTGCCCTATGAAAGCTTTCCGATGCCCAGAGCATTTGCAAGTCCAGGTTGGTAACACCTCAAACCTTCGCGGGGACAGGCGCTCGGCAGCTGAAGCCTCACCTGGAACCCACGAGTCCTGCCGGCAGCAGGCGCAATGCTCAGGTGCCGATGCGTAGGGCAAACCTGAGGTTTCTTAGCTATCCTTAAACGTCAGCGAACTACAAAAAGCACAGACATTCATCCGCTTCTCAGGGCCCTATGCCTTTAAAAGCAAATACTCCAACATCCTATGGAAACTAGTGCACATATGCCCGGAGATAAACAACATCATGGGACAGGTAAGCTAGTTACTCATGATTTATCACACCATCTCCCATCTAATTGCATAGCTAAACGGTCAGTCATTTTAATCCACTGTAAGCAGCTTACGCTTTCTTATGTAGCTCTGCGACATCGCTCACTTCCTGATTTGGAAATAATAATTCTTTAAGTCTTGCTCTAGCAGGTGTGAAAACCACCGTTTTCACAGTGACCCTGCACAGATTTTGAGACCCGTGAGATGCACACACAGGACAGGTGTGTCCTGGGAGAGGGTCCCAAACATCTACTTCATCCTCAGTGCTGAGCACAGTGCAGGATTTTTCGTGCGGGATCACAAAAGAAACCTTACACCGAGATGCAAGCCCTTGGTGTCAGCGCCCTGTACTGTCAAAACGTGTTTCTAATCTTACCTTGAATCACACCCTTAACCAAAATCTGTTCCTTATCTTCTTTCAACAAATTAAGCCATCTCCTGTGACACTGTTCTGGCGTCTTATTCCTCCTGAGCAAGGCTGGTTGTCCCCAGATCACTGGCACAGCTCCGGCAGCACCGTCCTGCTGCACCACACTCAACACCCCTGTGCTTCGTATTGCACAGGTTCTAGTGTAGCAGTTCTATGTTTTTTTTCTAAATCCCATTTTCAGAATCCCTGGACACCCACACAAATGGGCATAAAAGCTGCAAGAGTCCATCAAAAAAAGTGTTTCCATGTGCATGAGACCCCCATCCCTCCCCATCCCTCCCCATCCCAGAGCCTGGAACAGTCAAAGCGCATTTTAGCTTTTCCACACCCATATGTGGATAAGCAGAGGTTACAGGACTTTACCTAAAGACTCAGGCAGAAGAAATCAGGTTTTGGGTTACATCAAGCTTTTTTCACCACTTAAAAACTTGAGCCGTTGAAATCGAAAGCTCCTGTGGCCGGGGAGCTCGTGCACCCGCTGGCGGAAACGGCCACAGCCCAGGGGATTTTTCTGCCTTGCAACACCAGAGAACTTTACCCCCACAAACTACCCGTGAACTCAGGCCAGTGACCCCAAGCCAAGCTTCAAAATCATTCCAGACACCGAGCCAGATCAAAAGTCACTCAACGGAACCACCTGCCTTTGATACCCTAAACCCCCGTCACCGATACTGGGGAGGCTAAACTCCCCCTGCAAGAAATTTTCTTTAGCTTGATACAAAATTTATCTTGCCATATGTAAAATTCATTTGTGTAGTTGCACACCCTAGTAGGCCTGAATGGGGTGAAGGAGTATTTCAACTCCCAGCACAATTTATTATTTAAAAGCAGCGAAATTACGCTGGTGACGGGAGAGCCTGGGCGAGAGGCGGGTGATGCACCGGGCGCTGCGGCCGCGATGCGCTGTGCATTACCGAGCTGGCCGGGGGCCCTGCTCCCATCCATTATTTATAGTCCTCTGGCGCGCAGCCTGCAGAGGGTCACATCGCTGAAAGCCAACTTTATCTTCATTGTTCCCAGCCTCCTGCCCAGCTGTCACCCCGCTCGCTAATTTAATACACCCCGAGCTGTGTCAGGGGACGCGGGACTTGCGGTTGGTTTGTCCCTCCCCGGCTGCACCAGGACGGTGGGCGCTGGCTGTGAGCTGCGGGCTCAATAATTTGTATTAAGGTGCTTGCCTGGGCTGCTTAAAATCTGCATTTGAGACTCCAGCGGTCACTGGGATGACCCAAACACGGAGCGTTTCAGGGCTCCGGGGGTGGAACTGGGGACATGGGCGATGCTGGGGGGTTCTCTGGGTCTGTCACTGTGCCACGCAAAGGGCTGCACCGCATGTTTTCCTACCTGTCACAGCAAGAGCTATTCAATAATGTATGGAAATAGGAGGGAGGGAAGTAGAAAGCTCAGTTCAGCATGCCAGAAAAAAAAACAAAACAAAACAAAACCACACAACATATAAAATCTCCCATAGGTGTTTGTTTCAGGTACAAGCTGAGCATGCAGAGCCAAGCTGTGATTCACCCGTATTTCAGCCCCGCAGTGGGAAAGAAGGGACAATGTCCCACTGTCCTGGCCCAACGCGGCTCCCGAGGATTTGTCCTAACTCGCCACCCACCTCTTCCACTGCTCGCCCCAAAATTCAATCTACCACAGCCACTTTTCCGACCCTTGAAAAGCGTTTTAAAACATGCTCTTTGTTTGGCCCGAAATCTAACTTGAAGCAATTCGAGATGAGCTGCTGCTTCTGCAGCTCCTGCACGGGTCCCGCTGCTGCCCACCAGGATTCACATATCCCGAATGTTGCGTTAAATATCTACCCCATACCTCAAACAAACAAACAAACGAGTCAATTCCACTGTAAATAAAAAGCTTCAATAGTAAGGAGCCAGGAAAATAATGTGAATTTTCCTGCAGGTAGGACTGGTTGTCTTATTTCAAGCAACAAGAACTACCCAGGTTTGGCTTAGACATAGGAAACAATTCCAATAACCGTGTTTAAAAACAACGTGCAGCAATTTCATGAAAAACACAACATTTGCCCAAAAAGGAAGCTGTTGAAGACGCAGGCCCAGAGGAAGCGGGTTCGTTGTTCTGCGGCACAAATGGGGCCAGGAGAGGCGCCGGTGGCACCGGCACCTCCGGCAGCACCGGGAGCCGAGCGGGGGAAATTCCCTATAATTCGGCACAGACCCCACAGACTCCGGCAAAGCAACAGCCAAAGCATTTCACATGAGTGGGATTCAGGCAAATGTGAGACAGAAAACCACAATTAACCTTCGATCAGCGAAAAGCTGTAGTGAGTGGTTTCTGCAAGTGTTCTGCACCGTGAAAACCAGGAGGATTCTGCCCCAAACTCCAAAGGGGGACACGGAGCAGTGGGCGGTGAGCAGGACCGGCCTGCGCATCCTCCCAACCCGGGATTATTTCCATGGCAACCATCGGGAGAACTTGGTAAGTAAAAAAAACACCAACAAAAAAACCCCACCAACAAAAAAACAAGAACAGTTTGAACACAGAACCCACATTCGTAACGTACCAGCTGACCAAATTAGCAGTGCTAAGAATTTTAGTGATCAAAATAGATCGTGTTCTAGCAACTCCATCTTCTCTCTGCCACAGCCAAAAAGAAAAATCTGATACTAATATCAATGCAGGGGAGAACGGGGAATTACAGGTTTTCTAAGACCACAGCCCTACATCAAGCCAAGTCTTATCCCATCCTAGTGGTTCAAGAGAGATGATTTTAACATCCGACAGTTCAAGTACTGTTAAATAAGGCTGGATTTCCAAGAGACGATAAACTTAACGGCAAGGTGCTTACTACAAAATCAAAAGGATGACCACCACGTGACACCAGCGGTTATCTAGTACAAAAACGCACTGAATTCAACCGGCACGGAATAAGCCGGTGCCGAGCAGGCCCGGGGCCGAGCGGTGCCAGCCGGGAAAGCGCCGGAGCTGCGGGGATCCTGCACTCACGGGCTCATCATCTGCCTCACTTCACTAACAGAACAGGAAAAAATCAGTGGTCCCTTATCATATTTAGCTTGAAAGATTCAGGAATGTGGAATACTTGCTCGGAGAAAGGACAATCCACTTATTAAAGCTCATTTCAAATAAATTAAAAATTAGCAAAACCTGTTATTGTAACGCTGAAAAGGCTTCATCTTTCTCGATTTGATTATTCTGTAACTAAATTCCTGTTTCCTTCCAGGATCGGTCTGCGAAACAGCAGAGGCGGCACAACAGAGCGCTTGGGAACGGTCGTGAACAAAGGAACGTGTTCCTGCCCCCGGCCGGGAACCGGCTCCACACATGGACGGGAAGAGGCCAAGGGGGGGACGGGGACAGGCCAAGGGCTCCCCCAGGACCCACATGCGGCGTCTGGGCCCGTCCGGGAGCAGAGGGACCCGGAGCAGCATCCCGCGGTACCGAACGCAGCGGTACCGGCGCCAGGCTGGGCACTGCCGCCGTGACCGCGGCTCCTCCCCAGCACAGGGATGAGGAAGTTACCAAAGTTTCGGCAGCGCTCAAAAACAAACGCTGCCCGAAACTTTCGTAACAGCGGTTCAGAGTGAGAAATAAGTCTCAACAAGAGTGATTTTGAAAGTGCTTTTTAAAAAAAAAAAAAAAAGTGGCTAAATGAACTGTTGGCTCAGTCACTAAGTCCAGCCAGGGGGATTATGTGCATTATTGATTTACCTTAGAACAACCTGGGAACTCATTTCCAATGGTTTCTAATGGAACCTGGATTTCTCAGTCCTAATCTGCCTCGTGAGGTTGAGCCTCCTGCAAGGAAATACAACACCCAGCACTAAAATGGCAGCTGTCAGACGTACAACAGCCCCATTCATTTAATGCGGACAGTGCAGCGGCAAAAGGGGTTTTTAAAGGCTGCTCCAAAAGGCTCCTTTGCAATTAAACAGAGTGGGGAGAACACGGTGGTGAGGACGGCCTTGTGAGTGCCCACGGATAATGGTGCGGACCTGCAAGCCTGGGGATTTACAGAAAACAAAGGGAGGTTATGAAAAGTTTATTTTTGTAATATCAGCTTGCACACACTATCTATAGTCCTTTCAGAAGCAATGCTGATGAGGGGGTTGAGCAGAGAAGCGGCAGTTTGGAGCCTCAGCTCCGCTGCCGACTCAGCCACAAACGTACAAAACACTTGGGCAAGTCGGTTTTCCAAGAGCCGCAGCTGTACGGGGCGCAGAGCGATGCTCTGGGTTCTATTCTTAGCCAGGCATGGGACCAGGACAGCAAAGCGTGTGCGCAGCCAGTAAACAACCCTTCCGTGTGATCGTCAAAGCCGTTTTAAAAGAGTAAATTCCCATCTGAGAGAATTAAGGTCTTTAGGAGGGTGCATGAGCATCAGCCCCTGTTTGCAGACGCGATGTGCTCAGAGCATCCGAGAAAAGGAAGCTGGTTTGGGGCAACCTCAGTGCAGAAATGGGTGATTTTGTAACCCCCGGGTGCTGCTCGGGACGGAGCGGGGAGCACATGGGGAGCAGGGGAGTCCTCACCCCTGGGGATTTCCAGCAGGACAACGCACCATCAACCCTCAACCTCTGCTTCAGCTGCAAAAGCTTCTCCACTTCGGGAAATGGTTTTTGCTAAACAAAATGCACTGTAGCAGGCTCAGCATTCTGAAATGCTGTTAAAGAGTATTATCCCTTTACGTGCCTAAAGCAAAAAGATTTTTCTCAATCCTTACAGAAAAAAAAAGACTTCTTTAATACAAAACCAAGTAGGAAGTACCACAGCCCAAAGGAGGCTTCCAGAAAGGTGTGAGCACAGAAAACAGAAGCCCATAGCAGGAAGGAAACTGTAATATTAGCTACAGACTTTGAATACACACGCAGATCTGCATCACCAAACAAGAACAGCGAGCAAAATATTCAGTGCCAATGAACAAAACCCAACATTTGATCCTCAGCTGTTTTCCAAACTCATCTGCAAGCACATCCTGCCTTGAGACAAACGAAAACCAAGGCGTGATGGATACGTGGCAATTAACTTCAACCGTTATTTTTATTCTTTGTAGCGTCTTGCTAGAAAACAAGCAGTGCCCTTAGCCCTGAGACATCCTGTGGAAGCAGCCGGCCGCTCGCAAAAATCACCAAGCATCACATTCTGCCCCTTCTCCAGCTCCACGTCTTGCCCCGCAGCTCCGGCAGCTCCAGCCCGTCCTTCCCCTCCCTCCCGCCCTCCCCCGGCTCCTTCCAGCCCCGCTGGCGTTTCCCTCCCGGCAGCGGTGCCGGTGCCGTGCCAGATGTCAGCCTGACCCGCAGTCGTTGTTTCGGGTCAGTTATCGGTGACGGTGCGGGGGACGCGGGGAGCTCCGGTTCCCACCTCACCAGGCAGGGGTGGGACGGCTCCGCCGCGCTGGCCGCGGGGCCTGGGCACAGCTGGCACATTTATTTCCAGGCTTTTTTTCCTGCTAATGACGTGCCGGCAGCGGAGCCGGCAGGGAGCTTGAGAGGCCGTTCCCACACGCTGCAGTGAAAGCCTTGGGCACCCTGAGCTGGGTAAGGTGACCCTTGACTATGTTACGCATCAGTCATTCATAGAAGTGTCACTTACTGCGTGAGGGGAACGGGTGACTTGAATGTCTCCTGCAAGAATAATTGCCTACAGAAGACAAGGGCTAAAGTTTCTGGAGAAGGGGTGCTGCTGTTTGCCCAGCCCCCGAAGAGGGACCATTCAAACGGCATCGGGCAACGAGGGAGCAGAGGCAGCCAGCGGGGAGCTCAAAATATACTTAAAATGAACCAAGACCCGATTCTTGACCAAACTATGCTCCTTGAAGGATGTGCCCCCGATGAAGGAACGGCTCCAAGGCAGCGGTATGCAGTTTGCTGGAAGGAAAGGGGAAAGCTTCAAGCCTGACATAAGCCAGGGCTCGGATTCCTCTATCGGCGCGAGGCTGCGCCGCAGATAAGGCTGCGTCAACTTTTCCATTTGAGCGCTCTCCCCTCTAAAGTTTACAGTCCGAAGGAAAATGTTTTGGCCAGGTGGAAACTTAACGTACAGGCTCCCAAAGCAGGGAGCTGCCTGGGTACAGAAAACATGACAATGTCACCTGCCCAGACGTGGTTTCCCCCCACTGGGAAAGGGAAAAGTCTCATCTTCCTCCCCACGAAATTCTTCACATTCCTCCGCAGCAGATAAGCTGTACCCGTCTGTAGGCGAGAGCTGAACAAAGCGCCCCATAACATCAAACAACCCGAGGTACCGAAAGGCAAACAGGTTAAACGTTAACCCAGGAGCGAAGAGGAGGGCACGGAACCGCAGCCATCCTGCCCCGGCTGCGGCACGGCGCTGCCCAGCGCCGCCGGGCTCTCCCGCCAGCAGGCAGCCGCGGCTTTGGAGAAGAAGGGAGGTTTTGGGCGATGAGGGTGTTTCTCACCTACAAGTCCACCTGCCTGCGGGAAGGGGGCAAGGAGAGCCAGGTGGCAGGCGGCAGCTGGGCCCCCACGGCCGAGCCCGAAGGCGGGGTGCCCACTGCCACAGGCTCCCCCAGACGCATTTTGCCAGTTTTTTCACCGTGGCAGAGTGAGCGGCAGCAAACCCAGCACGCAGGCTGCCAGCTCACCCGTTCGGCATCCTATTTTTGCGCGTGTCAAACTATGAAGATGCTCTGTTTCCAAGGAAAGGTCGGAGCAGCCCAGCTGCCTGTGCCCCCAGGTCAGGGGCTGCCGGCACCGGTCCCTGCACCCGCTCCTGGCGGGGCAGCACCAGCACCCACCCCGTGCACCGGGGAAGTTGTGGGGCCTGCCGACGTGCACAGGGATGGGGAGGTATTTCGGTACCAGCGAGCGGCACGGCCCTGCCCCCCCACGCTTCACTGCAGTTATCCCTGAAAACAGGAAAAAATGTGCTTGTTTTTCTGCTGCTGCTGAGCAGCTACGAAACGCCTCTCGTCACTGAGAGCCTGAATAAATCCCGGCTCCTGAAGCAGCATCTGAAATCAGCTGCTCTCCAATCTCCATCACAATTTCAAACCTTTAATTTACTGAGGCTTGAGTGAAAGCAACATTTGTGTTTGTTTACCAGCCACAGAGGAGCTCTGAGCACTCGCGGTTTATCACGTTTACCCAACAGATATATTCTGGGGAGCTTCTCAGACCAACTGTGACTTATCACAAATTACTGGTCACAAACTCTTCCACCCGTCCCCACAAGATCCCAGGGACCCATCCCTGAGAGCCGGACGAGCCGCCCACGCACACGGTGCTCCCAGCACTCGAAAACCGCCTGAGTTGCTGTATTTCCGAGTTCAAAAGAAAAAGGGAGAAAAGCAGCCTGATTTTGTTCTTCTTCCTCTGCTAAATCCTGCAGTGCTGGACCAAGACGTGGCGGTTTTCGCCCGGTGAAGGACCCTTGTGGGCTCTGCCGAGGGCCGGAGGCCACGCAGGATCTGGAAAACTTTCCCCCGTTACCTTCGGTGAATTTAAGACGCGCTGCTGTACGTCAGTGAAGCAACTTTGTTCTTTCTGGAGGGAACGGACAGATTGCAGGAGAAAACTATACCCCAACTGCTGCCAAATTCCACAGATTTAGTTATTAGTAGGCAATTAGGAACCATTATTAACACTTCCTACTACGTTAAGCTCCATTTGCAGCGCGTCTCTGCGCCAGGCTGGACTGTTCCGGCACTCCGGCTCCACCGCGCACGTGGCATCACGTACCAAAAACTGCGCCTGCCCGCTCGCTGCCTCCTGGGCCCCTTCTCTGCACACGCATTTAATGCAGTTGTCTTACAAAATAACATTGCAAGTAAAAATACAGAGAGTAAAAAGGTAGGGGTGGGGGGAGGTAAATAAAAGCGCGGCTGCACAAAGGAAAAACAATTTTGCTCTTGTTTTTTAACTCACAATCAACATCTGAGCTATTCAGGAAACTGGTGCACTGCCCTCCAACCAACTTCAATTAGGGAATTCAAAAGCAGTCAGACAAAAGAATGCCTGGGAGTTACTGCACCGCGCAGAGATATTTTTAGCAAGAGCTGGGAGGCTGTTTGTGGGACGCTGCTTTGCTTCTACTGCATTTCAGCTTTTGTATTTACATTTGCAGGACAGAAAGATTTACTAGGTCAGAGGGGGGAAACAGAGGAGAAGCAGCATAAATGATGCGGATCATTTTGCTTTCTGATACTCTCGGAAGGTATTTCAGCAGAAGTTGATGGAGACCAGAGTGAAGATGAACAAGATTTCCCTCCATCTGCTTTGAAATTCATCTTTCAGCAGGAATCTCCAGTCGGTCCTTTGGAAACGATGTAAACGGCACATGGAGTCCTGGAAGGGTCGGTGCAGGCAGCAACGCTGCCGTGTCCCCAGCAAAGCCGCAGCGAACCCGCCCCGGGTCACCGATGGGTTCACAACCAGCGCGGCGGTGCCACCGGCACCGGGGCAGCTAATGGGCCTTGGCACACCAACACCCACCCCAAACCCACCGCCGCAACCACCGTTCGCCCCGGAGCCCCGGAGCCAAGCGCACCACCAAGCCCCGCTGAGCCGCTTCTGTTTTTCAGAAGCCATTTCTTAACAGCGCCGGGAAGGTGCCGGCAGAGCCGGGAGCTGGAGGCCCAGGGCCCGGCCGCGGGGGCGCGGGGCGGTGTGGGGATCTGCCGGCACGGCTCCCCTTCCGCCGCCTCCCACCACTGCGGCAGCGCAGATGGCAGCAGCGTGACCTCGCTGTTCCTGCCTCCTTGTTTTGATCCCGCAGTCTTGATTGTTCAGGCTAATCCCACACTCCCAGCCTTGGCTGCCAGCCAGGGCTGTTATTAATGGCACAAAAGCTTCTCATTCCAGCTACTTCTACATCCGCTAATGCTGTTGTTCCCTTCTCTCGCTCCCCCTCTCACCACATTACAAACTGGAGCTGGAATATATTTCACAAGGGGAAAAAAACCTCCTCTCTGATCATCCTTGCACGCCAAGGGCTCCACCAGAACCGTACAGGAAAGGCTCTTCAGCTCCGGCAATAATTACCAATGGTAAAGCAGCAAGACCACCCTGCTCCTCCAGCCATCGGCTCTGAAGCAATAAACAGCACACAGATGTGGGGAGTTTCCAGCAATCCCCGAAGGAAACCAGGATCCCAGGCACAAGCACACGCAGCCCGGGGAAGGGCTCTGCTGCCAGGCCGGGCAGGGACACGGCACCGCGGCTGCAGGGACACGGCACCCATCTGCCCCGCGGGTGCCACCGGTGCTTGGCTGCCTCACTTGGGAAACCGCCTGCTTTCCTGCTACTGGATTCGAATAGCTGTAAAGCTCTCAGTAAAAGCACGCACTGAAAGAAGGCTTCAAATCATTTGTAATTTAGCCCCTCACATGCATGTACGCCCTTTTACAGTGTGCTCATCCCTCTGCAAGGAGCCCGGCAGTGCCCTGTGGCAGTGACGGCACTGAGCAGGGGCTGCCGGCACCATAGCGGGTGCAGGTCCAATGTCAGCTCGGACCCGGGGCCGGTTTGGGACGGGAAGCGGTGAGGACATTAATCAGGGTCTTCTGACCCACCAGAGGCCCACCGGCCATGCCCACCACGCGCAAACCCCACGGCAGCCGCCGGAACGGGGTTTGCAGCCGCCGCAAACGCTCACCCAAAAAGTTTGGTCACGAGTCAGCCGAGCAGAGCAGGAGCTCAGCACCGCGCTCACCATCAGGCTGAAGGTTAATGAGGTTTGGAGCTGCTTTGAACTGCAAGGCCAGCCCGAGGAAGGTGTCCCCGGGCCCCTCCGTGGCAGCGGAACGGGCAGGGGCGCAGGTGCTGGGGAGCATCACAGCAGTGACGTGTCTGGATAAATCCGCCCGGTTTTCAGCCCAAACTGTCGCCCTGGTGAGATGATTCACCATTCTGCCCTCGCTACTTGTCAAAGTGCAGGAAAGGAGAAAAGCAGCTACAGGAACATTTCTTCTGATTAGGAAGGTCAGTACATTTTTAATAAAGGGCTCTTTAAAGATAATCTCATTTCAGTATTTACACATGTTAAAGAGGTTACAGAGATCAAGACATAATGAAGTCAAGGAGGAGAGGACAATAAACGCGTGGCTGGGATGTCACCATGAACGATATCTCCAGCACGTTGGTCTAAGGCAGCAGAGAAGGGGGCTCGGGCACCAGGAATAACAGGCTATTGCTCACTCACGAAAAATCAGTAGCAGATTTCTGAATGCAACCGGTATCTCCAGCTTCTCCTTTTCGCCCAGCACAGCTCCCCACCCCGCTCCCTTGTGCAAGCCCTCGTGCCAGCGCCACCTCCACCCGGCACAAACACCTCCCGCTGCCGCCGGCAGAGCCCTTGTGTACAGCACGCAGAGCTCACTTCAGCTCCTCCAGTCATCGCCAGCCTCTCGCTGCAGCAACCCCAGCGACTCTTCCCACTGCAACACGTGCTTTGCATCACAGCTTTACATCGGCTGAGGTTACATCTGACCCAAGGAAAAACCTGAAGATCTGCCAGCAGCTGTGGAGTTTCACGAAATCTCTGCTCCGACGGCAGATCCAGCGTGGCTCTTCATGTGCCACGGATTAACCCCCAGGAATGAAAAATTCTCCTGAAATGCTCAACTCCCACCTCTCAGGGGTCTAAGGAAACCTACTCTCGTGCCCCTCTGCTCTATGTGCATAAGAGGTTTCTTAACGTGCACAACACACGGTTTGCTCTGCGACGATTCAATGTGACGGTTTGGGGCCTGGGAACGCACGCTAGCTCTGCGTACTCTGAACGAGGTCACCGGGAAGAGAAAGTTTACGTCAAGTTTGGAAGAATTTCTCTACTGCACTAGAGAAAATTTTGGTGCCCGTTCAAAGCTATCGTGCTTTGTTGCAGAGGGTGCAAAAGACTAAAAATAATCTTTATTCAAAACTACTTAATAGTCGCAAGATCAAGCGGAACAAAAGGAAAAATATATTCTGAGGGAAATGATACTTCCAGAGCTCAAACGGCATTTCAAGTCCCCATCAAATAACTTTGAACTGAGGTTGCACAGAAGCAGGGGGAAGCGGGGAAACCAGCGCCGATGAGATTTTCAGATCATGGAGGGTAAAGCAAAGGTGCCCCAGAACTACAGGTATTTAGCACGGCTGCATCATTAATGGGTACATTGGAGTCGCCTTGTGAAGCAGCTGGGGTTTCAGAAATAATTAGCTGAGCAGGCAAGAGAGTTACAGACATAAAGGAGAGAAGCGAAGAAAGAACAGCAAAAATAAGCAAATAGTTCAAATTAGTGAAATCCATTGTTTTCAAGGCCAGAAGGACTTGCTGCAGTCGTATCAGTGAACAGGAGCTTCCCTGAGTTAATTCTGCTTGCGTTTCCTATAGACATGGACAACTACAGCAGATGTTTTAAAACCAAGACAGTATTTAAAGGCAAGCCTAACACCCTCACATTTAAGGGGCATGAGGTCTGCCATAGCCACAAGATTAGCTGTTCTCACACCAGCAACCTTCCTAACAAATCCAGTACTTCATTTTTTAGCTGATTTTCTCTAGCTTCAACATCCAGTGAGCAGGGATTTTTTCTCTATTTTTAAATAACATCCCAGAAGAAAGCAAGCAGGACGGGGGTCAGGGAAGGTGGCCCACAGCCCGGGGGCAGCAGACGTTGGGAAGGTGGATGTACCCCCAGGACCCTGCCCAGGCTCTGCCCTCAGGGACGGACACGCTTCCCACCCACCACATCCTCTCGACCTTCTCCTCGCGGAGCTAAACAGCTTGTGTTTCCAACCCTAACGCATGAAATGAGTCTTCTGAGTCCCATTCAACCAACCAGCT